>NC_079329.1:42499556-42799556 GCF_029931775.1 Euleptes europaea
TTCTGGTGGGGGGGAATGCGTTCTGACATTGACTCTTTCATTCGCAGCTGTCCTGTTTGCGCCACGGTGAAACGATCTCAAGGCAAACCCCCAGGACTACTGCAACCACTTGAAATACCCAGCAAACCCTGGGAAGTGATTGCTATGGATTTTATGACGGATCTCCCTCTCAGCGGGGGAAAAACTGTGTTATGGGTTATCACTGACTTATTTTCTAAGCAAATACATTTGGTTCCATGTGCCGGGATCCCCTCCGCTCAGAAGTTGGCCCGCCTCTTCGTGTCACATGTCTTTAGACTACATTCGTTTCCGCGCAAGATAATCTGCGACCGCGGAAGTAGTTTCGTTGCTAAGTTTTGGAAAGCTTTTCTCAAATTGGTGGGGGTGGAACAAGGGTTGTCTAGTGCATACCATCGCCAAACGGATGGTCAAACTGAACGTGTCAATGCTGTACTTGAATGTTATTTGCGCTGTTATGTCAATTACCACCAAGATGACTGGGTAGAACTGTTGCCTTTTGCAGAATATACCTACAATAATGCTGTACATCAATCCACAGGTTTCAGCCCGTTTTACGCGGTATATGGACAGGACTTCGGTCATATCACCCCTGTAGAAGGATCAGAGGGGGAGGGGGATGCCGACATTGCCTCATGGGCTCACACCCTCCGTACAACATGGCCCTGGCTGATTAGCAACCTGGACCGAGCCAAGCGCAAATACAAGGCGCAGGCTGACAAGCATCGTTCCCCAAGTATGGACGTGCAAGTGGGTGACCTGGGGTACCTTTCCACCAAGAACCTGCGCTCCACCCGTCCTTGCCATAAGCTCAGTGCTAGATACATTGGCCCATTTCCCATCACCCGCCTCATAAATCCTGTCACGGTGGAACTGTCTCTCCCCAAAACTCTGAGGCATGTGCACCCCGTTTTCCATGTCAGCCTTCTAAAGCCCCATGTTGCTTCCCCACAATGGCACCTGGAGCCGCCTCCTGAACAACCCATAATGGTGGGGGGGGAGGAACATTTCAAAGTCTCCAAAATCCTGGATTCCCGCATACACCATGGGGCCTTGCAATACCTGATCCACTGGAAACACTTCCCCCCTGCCTATGACGAGTGGGTTCGCGCGCGGGATGTCTCCGCCCCCAAACTCGTCAACGCCTTTCACAATGCCTACCCAGACAGACCAGCCCCCTTGCCGGATGGGAGAGGGACTTAAGGGGAGCAGGATGTCAGGCTGTTATCTCGGTTTAGATGTTTCCTTTCGTTCCTCTGCTGAACCGTCCAGACTCAAGGACGGCTACACATACCAAAGCCTGGGAACGCCACTCCTGGGAAATAATGCTCTGTTTATGCTTTGTTATCTCCCGCCGTTTCTCTGCCTTATATTTCCAAATAACGGGCAAGACAAGCCATAGCTGTCATCTTGCCTTCCATGCACTGTATTGCCTATTTGACCAGTAAAGCCATCTGCTTGGAATTTGATTGTCTCTGTGGTGATTTCTGGTTCGATGGGTCAAGAGCTCACATGTTTCTTTTTCTGTTCGGCCTGTACAAGCGGCAGGTCAGACCTTTCCTAGAATATTGGTTCAGGCTTTGGCTGGAATGTTTCCTGTATAGGCCTCTGCTGGAATGTATCGCTCGCTCTCCTCTCCTCGTTCCCTCCTCCCCCCTGACCTTGGCTTTCGCAGGATTGTGCTAACAAGCTTTCTTGAGGTCTTTGATGTCTGTTCAGTAGTCTAGCTTGGTACTGTTATCGTTTCATTCCCAAAACATGTAACCGACACCTGCAATGTAGAACTGGATATAATCTCACTCTTTTGTAATAGTAAGCACTTGCAGCTCTGGACCGTGTAAGGGCCTAGTTATACCTGATGCTTCTCAATAAACTTACCTGCTTCTGGGTGGTCGTCTGAGCGAGTGAATTTATGGGAATTGCCCAGGGTGGCTGGAAAGCCTTACAGTGGCCCATTGGCGACAGCTTGCCTTCGCACCTGACGTGCAGAATTACTTTGATGAAGTGGAGCCCGATAAAGAAGACTCAGACGACTGGAATACAAACCTCCGTGTTAGCCAAGCCTGACGGACTGGGGGGGGCTGAGGAGGAGATACATGTTTTGAAGTATCAAAACCGGGAACTGTTAGAGCGTATGGCCCAAATGCAGGCCCAAATGGACGTGCTAGTGCGCGAGTATGGACACTTGCATCAGGCCCAAACCGTACCCCCACCTGCACCGGCTCTGGTACCGCCACCCCCCCAGGGCAGCAGCCAGTTCCGGGACAACAGCCGGTACCTGGGCAGCAACCAATACCTGGGCAGCAACTGGTTCCTGGACAACCGCCACCAGCGCTGCCCCCTGACTGCCTGCCCAGCCGGGAGCCCCACTCCAACCGGTGGTACCGGTTGTACCTTGGCAGCAGCCCCGACTACGAGTGACTTTTGACGGCTCCGCGGAAGCGCTGCCCTGTTTTCTACACCAGGTGGACAGCTATATGAGAGAACGGGCATGCCTTCCCCACGGAAGATAGCCAGGTAAGGTTCGTCTCTTCTCTTCTCACTGGGAGGGCTGCAGAGTGGATGATCCCACAGTTTGATACCCAAGCCCGATCCGTTCGCTCGCTCAACGAATTTAAGCGAGCGTTAAGGAGACGTCTCGAGGACCCGTTCCAGGGGGAGAAAGCCAAGGCTGCCCTTCTGCAACTCCGTCAAGGATCTTCTTCGGACAGGGAGTTTGCTGATGAGTTTCAAAGACTCGCTAGTAAAATGGTCAATTGGAAGGTGGCTACCCGGGTGCATTACTTTCGAGAAGCCTTACACCCCGAGATTTTGAACTGGGCTTATATGCAACGGGATTCAGCCACCCTGGAGGAGTGGATCCTACTGGCGGAGGAAGTGCAAAGCCGTCGCCAGTTCATTTCTCTTGCCTGATGTCGGGCCAAGGAGGGGGGAGGCCAGAAAAACCCTCCCAAGGCCGCAGCTCCTGCCCTGCGGAGACAGGCTCAACCCTCGCAAGACCGAGTGTCGCGGTTTCAAAGGAGCCTGCCTTGTTTGCAGTGCCATGGGTCACTTCGCTGCGGCCTGCCCGTTGCGTCCGGAGCAACCGGCTCCCACTCCCTGGCTGGAGGGGATGCCTCGTGGGAGAGGACGCGCTCGGAGAAGAGGCGCCGCAGCTGATCGTTGCATCGCTCCAGGACGGAAAGCGCCCCCAGCCCTCCACAATGAGGAGTCTGCAAAGGAGCCTTCGCCAGTGGACCCGCTGGGGTCCCGGATTACAATTGGCCTGGGAGGGGACAGCTCTGCTTCGTCGGAGGAAGGCAGCTACTGGGACCCCCCTGCTCTGAACTTGGAGTTTCCCCTAGATCAATCAAAAAACGGACTGGGTCTGCGGTGAATGGCGTGACACCGCAGACCTCTGCAGGTGCTTCTGCGAATCCCAAGGCTCCCTTAATGGTGAGTGAGGTGGGAGAGACTGTGTATGTGGATGTAGTATTACAACATTATAGAAGAGGCCCCCAGTTACAAGTGAAAGCTTTAATAGACTCTGGATGTGCTCACTCTTTGATCAATGAGGCCACGGTTCAGGCACTCAAAGTTAAGTTGGTGCCTTTACCGGTACCTGTTCAGTTCGCCCATATGGATGGCAGTGATTTCAAGGGTGGGCCAGTGGATCCAGCCATCCTGGAGGAGTGGATCCTACTGGCGGAGGAAGTGGAAAGCTGTCGCCAGTTCATTTCTCTTGCCCGACATCGGGCCAAGGAAGGGGGAGGCCAGAAAAACTCTCCCAAGGCCGTAGCTCCTGCCCCGCGGAGACCGGCTCAACCCTCGCAAGACCGAGTGTTGCGGTTTCAAAGGGGAGCCTGCCTTGTTTGCAGTGCCATGGGTCACTTCGCTGCGGCCTGCCTGTTGCATCCGGAGCAACCGGCTCCCACTCCCCGGCCGGAGGGGACGCCTCACGGGAGAGGACGCGCTCGGAGAAGAGGCGCCACGGCTGATTGTAGCGTCACTCCAGGACGGAAAGTGAGCCCTCCACATTGAGGAGTCTGCAAACGAGCCTTCGCCAGCAGACCCGCCGGGGTCCCGGATTACAATTGCCCCGGGAGGGGACAGCTCTGCTTCGTCGGAGGAAGGCGGCTGCTGGGACCCCCCTGCTCTGAACTTGGAGTCTCCCCTAGATCAGTGGTCGGCAAACTCATTAGTCAAAAGAGCCAAATATCAACAGTACAATGATTGAGATTTCTTTTGAGAGCCACATTTCTTAAACTTAAACTATATAGGTAGGTACACTGTTTATTAACTTAATAAACTTTAATTAAAGTTTTAAGTCTTAATTAAACTATAGGTACACTGAATAAAACTTGATATATTTTGTGGGGAGAGGAAGGTGATTGTAAGCTGGTTTGGTTTTCCTTAAAAGGTAGAGAAAGTCAGCATATAAAAACCAACTCTTCTTCTTGTGTTCACCTGAAATTTATACTCCCCAGTCCTTACTTCCTGAGATGAGTGGACCGCTTGTGCTTACTAAGCAGGGTGGAAAAGGCAATTTGTGCATGATCAAAGGCATCTTTTTATTATTTTCTCATTTAATATTCCTGGACATTTTCTGGGCCTAAGTCCTTGTGAGCCTTATTGGTGATTGTAAGCTGGTTTGATTCTTCCTTAAGTGGTAGAGAAAGTCAGTTGGCGTATAAAAACCAATTCTTCCCTTCTATTCACCTCCTTTATGCACTCTTTAAAGTGGGGCCCAATCCACACACACCCTCAACCTTTGTGCCCAAGCGAACAGGAGCTACGCTCACACGTGCTAATCCCACCCGACGAAGCCCGGCCGCTTCGAGCTCCCCCCCCACTCCCTGGGCAGAGGCGGGCAGTGACCCTCCTCCCCTCTGCCCTCTCCCACCGCCCCTGAGACTATTTCGCATGCATAACGGCGCTTCCAGGAGGTCAATGAGAGGGGGGGAGAGACAGAGACATCCTCACAAAAGGCAGCCCAGCATGGCCTTTCCTGGCGGCCCGGAGCCCTACGCGCCCCCCTGCCCCCGACTCCTGCATGCCGCCACCGTCGCTTCTGGCATCGGAGCCAAGAGGGAAGGAGCAGCCGGGAGCAGCCCCCCCTCCCCAAGCAGCGTGGCCGTGAGAGAAGCAGCCGGCCCCGGCTCGGTGGGGCTGGACATGTCGCCGGTGAACCGGCTCTGCTTTGCCACCTGTCCCCGATGACCCCAGCCCGGCCCCTGCTAGGCACAGCGCCCAGGCGCAGCAGAGAGCTGCCGGCGCTGGGCCGGCCCCACTCGCCCTCGCCCAGACCTCCCTCTGCCCCATTTCCCGGCCAGACGCTGCAGCGTGGCCCAGGCTTGAGGAGCGGCCTCCCTGGAGCGAGGGGGGCGGCTCCGCACCGGTGCGCTCTGGGCGCATAGGCGAGGGGGAGCTGCCGCCTGCGCCTTTGGCGGGCACAGAAGGCGCCGCCTCGCTACCGCCAGGGAGGGAAGGCCGGGGCCGGCCGGCAAGCGCCTCAGAGCGCCGCCACTGCTGCAGCGAGGGTGTGTCCTTGAGCCCCCACCCCCTCGGTGCTAATGGGGGGAGGTGGAGACCGGCGGGAGGAGGAGGAGGAAGTGGAGGCGGCGGAGAATAGAGGGCCAATGGAGCCCTGAAAGGTTGCAGGAGCTGCGGCGGAGGGGGCTCCATCCTTTCTCCCCCCCTCCACCGCACACCACCCCAACCCCGGGCCGGTACCTTGCAGGCGGTGTAGACGCCCAGCTTCTTGAGCTTCTTGGCGCGGGGCGCGGAGCGGAGCTGCGCCTTCTTGCCCGAGATGCAAGCCGAGCTGGGGACCTCCTCCTCCGCTGCGCGAGCCAAACTCAAGGGGCCAAAGAGCCGCATGCGGCTCACGAGCCGCGGTTTTGCGACCCCTGCCCTAGATCAATCAAAAAACGGACTGGGTCTGCGGTGAATGGAGCGTCACCGCAGACCTTTGCAGGTGAAATTTACCATAACAATTAAAGATGTTGGGAAGTTCATGAGGAAATATAAGAAAGAGTTGTCAGGATCTACACTGGAACATCACCAAGACTCTAGCCAAGATGATGATGAGGAATCTTCAAAAGGTGCAGTAGGTGGACTTTAAAACTTTAATTCTGACATCATGGCTAAAGTTATTTCGTGGAATGTGAATGGACTTAATAAAAAAGTGAAAAGAGGACGGATTTTTAAATTTTACAACAACAAAGATTCTCCTTTGTATGTTTGCAAGAAACACATATTGCAAGGAAAGATAAGAAATATCTTCAAAGGAATTCTTTGGGGCAAGTTTTCATTGCTTCTGCGAACACAAAGACTAAAGGATTAGTCATCTATGCACATTCCTGTTTAGCACCTGAATTTGTATATAAAGATGAGGAGGGTAGAATTTTGATGATAAGACTCAAAGTGTTATGCCAAAAAATGTTGGTGGTAGGGATCTATGCACCAAATGAAGGCAAAGCACAATTTTACCAATGATTACATGAGATTTTACAACAACATGCACAAGAACAAATATTACTCATGGGTAACTTTAATGGAGTTGTAGATTGTGCTATAGATAAAAAATCTAAGGCCAAAGATGATAAAGAGGGTTCTTTACCTAAAACCTTCTTCCAACTGGCAGAGGAACTTAAAAGTACAAGACATCTGGAGAACAATCAACACAACAGCGAAGGACTGTACGTTTTATTCCTCAAGACACAACTCACACTCTCAGATTGACATGATTTGGGCAAATAAATCAATATTTACCCAACTTCGCAAGGTACATATTTTATCTAAGACATTTTCTGACCATAACCCGGTCTCTTTTGAGTGGAATAATAGACAAGCATTTCGATGGAGATTAAATGATAGACTACTGCGTGATGATAATATACAAAAAGAACTACACAAACTATTAAAGGATTATTTTGAAATTAATATGGATGGAGAAACTAATTTGAATATAGTTTGGGATGCCTTCAAAGCTGTTTTAAGGGGATTTATGATTCAAAAGAATACTGCCTGGAAGAAAAACCAGCTGCAACAAACCAATGAAATACTATGGGACCTACAAAAACTAGAACAGCAACTAATTCAAGAATGAAACGATGTCAAAAGACTTGAAATAACCCAGAAGTTAAAGATAGTGAAACATCAACTAAACTTAGTAGTTATGGAGGAAATGAATAAAAATCTGAACCACGCGAAGCAGAGATATTTTGAACAAGCAAATTGACCAGGAAAATTTCTTGCTAGTCAATTGAGGGACTCTAGACAAAAGCAAATAATAAATAAACTACAGACGGTGAAAGGATCGGTCTTTACAACTACTGCTATAAAGAATTTGAATCATTTTCTACAAAATTGTACCAAAAAGATTTGATCCCGGAGAAGAAAATGGAAACCTTTTTGAGTACAGTAAATATCAACAGGTTAACCTCAGAGCAGCGAGACATGATTGACGCATCAATTACAACTGTGGAATTAGAAGAAGCTATATCTAGGCAAAAGATTGATAAAACACCTGGCCCGGATGGTATTACAGCTATGTTTCTTAAATTGTTTAAAGAAGACCTAAAGACTCCTTTTTGAAGGTATGTAATTCTATATTGCAAACAGGTCAAGCCCCAGAGACATGGTCACATGCGTTTATATCACTCATTCCTAAGGCTGGAAAGGACCCAGAGAGAGTAACAAATTATAGGCCTATATCATTATTGAATGTGGATTATAAAATATATGCCTCAATACTATCAAACTGGTTAAAGCAGATTATAACAATCTTGATATATGAGGATCAAGTGGGTTTTGTACCTGGAAGGCAGATAAAGGACAACTTGAGAATACTATTTGATGCAATAGAATTTTACGAACAAAATATACAATGTAAAGTGGCTTTCATCTTTTTGGATGCGGAGAAAGCTTTTGACATGGTTTCCTGGGAGTTTATGAAAAAGGTTTAGGAAAACATGAATTTTGGAAATAAATTCCGAACAGGGATTGATGCCATCTACAAGGTGCAAAAAGCTAAAATATTAGTAAATGAATCGATGTCAGCTAACTGTGAGATACAAAAAGGAACAAGACAAGGTTGCCCTTTGTCGCCTTTATTGTTTATTTTGACTTTGGAAACTCTCTGTAGTAAAATACGTATTATGGAGGCTATTTGTGGTTTAAAAGTAAACAAACATGAGTACAAACTAAGAGCCTTTGTGGATGACCTGTTACTTATTTTGGATGACCCAAATCGTTCTATAAAGGAATTGCTGCTTTTGTTGAAACAATATGGTGAAGTTTCAGGATTTAAGATAAACCAAGATAAGACTCAGATACTATTCAAGAATCTTTCTAAAGAACAACAAAAGGACTTTTTGGAGATTTCTAATTGGAAGAAAATGAGTAAGGTACTATACTTGGGAGTTTGGATTACAAATAAAACCAAGGATTTACTGGTAAATAACTATTCTAAACTTTGGGAAGTAGTTAAAAAAGATATGATATTGTGGTCAAATAAAAATATCTCTTTATTGGGTCATATTGCTGTAACACAAATGAACATTTTTCCAAGGATGTTGTTTTTGTTTCAGAATTTACCAATACTAACGCAAACAAAATATTTTGACGTATGGAGGAAAGACCTGTTGAACTTTATTTGGCAAGGGAAAAAAACAAGAATTGCATATAAATATATGGTAGATGCAAAAGAGAGAGGTGGTTTTGCTCTTCCTAATTTTGAACTTTATGCGGAAGCTTCAGCTATGGTATGGTTAAAAGATTGGATAATTTTGAAAAATACACGTTTACAGGATTTGGAAGGCTTTGGGTGGCATGGGTATTTGTGGTATGATAAAACTAAAATGCATGTGGCTTTTCAACACCATATTATTAGATCATCGATAAAAACCTGGTTGAGATATAAACATCTGTTGGAGACAAAGGCACCACTATGGATATCTTCTCAAGAAATGTTAACTTTGTGACCGTTAAGACCATCACAATTTATAATATACCAAGATCTTTTAAAATGGGAAGAGAATAAATGTGCCCTGAAGGATTTTGATGAGGTTAAAGACCACTTAACATGGCTTCAATACTACCAAGTACAATCTGTATATAGCCAAGATATGAAAAAGGGATTTCTTAAAGAAAAATCAATTCTACAACAGACACTTTTGGACAATACGGATCATCTGATCTCTAGGATGTACAAGCTTCTACTGTTGCTATATACAGAACAAGAAAGAATTAAGCCAACAATGATTACCTGGGCACAAACAATTGGTCATTCTATTTCCTTGAAATGTTGGGAAAGACTTTGGTCAAGAGACATGAAAAAGATTATTTCCCAATCGATAAGGGAAAGTATCTATAAAATGATCTACAGATGATACTTGACACCGAAAAAATTGTCCGCAGTGTACAGTACAATGTCACCAAACTGTTGGAAATGTCAAGATATATTTGGCTCTTTTCACCATGTTTGGTGGCTTTGTGATAAAGCTAAAAACTTTTGGGATATGATATACAATGAGTTAAGGTTAATTTTACAACAAAATATCCCCAAAACCTCAGAGATGATGTTGTTAAGCATTATACCAGACTATATTATAACACAACAAACCTTCTTACTCTATGCCACCACAGCTGCGAGAATGGTCTATGCAGCTAAATGGAAAATGACTGAAATACCGGACAAAACTGATTGGATTCATAAAGTGTTTGAACTAGCAGAAATGGCAAAATTGACTGAGTTAGTAAATCAAAAAGATAATGATGAATTTGTCAAGGACTGGGAGGCGTGGATTGTTTATTGTAAAAATGAACTTAATGTGCAAAATGTTAAAGGCTATGACTTAGACTAATTCAACTTGATATAAGTTAAGTTTTCTTGTTTTTTCTTTCCTTTTTTAATAACTTCAGAAGGTTCTATAATTTTTTTATAAAGAATTAGAAAATAATTGCTAAGATAAGTGAAGATATAAATGAAGATAAGTTAGAGATAGAAGAAGGAAGAGGGGAAGTCAAAGTAGGGGAAGATATATATGTTAGATTTAATTGAAAATTAGAAAAGATTGAAAGGCAATGTTAATTGATTGTATAGAATGTATGAAAAAGCAATAAAAAAATTTTTTTTAAAAAAAGAATGCTACTTGCGCTGCTTCACCAATTATCACCAGGATAATTGGGTCGATCTGTTACCCCTGGCGGAGTACGCCTACAACAACTCTGTGCACTCTGCTACTGGACAGAGTCCCTTTAAGACTGTCTATGGGATGGAATTCGACCCTTTGGGGTCGGGGTTCCCCTCCTGCCAGGCGGCGACCCTCTGGAGGTATCTGCTTGGTCTAACACCATCAGAAATACTTGGCCGGGACTTGTTAAACTGCACACTACTGTTAAACAGTTGGACCAGGCTAAGGAACGGTACAAGGCGCAGGCTGACAAACACAGAGCGCCTCAGTGGGATCTTGTGGTCGGGAAAAAGGTGTACCTTTCCACCAAGAACTTAAAGTCCCTGCGTCCTTGTAGAAAACTTTGCCAAAAGTACGTGGGTCCGTTCACTATATCCCGAGTAATCAACGAGGTCACTGCTGAACTGGACCTCCCCAAAACTCTACAGGGAGTGCACCCCGTTTCATGTTAGCCTCCTGAAACCCTTTTCTCCCGCTCCTGATTGGCACCCCGAACCCCCAGAGTTACACCTATCATGGTGCAGGGGGAACAGCATTTTGAAATTTCTAGGGTCCTGGACTCCAGGCTGCAGAGGGGTCTGCTGGAGTACCTGGTACACTGGAAACATTTGAACTTGAGTCACGATGAATGGGTTGCGGCAGAACACGTGAACTCTCTGATCACCGAGTTCCATTGGAGTTGTCCCGACAAGCCTGGGAACCCAGGGAGGGGGCCTTTGGAGAGGCGGAATGTCAGATAGGGCTTCTGACAGCTCCGTCCTCAAACAAGATGGTTCCCCCGCAAACAAAATGGAGTTCTCCGTACACTCCTCCCCCCCCGTTTTGCACACGAGCTCCGGCCAGAGATTTACAATTGTATTGGGACCCGCCCGTGTAAATCTTCGATCTGATATCGGGTCCCGCGCACAAAGCCGAGAGCCCGGCCATCTCCTCCACTGATTGTTCATGATTGTTTGTTTCAGTTTTACTTAAGTCGTTACCGGCAGGAAACGACTACATTGTCTCTTTGTTCCTGTAAACCTATTGTATCAGCCCTATAAATGTATCCCCACTCCCCCTGTCGTGTATTCCAACCTTGCGCGTCTCTTACTGAAATCACTGACTTCTGAAATAAATCTTTGAATCGCTGCTCTGCCTGGATTGAAGGTCTATTGCTGAAACGCTGTGAATTTGCTGAAGCTTGACACACATGCTCACCTCAGTCAACCCCAAAGTCCAGAACTGGATAGCTGAATACAGCCATCTTGACCTTGAGGAAGACCAACTGCTCAGCATTCCAAGGGAGCAGGCATGAGCAATGTGGGCTGAGAACATCGCCCAGAAAGGGGAAAACGTACTCACTACTGCACATCGGAGGGCAAGAGGAGTTTCTGGGCCACAAGAGAGGTCCAGCCAGAATGACTCCTTCATGGCCTGGTAGTTCAGCGGGTTTGTGGACTGCAACTCATCAGGCTCCACAAGGTACTACCTCACCATTGCAGCTTTTTATCTTTATCTTGTGATGCATGGGTTTGTGGTTCCACTGGATTGGGTTCTGGGATGGTTCTGTTGGGCTTGTGTTGGTTCTTGGGGTGGGAGGCACTGAAGAAGAGTTGGTTTTTATATGCTGACTTTCCCTACCACTTAAGGATCAAACTGGCTTACAATCACCTCCCGTCCCCTCTTCGCAACAGACACCCCTGTGTGGTAGGTGGGGCTGAGAGCTCTAAGAGCACTGTGACTAACCCCAGGTCACCCAGCTGGCTTCATGTGGAGGAATGGAACCCAGTTCACCAGATTAGCATCCACCACCCAGTTCTTCGGATTAGAGGCTATCGCTCTTAAGCACTATACCACGCTGGTCGCTCACAAGCATGCTTCTTTGCTTTTCTCTGGAGGAAAAACAGGCTGTTTCCCCTCCATTGAAAACAATGGGAGGATGGGGGCCTGGGAAACTGTTTTGCTTCAGTTGCATTCAATGAGAGATTTTTGTAGGGCTGTGGGGGGGCCCTGTTTTTCAAGAAAGACGCACCAATTTGCAGCACAGCTGCTGGTGACTCTCCTCAGAAGAACCCCAAAGTTTAGTGAATTTTGGATTAGGGGGTCCAATTCTATGGGTACCCAGTTTTCCTCCATTTGAGTGCCCATAAAGTTGGACCTCATGATCCAAACTTCACCAAACTTGGGGGTTCTTCTGAGGAGTCAGCAGCTGCTGTGCAGCAAATTTGGGTGTGACATAGGTCCATTAAAGTCTATGGGGAGGTTTTGGGAAAAACAGCTCTGGGGGGGGCTGTTTTTCAAGGCAGAGGCACCAAATTAACAGCATAGTTGCAGGTGACTCTCCTTAGAAAAACACCCAAGTTTGGGGATGTTTGGGTCAGGAGGTCCAATTTTATGGGCCCCCAAATGGGGTGCTCCATCTTCCACTGCTAAGAATTAAAAACTCCATTGGATAGATGGGGGTACCCCCTTTGAGAGCCCATAAAATTGGACCTCCTGGCCCAAACTTCATCAAACTTGGGCGTTCTTATAAGGAGAGTCACCTGCAGCTATACTGCATATCTGGTGCATCTGCCTTGAAAAATAGCCCTCCCCAGAACTCCCATAAATTCCACATAGATTTTAATGGAGCCAAAAAACTTTGGAGCAACCTGGCTAGACTTTTTCTAGGGGGAGCGCGCCAGCCCACTCTGCTATGGAAACTTGCTGGGTAAACCTGAGGTAGATTAGGCTGAGAGTGAGTGGCCCAAGTTGCTCAGGTGAGTAGAGTGGTAGTCACTGCCAGGCCTAGCCAGATCATGTGAGCTGTATGGAGGTTGCTGCCGGGCTCAGGTGAGTGGTGTGGCCTCCAGTCCCGGCCACCACTACACCTGAGTGAGTTGCGCAAATGGCAGGCTACCCGGTGGCTGCTGCTGACCCTTGCCCTGCTGTGTCTTCTCTCCAAGGCAAGAAGGAGGGGAGCAGGAGTGGACTGGGAGGTCATAAGAGCCCAGGAAAGGGCCCTCCCCCTGCCTTTTACTGATCGAAACCAAGGTTTGGCAACTGCCAATACTGTTGTGGTTGCCCTGGTGTCTCTGGATTTAAGTATCCACAAGCCATATTGAGATGGATTGGTTTTTTGAGACACCTAATTAGGCAGGATAGAAATGAATCTTGAAATTTAGGATATGATTCTAATAAATGACAATAAGCAGTGTGCACAACACTTTATGGAGCAATGTCAACAAGACCCACGGGACTGGGTCTAAGAACCCATAATCTTCCCTGGAGACTGAGTAGGATACAAGCACAGCAGTATCTTCTGAATGAAACAGACATTGAAGCACAAAACTTGTACTGGAATGATTGTGAGAAATTGGTAGTCTTTTAAATAATTTATTTCCATAGATTTGTTTTTAAATGTATTCTCACATACCATACATTATTCAACAGAAAGTGGGCTGAAGAGATCAAAAGAAGAAACATTTAAACAAAACAATTATTTTACATTAGAATTGTTAATTTATCTCCTGTTGAGCATTTGCTGGAATATATTTGCAAAAAAAGCAAAATAAACCCAAATAATGCTAACTTTTGAACTTCAGGATGTTGAGAAGGAAAGTGTAATTGTACATAAGTATTTATTTTTCAACATACAAGGCAACCAAGTGAGTCAGTCATCAAGGTTAGCATCATGTTTATTTCATTCACCATACTGACATTTAAACTAAAACTTCAAACCACAAGGTCCTTTTGTGACTAACATGTAAAAGGCAAGCAAGAAATGTATGGGAAGGTTACACAGCTAAGAAGGGTTGTGGTTTGACAAAACAGGAGGATTTACGTATGGTTTCTTTTTCTTATAAGAGGCCCATCTACACACTGGACAGCAATGCTGCCCCCCAACTAGCCATGTGACAATACAATTCTCGTGAAACACATGGCCACATGGTAAGCCCATTAGCAGACATCTATTTTCAAAATTCTCTAGGCATACCACACATTCTGTACAATGCAATGTATCAGTAGGCCAAGCTGACCAATCAGGCTCTGTATCTTCCATAGCTCTGTATGACCTGGCTTTGGCACATGAACAGATCTTGGCACTGTGCAGAAGGGCTTCTTCACAGGGGTTTTGAAGGGTACTGTGCTCATCCTCAGATAGCTTTGTGCTACTACTTGGTACATCTTTGCATTCACAGTCTGAATCACTTTCACTTTGAGAGATTTCCGCCATTTCCTCTTCAGAATGGCCACCAAGACATTTAAATCGCCACACGGGCAGGTTTTTAATGTAATCTGTTGGTATTAGTGGGTGAAGCCACAAAGCAGGGAAAGCCAAGTGCTCAATGAATAGATTTGGGTCTTCATCCCAATCTGATTCGAAGGGAAAGTCCTGGAAAGACACAATGGGGTGGAAGAGATAGCTGGTGTACCAGTCCCAAAGGCTTGAGAGCCACTCCAGGTTATTGGAATTTACTTCATCACTGTTATGGTGCCGTCTTTTTTTCTCAAAATAATCTATTAATAAGCCATGGCCCAGATAAGTGCTGAGGAACAAGGCAGGGTGTGATGAGTAGAACATCCAGTCAGCTCTCACCCAGGATGCCAAGGTGGTCGTATTAGAATACCTGAACAATTTTAAACTACATTCATAGACACTGTCTAAATAAGGTAACTGCAAAAAACCTAGGACTGGTAGCCAAGAAATAATCAAGAGTGAATTATAGGTCCCCAAAGTGCTTATCAGAACAACAAAGCGCTTTATAGTGGCCCCTTGGGTAATAAATAGGTCCATCCAAGCCATCAGGTTAACTAAGACCAGACTGAGGACAAATAAATCATTCACTTCAGGTTGTAAAGAGCGCAAGAAGGAGTCCATGGCATGCAGGGAAATGAATTCACCAGTATTATTCCCATACTGATAAATGCCTTCAGGAGTTCTAAGGATGTAAGATGGCATCTTATAGATACCCATCTCTGCCATCTGACTCTTATTGTCCCAGTTTTCTACATTCACAAAAATAAACTCAACTCTCCCAGTAAACTTGACGCTTAGTGCAGAGAAGAAGGCGGGAGGCTGGTCTAACTTAGCAAACAGGTATATTTTTACTCGATACTGGTCACTTTTGTTCCATTCTTCTTTCAAATGTTCTGATTTGAAGATGGTTTTGATCCGAGAAGCTGTGTGGGCCATTATCCATTTAAAAATATGCTCCGTCTCAATTTTATGTCCACCATATTCTTTAAGCATCACTTTTCCTTTGGATGTTCTAGTTTGTGGAACTGACATAATTAGTGTGGATCTTATCCAGCCTCTCCTCTTGCAGTATCTACAAAGAAAGCAATCAATGTTTTAGAATAAAAGTCTTTATAATTTACCTTACTAATCTTAAGAATTCCAAAATGCACAAACTCTTCCAAAAATGTATACATGTGTTTGCTCTTTTTGCAATATAGTCAGAACTATTTTATCAGCTGAATCTTTAGAAGTCTGCAAAAATTCATACCCAAAGTGCCCCTCCCGTTATCTCCAATCAAGAAAGTACTAAGCCTGCCTCAAACTAAACATTTCCTTTCTTAAAAAGAAAGGTAGCCATCTAATTTCCAATATTTTAAGATATCAAAAGGCATTTCTTAAAATCTTACAGTTCTACATAAATCTCTAATAGTGTCAATGGGATACAGAATGCATCCCTCCCCCAATCTCCTGCCTAGTTTGGAAAGGGTTTGTGTGGCTGTACATGCCAAAAATGTGCCAGGTGCCACAGTGGCCTGGGTAATGGTGAAGGGGTTCTTATACTTTTAAGGATACAATTACTACCGCACCTCTTCCAAGGTGGAATGGAGGCCTGGGAAAGAGGTGTCCAGGCTCATTAGCTACTTCAGGGCTCCCCCTGCCTACTCCAGGAGCAGGAGCTAAGCTGAGTGGACACGGGACCTCCTCAGCCAGTCAGTGTGACAGAGTGGCAAGAACGTTGGACTGGGATCTTGGAGTCCCAGGTTCAAATCCCCATTCTGCCATAGAGGCTTGCTGAGTGACTCTAGGCCAATAACTCAGTCTAACCTACCTCACAGGGCTGTTGTGAGGATAGAATGGAGAACAGAACGATGTTGTAAGCTGCTTTGGATCCACATTGAGGAGACTGGTGGGCTACAAATGAATAAATGAAGTAAAACCTCTAGCACAAATTCTGTAGGAAGGGAAGAAGCCCCTCTGTCTCTAGTGAGTAAAAGAAAGGGGGGGCATAGGCACAGCAGGAGCACATCTGGAGACCTGGCACAGGCCATGGATCCTCCTTGCCTTGGCAGCTGTCCATGTGCCTCCCAGCCCTTCCCTTCCCGACCTCACTACTGCTCCTGTTGGCTGAGCCACTTGGCAGATTTACGGAGCTTGCCTTCTACTCAACAGGAGTGCCTTTCCATCCTGAAGCTGGAGGAGATACCTAGAGGCACCTGGTTGGCCACTGTGTGAACAGACTGCTGGAATTGATGGGCCTTGGTCTGATCCAGCAGGGCTGTTCTTATGTTCTTACTCCACATACATGCTTATCAAAACCACTGCCTTACAAAGAATCCTGGAGTTCCAAGTTAGCTGTTTTCAGATCTCATCCAGACACCTGTTTGTTTTCCTTCCCTGCTACCCATGCCCCCTTTCTTATTCAGGTTCTGTCTTCCCAACATCACTTGGGTCCCAAACAAAGCGGTGGAGCCAGTGCTATTAGTACACGAGCAGCCAGCTAAGTAGTCTGCCAAAGGATGTGACCCTTTGGGGTATCTGTTTGTGACCAACTTTTAGTTTCTCCACATTATGATTGTCCAACTCTCTGCCAATGTTTTCTTCCCCCTTTCAGCCTTTCTTTTCCCTCAGCTTTTCAGCACTTCCTTCTAGCATTATAGAAACCCCCGGCCCTCCCTCCCTGAATCTTCTTCCCATGCTGCCCCTCCCCACTGCCATCAGTGCTGCCTTCTTCAGGTTTCTCTTTCTCCTGCCACCCTGAAGGCTGGCAGCAGTGCGGGCCTCCCTGTTCCAACTCCTGCTCAGCTACCACCTCACTGCTTCCCCACCTCCCGCATTCACTTTGGAGGGCTCTGCCCCCATTAGCATCCCTGTGCTGCAGCCACAGCACCTCCTGAAAAGCAGGAGAATCTTCTGTCAGCTGCATCTGCCTCGCCAGCTCTCATTTCTTAGATGAGCTGTCTCTGCTGAGCCCTGCTTCTGTACCCTTATGATTGGATTACTGTACCGTGCTCTCTCTGTGGGGCTGCCCTTGAAGACAACCCCAAAACTGCAGCAGGTCCAGAATACAGCAGGGGCTAGCCAATGGGAAACATAACACTGTCCATTTGGTAGCATCTACATTGGCTGCCAGTTTGTTTGAGTCCAACTCAAGGTGCTTCACAGCCTGGGGCTCGCATGTCTGAAAGACCTTCTCCTCCCATATTCTCCTGTGTGCCAACAATGGTCTTCCGGCTGTTGGCTGTTTCACCTACTTAAGTGGCCCACCCGGCATCCACCAGAGTCTGGGCCTCATCCACCTCTGCCCCAGCTCTGTGGAAAGGGCTTCCCGAAGAGGCAAGGAGCCCCCTCCCTCACTGGAGGTCTTCAGGTACAGGGAGGCTTCTTTGTTGGCCAGAGCTTTTGATGGGATGTGAACAGGAGCCATCTTTTAGGAGGGGGGGGAGATTTTGGGGGAGAGGTATTCTACGGGGTTTTAATTTGTAATGTTTCAATTATTATTACTTGTAAGCACACTTGAGACCAGAGGAAAGGCAGGGTGAACAATTGTAATAAAGTACATTTTCTTCCTCTGGAAACATTCCACCTTTCTTTCTGGCTATTTAAACATTCATGGAACAATCTCTCTGACCCAGCTGCTTCCGGTCTCCTTTCCCAAACTTCCCTTTTCCCTGACCGTTCCTCCTCCCCATTGCCTTCTTCTGTGCTGGGCAGTACCCAGTGCCAGACTCTCCCCTTCCCTATCGCACAGCGTCCATCTTCACCATGCTGTGCCTCTTGCTGCTTGTGTGACCTGCTGCTCACTGAGTCAGTGGCTTTCTTGGAAGCATCACCCCCCTCCCTTTAGTCACTTCTGAGATTTTGCAGTCTTATGGCCCCTTTGTTTGCCCGGTCTTCACAGGGATCTCTCCAGTCAGTTTTGTCTTTGGCTCTCTGCTATTCTCCTTTTACTCACTGGAGTGACCCCATCAAGTCTGAACCTGCTTTCACTATCTGCTGATCAGGCTCAACTCTGTCACTCTGGCCTTGAACTTGCTTGGATCCGAGGACTCCTCGCACACGTCTGCTATTTCAAAACCATCCCAAATTCAATTTGTCCAATAGTGTCTAATTTTGTCTAATTGTCAATTTGTCTAATTGTCTAAACACAGATACACCTTTCTTCAGCGGTGGTGGAAGGGTGTCCCTGTATCAGCCTTCTCCTTCCTCTTTGGGCCATTTTTTAAAGGCTTCTACTATCCTGAGGAGGCGCTCAACTCCCACAGCTTTCCTACCTTGCTTATTAAAAACACAGGCAAAGATACCTTGAAAAATCTCTGCCTCTCATTTATGAACTGTGACAGTGGAGGAAAAGTATATGAAGCAGTCTCAGATGGAACAATTCCTCACGGCAGCAACAGAAGCTGAGCCAACACGAGAGGTCAGGCAGGCAACTCCTCCCCCCGGGGGCATGAGCAACGGCCTCTGTATCCACAGCGCCTGTTCTTCAGCTGCTGCTCTCTCCCTTGCAACAGTGCTGGCAGGGATGGGGAGCAGACAGCCGGCCCTCTCCCATTTCAGAGTACCAGTGGTGGACAGGACCACCGACGGAGCCACCAACAGCTCTTCTGACCACCACAAAAGTGGTGGTCAGCTGCTGTTCTATTCTCCCCTGCTCCCCTCCTCTCAGCTGTTGCTCTCCTCTCCCCTGCTGAAGCACCGGCAGGGACAGGGGATGAACAGCAGGCCCTTTCCCGCTCCGAAGCACCAGGGGTGGATGTGCTGGTTGATGGAGCCACCTACAGCTCATCTGAGCGTGTGCCTTTCAGCCCATCAACTAGACAAGGCCAGGAGGCCTTGACAAGTACTAGAGCTAAAAGGTGCCCCCCCTTCCTTGGCTGCAAGAAGAGACCCCCAAGGCAAGCAGGAGCGTAATAGATAACTTGACCACCAGGAGGGACTCTCCTCCTTCCTCCCCTCCCCATCATCCTTGACAGGATTTCACTTACCTAGCCCTCTGCCCCTACGTTATGTCTGAGCATGAAGGATATTGTGTGATCTGAGGGGGGGAGGGGGAGAAGTGAAGAAAGAAAAGAAATACAAAGCTTCTCTTGTTCTTCACCTTCCCTCCCCCACTCCAGGGGAGGCATCCCACTGATCCAGCCATTCCTTGGAGCTTCGCTCCTGGTCCCTGGCTCCCAGAACTACTCACAGGAGCAGCCATTTTAGCTCTTCTTCAAGGCCAACAGACCGCAAGGCAGGCATTCGGCTCCATCAACACTCTCTGGGGCAGTATGCTCTGCTCTCCAGCTCTGCTTCAGACTCCAGGGCTTTGGTTTAGAAAGAGGGGGAGTGGTCAGGGAGCTTGTCACTTCTTCTAACCCAGCCTCCACCGGCCTTCTCCACTGGGAGGATCTTCCACTCCTTTCTGGGGAAGGCCACTGTGACTTAAGGCCTTGCAGGACAAACCGCTCGGTGTCCAGCTCGAGCTCCTCCTCTTCTGCTGCCGCTGTCCTCTACCTTCAAAAAGTACTGGCAGGGCCGGGGAGTGGACAAGTGGCCCTTTCCCACTTTAAAGCATTGGTGGTGGACGGGTTCATCTATGGAGCTGCTCACAGCTAAGCTCAAGCTGACGCCTCGCATCCCATTGAGTATGCATGGCCAGGAAGTCTTGGCAAGCATATGTCGATTCTAAGGGTCAACCCGACTGCCGTCTTGTTTCCAAATAGATGGGGATAACTCCCTGAAAAGGCCCAGGAGGTCCTGAACCCTGCCCTGAGAACAGTGATGAGCTTTGCTCCCTTCAGGAGGATTGGGTGACCTTATGCACAAATCCCTCTTTCTGGCCACCTGTTAACTCTTTGTTCCACAGGGGCCAAGACACCTGTTGTTCTTCAATCTGTAGTCATCCCAGCCATCCTATGGAATGGGTCTAGCCTGAGTTAGATGTCCAGGGAAGTCCCCATATCTACCTAATTTGGAAACAGCCTTCAAGTGCTGGATTCCTACTGATCACCTTCTTACCCAACCACAAAGAACAGCATCATTCGAAAACATATCCAGATGTGTCAGAGCAAGCATTTCCCTGGGTTATGACAGTCCACATCTCCCATTAAACTCAAAGCTTACTGTTTTTTTTGTGTTGCAAAAGCGGCCACTATGTACGCAACAATCTCCAACGAAGCATCTCTTGCATGCACAAGTAGGCCAATGACTTGGGCTTCGGCATCTACCTTGGTAAGGCGCTACCAGCTAAACAAGGTTGCCTCAGCTGTGGCTACTTTCGACAGAAATCTTCTCAAAAAAGTAGTTCTTTAAATTGTCCCTTTTCAATTTTTCCCCACCCAGGATAAGAGAGCTTTTCAATAATCCATTCAAGGAAACCGTCATTCTGTGATGGAGAACAAAACAAAACATTTACTGTGAAAGTTTCTTCTCATCAGTGGACTGGAAGTTATCCTTCCCCGCTCTAGTTGGCAGAGGAGGAATTGGAAGAACTCAGGAAGTCAAAAGGGGACACTATCTTTTTTTTCTTCAGCCTTACAGTATCTCCACTTACAGGTCTTCAGAGAGAATTCTCTTTTATATGATTATGACGGTAGAGGTGGATCTGTCTCCGCTGGAAGCTTGGCAACTGGGGAACTGAGTGCCTCTTCAGGATAGTAGAAGCCTTTGCAAAAAAAATAAAAGCTGCCTATGCCCTGCCCAGAGAGCAAGGAGGCACACAGCCTCATACCAAGATGCCCTTCCAATCCACCGATGAGAGGAAACCTTCACAATAAGTCCAATGGTTGTTTCGAAGCCCCCTGACTTCACTAGATTTAGAAGGGTGTAACTGTTTAAAAATGGCCCAAAGGCTGGCCTGATCTCGTCAGATCTCAGAAGCTAAGCAGGGTCAGCCCTGGTTAGTATTTGGATGGGAGACCACCAAGGAAGTCCAGGGTTGCTATACAGAGGAAGACACTGGCAAAAACCACCTCTGTTAGTCTCTTGCCATGAAAACCCCATAAGGGGTCGGCTGCGACTTGACGGCACTTTACACACACACACAACTCTGTTTAGGATTACACTGTAAGACTGAACTTCTTTTCTTCAAAGCCTGCATCTTCTACAGTGTCAACATCTATCCTGTGGAACAGACACCAAGCTGTAGTCTTATCTTTGATTATTTTATCTCCTTTATTTCGTTTGTTGCTAACTTACGTCAGTTCTCCCCATGACATTTCAAAACTATGACCCTTCCTCTTTGCCCTCTGAATGGACATTCTGGTTCGCACTCCAAATGTCTCTTGTCCAGACAAATGCAATGCTGGTTATTTCTATAGCATGGTCTTTGTAAAAACGCATTTGGAAATAGGAGAGGGAGCCAGGGATGACAGTACTGATACCATCACTAGTTTTGGAAACAATCATTAAAAAAAATAATATTATCAAAATGATTAAATACTTTTAAATAGTATTTAAAACAGTGCTGTAATACTTCTGCTAAACTCCTAACTCCAAAGGTATGTTAGCATTGAGTTTGTATGACGAAGTGGGTTGTGATTCATGAAAGTTCATGCTGAAATAAATGTTGTTAGTCTTTACTGTGCCAGCAGACTTCTGTTTATTATGGATTATTAAACATACTTAAGTTTTGATGTGTGTGTGTGTGTAAAGTGACGTCAAGTCGCAGACGACTTATGGCGACCCCTTTTTGGGATTTTCATGGCAAGAGACTAACAGAGGTGGTTTGCCAGTGCCTTCCTCTGCACAGCAACCCTGGTATTCCTTGGTGGTCTCCCATCCAAATACTAACCAGGGCCGACCCTGCTTAGCTTCTGAGATCTGAAGAGATCAGGCTAGCCTGGGCCATCCAGGTCAGGGCTAAGTTTTGATACTGTATAATAAACGGAACTTAGGGTATTTGGACAAATTGAGAGTCTTCTATTTGCAAAGTGGTGGCAAGGCCTTTGTTCAAGTACAAAGTTCCAATTGTACAATTTGACTCTTCCTAATTCTCATACCTCAGATTCTTCCCTCTTCTGCATCAAGAGAAATCAGTATTTTTCAAATGCACCCATAAATTCACAGGAAAAACTAACACAATTCACACAGAGCTTCTACACTAGCAAAATAATTGTAAGTCATGCCTGTATTTTTAAAAATGTATAATTTACTGAGAACTTCAATTAAACTATGATTTACTTAATAATGTTCATGGTTTCAGTGTTTGCACGTGGCTCTTCCCTCACTGTTTTTTGTTTTTTTATCCCATTTCTTTTTATCACTCCAGCTCTGCTATCCCTTTCCCTCTTGGGACTTCTCAGATCTCCTGGACATGTGGTGCAGTCTGTCTTCCTGCCTCCCTCAATACCAACAAACTATGCTGCCACCAGGATCACTCTGGATACTCATTCAAGTTCCCCTTTTCTGGTAGCAAAGACCAACTACCATGATTGTTACCCTGAAACTATTTTCCTGAGGTAAAGAACAGTTGAGGACACAATAATTTTTTAAAAATGAAATGAAATGAATAAAACCAAACTTTATTTTAAGAATCATAGAGTAGAGAATGTTCTATCACGTCTCTCAACCTCCAGTTCAATACTGGAAAAATTTATAGATCAAGCAATGGAAAATTCACATAAGACTCAAAAAAAAAACCTAATCCTCCTTAATCTTATAAATGATATCTTCCTTTCCTAACTACCTCACTTTACAATCTCTTCTCAGCCACTCCCTCCATATATACACTGTCCTCTCAAGTCAGAACACTTCAGTCCTAGCTCTCCCTCAACCTGTCACTGGAAGTCACTCTACCTCTCTCTCCCACACACTTTCCCCATTTCCCAGCCAACTTCCTTCCCTTTTAGAGCCCAAGTCAAGAACTACGTACACAATTCACAACCAAAGGGCAGTATATACAGATCTTACCTGCATAACGTCACAATGTTCATATTATTCCCCACCACCACCCGTTTTTTTAACTGACAAGATATACTTAGACTTTCCATTAGGATAATTTTAGATGGAGAGCTGGTGCTTGTCTGGAAAAACAGAACTGGAGTCCAGCAGCACTTTAAAGACTAACAAAATTTATTCCACCATAAGCTTTTCACCGTCAGATAAAGGAAGTATTCATCCATTAGACAGGTGTATTTATACGCAAAGCTGCAAACAGCAGCAAATTGGGTGTGGGGGAGATGTCAAAGAATGGCTGGTTTAGGACGCCATTCAGTCAAAAGACCACTCCGAACAGTTGCCGGGTAGGATCCTATTCTGCCTCTATCTCAGCAGGTAAGAGTGGCCCCATCCACTCTGCACAAACTAATTATTAATTTGAATGGATATGGTTTTAACCTGGCTTCTCTTTGTAACTTTTTGTTGGTTGCCGCTTAAAGTAAACCGATTTCCCACTGGAAACACACACACGAAGTAGTTACCAGTACAGGAAGCTGTACTGGGAAAGATTATGTAAAATGCTATATAATATCTTCAAGATACAAATATTTAAAATAAGTAAATAAAATTTCAAGAACATACCTTGGGTCACCGGAGCAGTTAAAAGTACCTGTACGTACACCAAATTTTGATACTTTCTTCACCATTTGCTCCCAATGGACCTTTCCCATAAGAGGCCTGCTGTCATTTGCTATGACCTGTTTATGAAAGAATATTAAACCAAGCTTAACACTACGAAGCACACATCATAGAAAATCAGCTTATATAAGATTTATATTCTTATATACTATCTCTCCTCAACTTAAATGTTACAAAAGTAATTTATAATTAAGCACGCATACATGAAAATATCACTAGTTTTACCTCAGTGCCATAAACAGACAAGTTAACTCCGGGGGGGGGGGGAGTTAACACACACGTTCTTTGTACAATTATGACTGTTGAATCAAAGACTGCGGTCAGGGTCCATGGAGCTGCATGATTGTGCCCCAGTGTGACGTCTAACTTGTTTTGCCCTCCCAACAACTGCTCCTCTGAATCTGCATCGAAATGTTTCAAAATAGGGAAAGATATCCCACTGAGCACATTGAAGCTTTGACAATAAGACAGAAAACCAAGCCAAGTCATTTCTGCTCTGAGGTACGCTTAAGATGCCATCTTGGCTGTTTATTTAGTATGATGTTATGATTTTAACTTTGATGTTTTATGGTTTTAATGTGATTTTAGAGTGTTATCAGCCCTGAGCCTGACTTGGCTGGGAATTGAGGGCAGGCTATAAATTTGAGAAATAAAAAATAAGATAGAATCTGACAATGTAGTATACATATGAAACCAGAAAGTAAATTCTTCTTGGCCTTATGTATTGTCTCTTTAGATTCCATAAGGTGTCCCGGGTCACCTGCCTCCTGGCCACACCCAGGACTTTGCCGCAGTGTCCTACTTACCTCAGCCTCCGGAGGTGCAGAGGGAGACTCCCTGGCACAGGCCGCGGCAGTGTGGGGCCCTGAGCCGAGCAGGCCAGGAGCGAGAGAGCCGCAGAGCGGCCAAACGGCAGGAGACTCGGGTGCGCCCAGCTGCGAGGCCTCGGCCAGCGAGCCAGGGCCCCACGCCCGTCTCTCCTGAGAAGGTTCCCGGGCAGGCGCCTTGCGTCAAGCCACGCACCAGTGCCGCCAAACAGCTGACAAGCGGCTGGGCGAGGGTGGGGCAGGGGCAAGCAAAGTGGCCGGGCCTGGGAGAAGGCTCTGAGCTTGAGAAGGCCAAAGAGCCTCCTGGCGGATCACAGCCCTATATAGAGCTAACAGGGCAGGCCGAGGGAAGGGGGAGGGAGACTCCAAGAAACTAAGGATCTAGAGAGTTTGCAGCAGGGCTGGAGGGAGGGATGTGTGCCTGCACAGAAGACCACCCAACGAACAAGTTACAGGTAAGTGCAACACAAAAAAATCTGTGACTATTGCTACAAGGCAGGAAAGAAGCTGATGGAAAGTACCAAAGAGTCGTTAGCAGGAGTGAGAATAAGTAGATCCGCACCATAATAATGAGAGCAGTGAAGCAGGCCGGATGAGGCCAAAAAAAAGGGTGGCCCTTGTGCACCACAAATGAAACTTCTGCACAGCAGAACGGCTAGAATAAAAGACAAACAAACGTAGAAACAGACTACCTTGCCACAGGATTAGAAGGGCATTCCCCAGTCAAAGCGGAGCCCTGTCAGGAAAAGCCAAAGGAAAAAAAAAAAAAAAGCAACCACCTTCATAAACAAAGGATCCACTAAAGACTGAGAAAGGCAATGGGAAACAATCAGCAGGATAAAAAGGCTTTCCCTGGAAAGGATCAACAACCGACCCTCAACAGAGCAGGGAAAAGAATACAGCAGCCTCACTTGGGCTGTGCATTTCGTAAAACAGCCAAGGCACCCTCCTAAACAAGGAGGAATGTTCGAATTCTGCCACTGGCGGCTTCCACCCCCAACGGCAGAGGGACTCTCTGCGGAAGGGTGGGGAGGTCTATGAATAAGGCAGCCAAGCAAACGTTTACAGACCATAATGCGCACAATCAGATGACCTGGACCTGAACGTAGGCCTTTTCAGTAGCCTCCTCAACACCTACGAACCATTCAAAAGAGTGCCCTTTTTGTCTCCCGGGGGAATACTGAACTGAGTCGTCTAATTAACGGGAAGACAGGCGACCTCCCTGGAGAGGAGAGGTGACGAGATCTTGGGTCTGCGCACACAAAGTGACAGTGGTGTGAAAAGAATTGCAGGAAACCTGTAAGTGGTGGACAAGCCAGCAGCCCACAGAATTTTTCTCTTGCGGCGTAAATCACCACAGAGGACGGATGAATGAATTTAAAGGACTTTGGACAAGTCCAATTACCAGGGACCTTTTTTAGTAGGAGATGCCAAGGATGGAACCTGGCATCTTGCGCATGGGAAAAAAGTGCGCACAATCCTGACACACCACGTTATTGGAAGCAGGGGAAGGTGACTCTTATGGGTCCAACAACAGGCCTGTCACTCCCCGTGGAGTGTTGTCCAGCCGGACTGAGAACGCACTGCCTCTCTGTGCAGCCGCAGGAACAACCTGCTTTCTTTTCTTTTCTCTCTTCTTTTCAACACTAATTCCTGGCATGGACTAGGGCAGTCTCGAAAGACCGGCCCAGATTAAAGGAACAGACTTGTCAGGCATAGGCCACGAGACACATGGATATCTGAGAAGCGAGTCAGACTAACAAAAGCTCGTCTTAAAAGTGCCACAGGGCTGTCACTGGAGATGCTGAACAGCCTCAAGTCATCATACTTTGGCCAAAACCTCAGCTTCCTTTGAAGGGGATAGGAAAAGGGCCGTTCCAACCTCTTGTTTGGCAAATTAAAGGGAAGGCGCACCCAGAGACATTCTGCTGCCCACCCAGGCCAACAGGTTACAGCAGGTGCCAACAAGGCCAACTAAAAGGCACAACACCTCCTGACGCATAACACCTTTCAGAGCTGCAAGGCTGTGTCAATTCCTGCCTCCTAGGACTTCACCTCCAAACTGAGGGCAGCCAGGAAAGGTTCCTTCAGTCAAGCGCGTCCATGGCTAACCCTTTAAAAGAGGCCACGTGCCCAGGCCTCTGGCTCGGAAGGCAGAGCAGCCAGGGAGGGAGAAGGATCCCCTCAGTCTGGCAAAAACCTTAGAAAAGAGCCATTCTGAACTGGAGGCTCGGTCAGACCACCCCTCGCCAGGGAGGGAGAAGATGCCTTTCTCCAGGCTGGTGCGCAGCCAGAGACTCTGAAAAAGAGCTCTTTTGAGTCCAGCTCTTTACCTTCAGGGTAAAGTGGGGACAGAAAGAGCATGCAGCCCTGCTGTGTGACCCTCCGGGCAAATAAGGAAAAAGGAGAAAAAGGAGAAGACTGAGAGGTGATATGATAATCATCTTCAAATGGTTGAAGGGCTGTCATATAGAGGATGGTGTCGAGTTGTTTTCTGTTACCCCAGAAGGTCGGACCAGAACCAATGGGTTAAAATTAAATCACAAAAATTCCATCTAGGCATTAGGAACAATTTTCTAACAGTCAGAGCGGTTCCTCAGTGGAACAGGCTTCCTCAGAAGGTGGTAAGCTCTCCTTCCCTGGAGGTTTTTAAGCAGAGGCTAGATGGCCATCTGTCAGCAATGCTGATTCTAAGAACTTGGGCAGTTCTTGGGAGGGGAGGCATCTTGGCCATCTTGTGGGCACTGGGGGTGTATGGGGGAGGTAGTTGTGAGTTTCCTGCATTGTGCAGGGGGTTGGACTAGATGACCCTGGTGGTCCCTTCCAACTCTATGATTCTATGAGGATGGGCGTTTATCAGAACCTTTTAAAGCCACACTCGGCGCAATCCTGAGAAGGCCCCTTTTGAGCAAGAACGACAAAACAGAAAGCCAGAAGCTTTCTTTCTTTAAAGGTAGATTATTCCTCCCAAGAATGAGTACTGATAACAAACAAACAAAAACATTTGAGGGAACAAGTCTCCTCAGCCTTAAGAATGAGGTGAGGAAAAAATGGAGAAAGGCAGCGGAGATCCTCTTTTCAAGGTGGCAAAAAGAGAACTGAGGGAGCAGCGCCCCTCCTCCTGGTCACGTGAGGGTTTTGGACAGAGGGAAAACTCAGAGGGAGGAGAGGCGCTCCTAGTAGACTAGAAAGCACTGGCCATCTTTTCCACAGCTGGCCTGAGCACACACAGTCCCAATGTGGGACTCCATAGCAGCCATGACAAAGAAAACAGTGTTGCACTTACCTGTTACTGTTGTTCATTGATGGGTCTTCTATGCAGACCCACACTGGGACTGCGCATGCACAGGCCCACCTACTTCAAAAGCATGAGAGGGCCCCCTCCCCTCTGAAGCACGCTACATGCCATTTTCCCACCTCATGCGCTTTGAGAGGAGGTGTCAGAGGCTGCCTGACAACAGATTCAGACTCTGACGAAGACCAGATCCAGGGGCATAGTCCTCCTTCCCCACCCACACTGACAGAGAAAACAGCTGATGAGGATGTATTGCCAAGACAAACCTTAAAGTCACCGGCTAAAGAGGAGCCTAAGGAAAACTAGACACCGGCCGACCCAGGAACATCGAGGAAGCTACCAAGGGAGCCGGGAGACCATGAGGAACACATGTCTCCTGGGACTCATCGGAGGAAAATGGGCCGGGTCCTGGCAGAACAACGCCGGCGTTCAGCCAGGCTGGAGCAACAAAGAAAGAACCGGGACAGCAATGGAGATAGTGATTGAGTCTTTACAGAAGCTGCCTTCCCCAGACAGCTGCGAGTATTTAGGAGAGCTGGGTCAGCAGAAGCTGTGGAAGCAACGCATGGCAAACCTGCGACACTCCACTCTGGCTGACGATGTATCGACTCAGACTGTTCTCCCAACCTTGAACTCTTCTGGACTCCCTGCCTGACCTTGGACCCAACCTCGACTCTAGCCTCTTGCTCTGACGGATTGCCTTTCACCCTGACTGACCTTTGGACTGTTACTGGACTTTGTCTACTATGCCCATTCCCAATTAGTACAGCTGCCAGCTGTAGAAGCCTCGGCTTCAGAAATCCCAGCCTATTGCCCCGCCCGCTGCAGGCCTCTTCGTAGCACCGCGCTGCTATGGCAGCACCCCGCCCTGGTGGGCCAGCACAGGAGGAGCCCCTTTTCCCTCCGTTCATTCTTCACTGCTGCAGGGGAAGGACTGTTTTATCTCTCTGTGAGTTCTTAATATCAGCCTTGAACAAAGCACACAAGTGAAATTTTACTGTGGAACCTGAACTTGTTTCTACTCAGTTTACACCTATGCAACGAAGTAAGCAAATGGAGTAATCGTGTTCCGTTTCAGATCCTCATACTACACAGAAACCTATTGTTTTTACTTTATTAATTACTATGGGAGAAGTTTCACATTTTAGGCAGCTTTCTCCATTTTGTTCATTGTACATATGATACTGTTTCTAGCGTGCTGTTCTTTCATTCATAATCTGGATTTGTTCCCTTGTTCGTTTGTTGTCTGCATTATACTGTTTTTAGTGCATCGTTCCTTAATTTTGTAATCCAGTTTTATTGCATGTGTTGATTGTATGTATTATACTGCTTTTATCACATTTTTAATTATGTAATCCACTTTGAGAAAGGTGGACTATAAACAAAGTAGGTCAATAAGTAAATAAATAACTGCTGTGATCTTGGCTGTGTCTGTATTTCAAAAGCTGAACATGGACGAGGTTTGGATTGATGTATTTGTGAGCCAGATTTTTCAGTATCAAATGTGGGGACCGGTGGGGCAGGAGGAAAATGGGACTTTTCCCTCCTACACAAGAGGTGCACTGTGAATATTGATTTTACTTATGTAAGCTGGAGCCGTGGCGCTTGCAGTCCAATCACCAGCATGCCTTATTGGAAATGTCCTCTGGAGTTCAAGGGAGGAGACTTCCCAGAAAACGTGAACAGGACAGCTGCTACAGTTGTGTAATGATACTAATTGTGTGCAGTTTTGTTGTACATTTATCACTAAAAAGAGTATGTGAAGCATTTAAAGGTTGGAGCTCTCTGGCTGTAACATGAAATCTTGGCCATCTTCTCGTCACTAGGGGTGTGTAGGGGGAAGGTAGTTGTGAATTTCCTGCATTGTGCAGGGGGTTGGACTAGATGAACCTGGTGGTCCCTTCCAACTCCATGATTCTATGAAATGATTCATATGTTGCGTTTCTTCCAAAAAGAAATATTTAATACCTGTACTAGCCAGATACCATCCTTCGTATCTTCCACCAGTTCATAAAAATGCATCTCACCACTGAAGTTTGTGCTTGAAACAGATTCTGAAGCTTCCTCTTCTTTAAGAGCAGAATAAAGTTCACCCTCCATGAGATCACCTGTATTAAAATACAAAAAATATTAACTACATCAAGTCTTTATTGCATTAGCAAAAAAAAAAAAAAAAAGCCCTTGCAACAATACAGAACAGGGTGGGATTTCCGCCAAAACAAAATCAATAACATTAAATATATACATAGTAATATAATTTAACATAGGTTAAAATAATTAAACATTTCCCATAAAATATTAAAATACAAATACAAATTCATCATTAAAATATAATAGGAAGGAAAGATCATACAATGCAGAGACAACTAAAAGATGACAAATGACCCAGAGTAGAGCAAATACGGGTCAGAGATATTATGGTCAGCATGTCCCATCATCTTTTTATGCTTCATTATGGTGGCAGCAAATCTTGCCATTTGCGAAGTAATGTATTTGTCTCTGTCTGTCAATAATATGACTAATTTCTCCTGATCTGACCTTCCTGGGAAACGGGACAATATGGCCTGCAAAAATCAGTTACGCTCATCCTCATATCTTGGACATTGGAATGTGATGTGGGATAGATTCTCAATAGACTTTTGATCACACCAGCATACTCTTTCGCTATATGGGATCCCACTGAAATGGCCTTCCAAGACTGCGAGCAGCAAAATATCTAAGCGTGCCCTGATGAAGGCTTTTCTATGCTTGCAGTTCCTTAAACTGGTGAAATACTCTGGAAGGGTCAGGGGAGAGAGAACTGTTTATAAATATTGATGTTCTCAAATTGCCTACAAGACCTATATCAATTTGAGCACTCTGATCTAACAATCTTTGTTTTATGATTAGTTTGGCTGCGTCCTCAAATATTCTACTGAGAAGCCAAGACCAATCTCAACACAGAACTGCGCCATGAGTTATTCTTCATCTCTTCATACGCCAAGGTCAAGAGGCCTGGGGATGTACAGAAGATCTTCAGCCAGTAATTAATTATTGTTTTATTAACTAGGGTTGTTATTGAGGGTAGAGTTAATTCTACTCTAGCCACAGCTGAAGGTGTTCATGTTGGGGCCACTAACGACCGGTGTGCAAATTTGTTTTGAGAAGTTTCTAAAGATTGGAGATTTTTCAAGACCCCAAACCGGTGCTCCATATAGAAGCTGGGGCAGTAATTTCATTTGATAAATTTCTATAGTTGGAGGAATCAAACAGCCTCCTCTTGTCCTATAAAATCTAAGAAGACCAAGGACAGCTTTTTCAAAGTTATGCTTAGCGTAGTCGATAGGAGTTGCCCAAGGCCCTGACTGATGAAACATCACCCCTAAATATTTAAAGCTAGACACCTGTTCTAAGGGTTTCTCATCCATTGTCCATTTATAATAATGTGGTCTCCACCAAATACCATAATCTTGGTTTTATCATAATTAACATGGAGTAGATTTTCTTTACAGTAGGAGCTGAACTGTCTTAACAGCCTTCTAAGGCCAATTCGGGTATGGAAAATTAGCAGTGTTTCATCTGCATAGAGCAAAATTGAAATGGCATTCCCACCTACTTTGACTGGAAAGAAATGAGGACCTGACAGGAATTTTACCATATCATTTATGTATAAAAAGCAGTGGGGCCAAAATACAGCCTTGGTGGACCCCTTGTGTGGTTTTATTTGAGCCAGACAATTGGCCATGGACACCTAGTCTGATCTTTAAACTGGTGCCTTTTATACGCTCTAGCAACCTATTATTTATATTCATATTACTTTTCTCCATAAATATCTTGAGATGGAATCGAATGCGACTTTAAGATTGATGAATGCCACATATAACTGCTTAGATGATCCATTAGAGTATTTATTAATAAAATGTTGCAACAGAAGACAATGGTCCAGGGTGGAATGTCCCTGCCTAAAACCAATTTGCTTTTGTGCTTACAAGTTATTTTCAAATACCCATGTCTCCAGCTTCAGTAGATGTCTTGCATAGAGCCTTCCTATTACATCTAGGAGGTTTATTGGTCTATAGTTAGCTGGGTTGGTATGCTCCTCCTTATAAATTGGGACCACAATAGAAGAGGTCCATTCTTGAGGGAACCTACCAGACTTGTCTATATGACTAAAAAGGGTGGCCCACCAATTCTGAAAGCCTTAAGAAAATCAGGAGGAATAAAGTTTTCACTTGGGACTTTACTACTTTTCCTCCTAGAAATTAGGGATTTTATTTCACCAGCAGATACAGGGGGGCACTCAGGTGAGTTGTTTAAAGGGATCATCACAGGGCATTTAACTACACTATCCTCATGGGTTTTATCATTAAATAATTTAGAAAAGGGTTCTTCCCATTGGTCTTTAGATATGTAGGAATCTAACTCATGGTGCACCCTCCCTTCTGAAACTGCAAGTATGCGCCAGAATCTTGTAATATCTTTCTGAGTTAAAGCCAAGGCAAGCTCTTGCCAAGATTCTCGTATTGTGGCAAGTTTTTTCTCTCTGAGTAAATGTTTATATTTATTACGGAGCTCAAAAAAAAAGATTTGGGTAAGCAGTTTGTTTGTTTTTATTTATATAGGCTAATATTACATCTGAATTTTTTAAATATATATTTGAGCATTCTCTATCAAACCAGTTGTTCTTAAATTGCCCTCCTCTGTTTGATATTCTACCGCTCTTAATTAGGAAAGATCTAAGTCAGGGGTGTCAAACATCAGGCCCCTCCCCTTTGAGTTTTGAAATCCCCCTAACTACCAGTCGACTGGCTCCTTATTTGTGTGCCCTACATGCCCCGCAAATGCATAGAGCATTTGCACTTGCTAGGTGCAATGTTCTCCCTTCAGCTGTTACTTTTGGACGATATAACCAAACCAGACATTCAGCAAGGCTATGCCCCTGCAACTCAAATTCAATTGAGTCGGTTTCCCATATCCTTCTTTATTGTCCTCAGTTTGATGTTATTCGTCACAATCTACTCGATCCTATTTTAACTAATATGTCAGGACACTCGGAGGCCCTGAAAGTTTATTGTCTTCTCAATGACTTGTCAACCGACATCACTGAAAAAGTAGCTGGGTTTTTAAGTTCAGTAATCAAAAACAGATTGGATAAGGTTAATGATTGATGGTGTCCCCTATTCCTTGTTTTCCTATAGCTATTCATCATTTGTATGGAACACTTATTGTACTGTTGTCAGCGAGGGCATGCAGTCGAACCCTGGATAGCAAGCTCCGTGACTTCCCCTCCACCTTTTCTTCCTGTGGGAAAGTCTCTTCAGTTTGGGAGAGAGGTGCGATAGCCAGAGGCCCTATAGATCCCCATTTCAAAGTAACTTCCGTATTGTAATTCTGCTCTGATCTCAAGGTGTGATTTCACCGGAATCCTCTATCTCTTGATGTTGAGAGACCTCTGATGTTTTGCATTTCAAAGCTTTTACGTGTAAACATTTCTAGTGTGTGCATTCTATAAAACTGACCTCTAAATGTATGGTCTCATTCTAAACTTAAGTCGTTTTAGACTACTGTGCTCGTTACTTTTGGAATAAAGCTTTTCAAACTCTCTGCAAACGTCTGGAGTGAAGTTTATATTTCCTGAGATGCAACGAAGTCATAGAGTCTGACAACTGTATGCCAATAAAGGTCTTGAATTGAATTGGAAAAAACATAAGGCCCGTGGGCCACATCTGGCCCCCCGAGAGCTCTTATCCGGCCCGTGAGCCAGCCCCTCCCCCCCACACACACACACTGGATCTGGGCAAGGCATATGGCCCTGACCCAACCAAGTGACATTTCTGTTATATCCAGCCCCTGTAACAATTGAGTTTGACACCCCTGGTCTTTTGTGATTCAACTAACTCTCCATATAGTGTCAGGGCAGTCTCCATATCTTTTGCTACAAGCAATTTCCCCCTTATCTCAGAGAGTGGGCCCATTGTCCAGCCCCTGTTGTAATTCATTTTGAAGAGTATGCGTCCATCTCAGATGGGTATTACCTGTAATTTCAACATGAGATATTGTTGCCCCACCATTCCACAGAGCTTCAGATACAGAAATACAAAACATAAGTGGTTGGTGACCGCTTTCTGGAAGCGACCCTGCTTCAAAGTGCAATACATTATGACAAAGAGATGGTGATACTAACATATAATCGATCACCCCTGCACCCTGACGGTGTTAAGAAGTGAATTCTCCATGTTTATCTCCGTCACAGTTGCCATTTAAAATTACATGTGGCTGAAAATTACCCCATGCGTATTAACTAAGGAGTCTTTTGTATTCCTCCTATCTATCATCATCATAGATATTTCCCCTAACCTTTCAGTGACCTTTTGCAAGGCAAGCGTTAAAGTCTCCTAGCGACATTATTATCTGTGCCCTGGGGACACCGCACCGCCAAGTTCGCAGAGGCTCTTTCCCAGCCAAGGCTGAGGCCCGGGGGAGGCCCGCCCGCCGCCCGCCCGCGGCCCAGTCGCGGCCCACTCGCCCGCCCTCCCGCTCACCGGACTGGCGCACGAGGTGCCGGGCGTGTCCCTCGCGGAGGGGCCGGGTGCCCGGGTGGGCGAGGCCGCGGCACTCGAGGATGGTGCGGAGGCGGCGGAGGCTGAGCGCCACGGGGTCCACCAGCTGCGCGGCGAAGAAGCCCGTCTCGTACCACACCGCCGCCTCCAGCAGCCGCGACAGCACGAACAGCGCCGCGAAGTACAGCAGCAGGAAGCACAACTTGCACCACATCCTCGCGCCGCCCCCGCTCGCAGGCGGGCGGGCGGGCGGGCGGGCGGGCGGCGGAGCGGAGGAGGAGGAGGGGGGCGGGGGCCGAGCGCCGCCTGCCCTCTGCCCTCTGCCCTCTGCCCTCTGCCCTCAGCCTTGCCCTGCCAGGCAGGCCGCCCCCAGCGAGCGAGCGAGCGCGGCCCGGGGACTCGGGCTCAGGCCTCCCTCCCTCCGCGCGCTCCCTGGCCTGGCCTGGCCTGGCCTGGCGGCCTAGCCGAGCAGAGGCCCAGCAGCAGAGGCGCGGGCGGGGCGGCGGCCCGGGCCCACCTCCTCCTCCTCCTCCTCCTCCTCCTCGTCGCCGTCCCTCCGCTGGAGCGGAGCCCCCGCAGGACGCGGCATAACAAGTGACGTCCTCAGTCGGAGACCGCGGCCCAGGGAGGGAGGGAGGGAGGGGGGCGGAGCGACTCTTCCGGCGCGCCGCCGCCCAGCGGGGAGGGGCCTGAGGCCCGCCCGCCCGCCCGCCTCGCGTGGCCGCCTCGCAGGAGGGGCGCTGCCTCCCATGTGCGTGCGTGCGTGTGGGGGAGGGGGGATATCCCTCCTTCCCCCCCTTCCCCAGATCCGGGTGGCGGTTTTCCGTTGCCGCCCTGGAGGTTCATCTCGCCCCCCCTTCTGCCAGGGGCGATTTCGGGGCGGGCGCCTCAGCTGTATCCTTCCCTAGTGACGACCGGCCCAAAGAATCGACTCGGCTTCTCCGCACCTTCCGTAAACTCTGTGGGCCGGTCGCCCCCGCCCCCCCGCCCCCGCCCCTTACTGCTTCCCTGCACTTGTCATGCATAAAGAAAGTGTCACAGCTTTCCAACGGGATGTGTCCCCTGCCAGGCAGGGCCGGGCCGGGCCAAGCTCATCCTTTGCTGCGCCAGGCGACGATGGGCGCCCCTCTCGTTGCCCCGGCTGAGGCTGAGAGCATCCCTCGCCCCCTGGGCTGCGCTTGGGCCAGGTGGGCAGTGGGGGCTGGGTCAGACTAGGCCACGCCCCTCCTGGGCTGGGCTGCGCACCTCCTTCCACGGGGGGGGGGGCTCGCGGGCTGGCAGTGGATTGCAGATGCCCCCTTGCTTGGGGCTGTTTCCGTTGCTGTGCTCCTTGTACAGATTGCATTGATGTATTGCGTTGTTCTTCAGATCTGTTGCATTATTTGTTTGCAGTATACTGCGTGCACTGTATCGTTTTTAGTGCATTGTTCTCTAGGTTTGTAATCCAGTTTTATTCACTGTTGGTTGTATGTTTCACATCACTCTTATTGAATTGTTTTTAGCTGTGTAATCTTTATAAATATAAATTTATAAATACAATTAAAATGTATTCCAAATCAAGGATCTTTTAAGAGCCCACCAGCCTGTTGAAAGCCAGTGTGGTGTAGTGGTTAGGATCAGTGGACTCGAATCTGGAGAGCTGGGTTCCTGCACACAAATGGCAGACTCGAATCTGGAGAACTGGGTTCGATTCCCCACTTCTCCACATAAAGCCTGCTGGGTGACCTTGAGCTAGTCACAATTCTCTCTGATGTCTCTCAGCCCCACTTACCTCACAGTGGGGAGAGTAAGGGAAAGTGATTGTAAGCCAATATGAGACTCCCTAAAGGTAGCAAACCTCAGGGTATAAAAACCAACTCCTCCTCTCCTTCTTTCCTGTGATGTGACACTAGTATAAAAAGTATACAAAGTTTACTTTTCTTAGTACTAGCAACTGTTCTACTTTTAACGGTATTATCAAATGCCTTTACAGTAAAAGAAAATAACATAACAAGCCCTGCTGAATCAGACCACTGAAGATTTTTGAGGACAAACTGAATGAACAGAAAGACACTGTGAGATACAATGAATGTAAACATAAAGAAGTGGATTAACGTTTTGATCTCCAAGAGATTATTAATCAGAAAAATAATTTTCCTAATTTCCTGGATGAAAATTTCGGACCTCAAGAGAGATCTACACTTATTGCTACAAAAAATTACGAGTTCCAAAATAATTTTCTACAAACAGAGAAGATCTACAGCAGGGGTGGGGAACGTCAGGCCCCGGGGCCATTTAAGGCCCGCGAAATCATTTGGTCTGGCCCTTCGTGGGTCCTGGCAGATCTCTAGCTCAGAAGGATCTAAGACTGGCGATCCGCCCCCCCCCCCCCCGTGGACAGGAATAGCCTCTATTCAAGGCAGACGTGAGTTTGTTTTGCCAAGAAAAGGAACCTTTTTCCCCCGTTGCAGAAGAGTCATTAGCTATGGAACTGCTAGGACCGCCCAAGAAACTGTATTAACCCTTTCCCACCCGGGCCGTGGAGAAACGTATTCCCTCTGTACTGCAAGAGGGCTGGGGGCAAAAGTGGCGACAATGGAGGGGTTAAAGGGGGCAGGGCCAGAATGTGCGGGGGGGCAAGTTCTTAGCCAGTGTGTCCTCATGTCACCCCTGCAGGCGGAGGTAGCAGGAGCCGGCTGTAGAATGCGGCCCCGACCATGCGGAGCAGGAGCAACTCCGGCGTGTGGCTGGATGGCTATGCCCGGTTGGTGCAACAGACCATCCTGTGCCACCAGGTGGGCGAGTGCGCCACCGGTTAGATGCCTGCCTGCTTGCCCGCACCGTGGGTGTGTGTCATCTGGGACAGCTGCCTGCTTGGGGCTTGGTTGGCTAATTTTTAAGTTGATAATTTTGTATGGCCCGCGAATGATGTTATAAATATCCAAATGGCCCTTGGCGGAAAAAAGGTTCCCCACCCCTGATCTACAGGGTTAACATATGCAAGGAGGAACAAGACCACAAGACACATTTTGGTTAAATTCTCCCATCAAAGAATGAGAGATGAAATTCTATGGGTGCAAAGGTATACTCTATTCACTTATAACGGGAATGAGGTACAATTTTTTTTCTGAAAAAGAAAACAATTTGATGATCTAAGAACTATACTCCATAAGAGAAACATCTGGTTTTGCTGGACTGCACCTTACGCATTAAACATTTCACTACCATCAGGAAGAAGAATTGTTTAAAGCAAGGAAGAGGCTGACCAGCTAATAGAAGAACTCCTCTATCAATCCTCATAATTTTCCAGTAGTAGCAGAGAAGACCAAACTTCAACTGAAGAGGAACAGCAGGGCAGAACTCTACAATTCCTACTTTTCCTCAGTCTTTTCTTGCGAGGGAAATGGTGCTCAACATGGCATAAACAGAACACATTATGAGAGAAGGGAGTTGCAGCCTAGGATTAGAATTGGGGTAGTGCACAAACACCCAGTTGCTTTAAAAGAAACACAGTCCTCAGGGCCGGATGATTTGCATCCAAGGGTACTAAAAGAACTTGCAGATGTAATTTCTCTTAGCATTGAGAATTCTTGGAGAACAGGTGAGGTGCCAGAAGAGTGGAGGCGGGCAAATATTGTCCTTCTCTTCAAGAAGGGGAAAAAGGAGGATCCGGGAAACTACCGACCCATCAGCTTGACTTCTATACCGGGATACGTTTTTGAACAAATCATCAAACAGTCAGTCCTTGAGCATTTAGAAAGGATGGATCTGATCACTAAGAGACAGCACGGGTTTCTCAAGAACAAGTCATGTCAGACTAATCTTATCTCCTTTGTTGAGAAAGTTACTACCTTGCTGGATAGTTTATCTTGATTTCAGTAAGGCTGAAAGTTCCACATAGTATTCTTGTTGACAAACTGGGAAAGGGTGGTTTAGATTCTATTACTGTTAGACGGATCTGTAACTGATTGACAAATCGCACCCGAAGAGTGCTTGTTAATGAGTGCTTCTTCATCCACTTGGAGAAAACTGACTAGTGTGTGCGTGTGTGTATATATATATATATATATATATATATATATATATATATATATAATATTTATTACGGTCAATTGACCAGTCTCACGTAAAATTCCAAGGTCTAAAAACATTCACGCTACCATCAACCAAGAAGCACAAACCCGGGAACGCGTACTAAATGTTAATTGACTAGTGGAGTGCCTCAGTGATTTGTCCTGGGCTCTGTGTTATTCAACATCTTTATAAATGATTTGGATGAAGGAATAGAGGGTATGCTTATTAAATTTGCAGATGGTACTAAATTGGGAGGGGTGGCAAATATGGTAGAAGACAGAGCCAGGATACAGGATGATCTTGACAGGCTGGAGAATTGGGCTAAAACTAATAAAATGCACTACAACAAAGATAAATGTAAAGTTCTTCATTAAGGTAGGAATAATCAAATGCATAATTATAGGATGAGAGAGACATGTCTTATCAGTAGTGTGTGCAAAAAGAATCTTGGGGTCTTAGTAGGCCAAACACTGAACATGAGTCAGCAGTGTGATGCGATAGCTAAAAAGACAAATGCGATCTTGGGCTGCATCAACAGAAGTATAATGTCCAGATCATGCGAAGTGATAGTATCACTTTACTCTGGTCCGGTTAGACCTCACCTAGAGTATTGTGTTCAGTTTTGGGCACCGCAATTTAAGGAGGTAGACAAGCTGGAACATGTCCAAAGGAGGGCAACAAAGATGGTGAGGAGTCTGGAGACCATGTCCTATGAGGAAAGGTTGAAGGAGCTGGGTATGTTTAGCCTGAAGAGAAGACTGAGAGGGAATATAACCATCCAGGTACTTGAAGGGCTGTCATATAGAGCAAAGCTTCTTAAACTGTAGGTCTCGACCCCATATGGGGTCGTGCAACTGAATGTTGCAAAAAAAAATTGGCGATAAATGGTAAAATTATATGTATACCAAATAATTGTTTTAAAATAATTTTCTTTATGATTAATTATCAGTAAATGTTTCATATCCCTATTTCATCAGAAGTTGATTTATTACCTTATTAATTCAGTGGAATTCGGCTTGGAGGAAGGTGTCCCGCGACAGAGCCTCAGGTTGGGGTCGCGGGCTTGGAGGGGGGCACATGGCCCCCCTGCGGGGAGGAAGACGGCGGGCCCAGGGGCGCCGGAGAGACGCTCGGCGGCGCCAGGGTTGAGAGGAGTCTCGGGGGAGGCGCCACAGGCTTACCGGGTCCCTCTCCCGTTCCCTCGGGAAGGCAGCCCGGCGGAGAAGCCGGCGGTACGAGGCAGGCTGGGCGGGGCGACAGCAGAGGAGGCGACGGGCGAGACGGGGAATCGCCGGGCAGGGTGCGCCTGAAGAACAGCTGAGAGGCGGCCGGGCCAGAGCAGGGAGAGGGCGGGGCTGGCCGGGGAACACGGCTTCTCCCGCGGCGGGCCGAGAGAGCAGGAACTTATGGGCTCGGGGGCGGGGTTTGGCCGGGAGGCAATCCCCTAAATAGGAGGCGGGTGGAGGCCAATGAGGAAGCCACGACTGGGCTGAAGGAAAAGCTCAGAACGCTGGCGGACTCCAGAGGGGAAGACAGCCCAGAAACCCCAACGGAGCAATCTGAGGCCAAGGAAGCCCCTCTCCTGCGAGGGGTGACGGAAGGGAAGGCCGGGGGGGCCAAAGGGGAGGAACCCCGGACCTCCCACAGAAGGTGTTATGAAATGTCTTTTATGGGGGGTGGGGAAGACTCTTTTTGCCTTTCTCAAGTCGCCAAATTCTGCTCTGCAGTAATTAAGATCTGTATGGAAAGGATTAATAATGTTAATAACGACTCTGGCTGATTTTAACTGGTAAATTATTGCTTTTAATTTCTTAAATCTTTGGATATTTCCTATTACAAAGAGATTATTTATTTACTTACAGATTTGTAATTTGGTTCGTAATGTGTTCTGGTGAATGCTGTAAAAATAAGTTCATTCATTTCTATACCTCTTTTATATATCTATATACCTGGGGTCACATAAAAATTTCTCGGGCAAAAAGGGTCGTGAGTAGAAAAAGTTTAAGAAGCCCTGATATAGAGGATGGTGCCGAGTTGTTTTCTGTTGCCCCAAAAGGTCAGATCAGAACCAACGGGTTAAAATTAAATCAGACGTTTCCATCTAGACATTAGGAAGGATTTTCTAACGGTTAGAGTGGTTCCTCAGTGGAACAGGCTTCCTCGGGAGGTCGTAAGTGCTCCTTCCCTGGGCTGTGTGGGGGTTGAGAAGCATGGCTCATTGGCAACCTCCCTCAGCCCCGCTATCCACCCAGTTTGCCCCAGGAGAGGCGCCCCCACTTAGCCCAGACCTTGGCCGCAGCCCCCAAGAGATGGCAGGCAAGTCTAGGGGGGGACCAGGGCACCCCAGAGGGGGTTCCCGCTGAGCCCTCCCTCGCCAAGCCCAGGTGAAGGAGCTCCAAAAAAGCCCACAGCCCCCTTACAAAAGCAAGAATCAGGCGGGCCGTTTAACTATTCATCCTTTATTAGACTATACCATGGTGAGTGGAAGGTGAGAGGTTATGGGCGGGCTGTGAGCAGAGGTTGCGGCCAGTGTCTGGTTGTGTGTTTGGGGGGGAATGATTTTCCACAGAGTGGGAGTGGACAGAGGTGCCTGTCTCCTATTGCCTCCTTGCTACTCCCGGCCCACGGCATGGCGGCTTGGGTCCAGTGTGAGAGATGGATGTCTGGCGGGGTGACCCTCACTTGGTCGGGAGGGCCACTGTCAGGTGGGGGCAACGTGCTGGAGCAAGCGGGAACAGCCTCCACACACAGCCGCCTTCCACTCAGGGGTGCAGTTGTGGGTATGTGGCAGCCTCCTTGAGACAGCAGGCTCTTTGACAGCGGTGGGGGGGATTAGGCAGCGACCTAGCCCATGGACATATCTGCAACAAGAGAGGGTGTGAGGGGGAACAGCCGCCAGACCCCTGGCCGGCATCTGGGCTGGCGGCGACGGCATGGTGGTGGTCCCGGGCCTTGGCTCATCTCTGAAGCTGCCCAGGTCGTCGCCAGGCTGCCCGTGGTGACTGAAGAGGCCTGACGGAGGCCACGGTGACAGCTGCGTGAGTGGCGCCAGGGTGCCCCAAGGGGCCGGGGTTTGAAGGGGGTGCGCTCTTCCGAGGGCGGCTGTCGGGGGAGGCGGTCGGATCGGCAGTGACCCAGCAGTAAGCCCCTGTCCTGGCCAGCCCAGCATCTGAAAAAAAAAAAAAGCAAAGAAAGCCATCAGAGGCGGCCTCTCCGAGGGGTCCAGTGGAGGCTCTCGCTACACCGAGTACAGGTCTGCGCGTCCTCTGTTCAAGCAGAGAGGGTGGAGGGGGCAGCTACCGCCAGCCTGGAGAGCTCGCCCACCCACAGCAAAAGTCTACCAGGGAGACTCCAGCCTGAGAGCCGCGGTTCACAGGGGTAGCCCAGGCAGAGTCCCCTGACAGTTGGGAGTTGGAGGACAAAATGCACAAAGTCTCCTGACAGTTGGGAGTTGGAAGGGAAAAATCGCAAAGTCCCGACCCCCCGGAGCTGACCAGCAACATGCCAGCCCATGCCAGGCTTACCTGTCAAGTGAGAGCTGGCTGCAAAATTATGAGAGTATTTCCCGCCTTCCAGGGCCCTGCCTTCATGACACACCCGTTACCCTTTGGAGATCTCCCATCTGAGTACTTTCCAGGGTTGAGGCTGTGTGTGACTGGCCCAAGGTAACCTGGTTTCTGTGGCAGAATGGGGATTCGAACTTGGGTTTCCCAGATCCTAGTCTGACACCTTAACCTTGACACCATGCTGGCTCTCTACTGAAATACTGCAAAAGTGCAATTAAAACAAGGAACAGATTACTAAAACCAAGGGAATTGGTCAAACAATGAGAATGAGGTGGCGATCCTCCTTCATGGGAGTCAGTGTCAATGAATAAAATGCAACTTCTGAGTAGCATGTCCTTGAGGGTGGAACAATGGTAGTTGGGAGTGGAATGACAACCTCTCAGGAGGCATGATGGTTGCCGGGGCTGGAATGTCTGCCTTCAGATTGGAATGAGTGTCCCCTAGGACTGGTATGCAAGCCCCCAGAGTGGAATGCTGGCCCTTGGGATTGGCTGGAGTAACAGCTGGCCCCATGAGTGGAAAGGCACTCCCTGGGATTTGAATGACTGCAATCTAAACCGAGATTTCTTTTGAATGTTAATGATATTGGAGTATTTTAAACAAGATTCGTATTAGGTGGCACCACATCGCTCTGCTCATTGGACTCCTTTGGAAAAGAATACTAAATCTGGAAAAATGCCAGCTCTCAATATTTGTAAACAGTAGACTTCTGTGTAAAATGTAGTTCTGCTAAGACCCACTAATAATGAGGAAAATGTAGTTTTATTTCCAGCAATTATACCAATTAGCAATTTTTGCAATATGCTATACTAGCCAATTCTTGACTTTAAAAGTTGGGGTGTTCCTTAGAAAACGTGAAATACGACGACCTAAGACATGCTGACAGGGCATTGGCATAACCCTAGTATCAGCACAGAAGTAGGTGGCATGTTATAGGAAGGACGTCGTTTTCTCCGCTTCCCAAGACTCTCCATCCCTGGGCAACCTCCCCGCACCCTGTCCCCGGGGGCCACTGGGCTCCCAACATGGGCACAAAATTATGCTGCTGAAAACTCGGGCACATTTTTATAGCGACCTCCTCAAGCCACATGAGCAACCAGTGCAGTGACCAGGCTGCTTCAGGCTGCTCTGCTGGGGCCAGGCCAGCTCCCTGCGTCTGTCCCGCCTTCTGCACCACCGCAAGCGGAATGGGAGACTGTTGCACGGACAGGCGGCAGCAGCTCTCTCCGCGGCCCCCGTGTCCCGCCGGCGCAACCTGCGGGGAGCCTCGCTGCCCAAGACGGCGGGCCGCGCCCCGCACCTGCCCTCAGGACCCCGCCGAATGGCTCCGCGGGGCGCCCCTTCCGCCCTCAGGACCCCGCCGTCCCGCCGCAGCGCCCCCCTTCTGTGCCCCCCCACCCCCGTGGGGGTTCCAGGCCGGGAACGGTCCCCCCTGAGCCAGAGAACCCGCGGCGCCGTCTCCAGGGGGTCTCCTCGGGAGCCAGGCCCCACGGGGGGGGGGAGGAAGGGGCCGCGGCCCCCGTCCGACGGCGGCAGGACCCGCGCCTGGCTCGGCCAGACTCGGGCGCCTTTGGACGGCCTCGCCTGGCCTCGCGCCCCGTCACCTCTGGACGGCCGCCTGCGCAGGGGCAACGGCGACGCCCCCCGGGGTCCGGCAGGGGCAACGACAAAGCCACCCATCCACGAGGGATGCGGGCCCAGCGCCGGAAGGCGGCCCGGCGACACACAGCCGGCGAGCCCGGCGCGCCTCCCCGTCCCCCTCCCCCCGACGAGCAGGGCGGTGGGCGGGGCTCTCCGTCGGCGCGCGTCAGGCTCCGTCAGAGGACCCCGCAGGCTGCCCGTGGCGCTGCCTGCGGCGCGGCGCCGAGCCTCTGCCGGAAAGGCCCCCGCGCGCCCGCCCGCCCGCCCGCCCGCGAAAACAAGCGTCGCGCTGCTGGAGTGTGCGTGTGTGTGTGTGTGTGCGCGCGGCGAGGCCTGGGCCGGAGGAGCGGGGGCGGCGGGGGGGGCCCGGCCATGGACCAGTGCGTGACGGTGGAGCGGGAGCTGGAGAAGGTGCTGCAGAAGTTCTCGGGCTACGGGCAGCTGTGCGAGCGGAGCCTGGAGGAGCTGATCCAGTACGTGGCCGGGCTGCGCCGCGAGATCCTCCAGAGCGAGAGTACGTGTGGCGCGGCGCCGGCGGCGGCCTTCCTCCCCACCCCCCACCCCCCACCCCTCTCCCGTTCCCTGGGCCCAGGCAGGCAGACAGGCCGGCCGGCAGCTCCCACCCCCCGGGCCCCGCCGCCCTTCCTCGCGGGGCGGGCGGGCGGGCGGGCGGCCTCCTGCCTGGGGACCGCTGCGGGGCCCCCGCTCGCCCCCTCCTGCCCCCGCCGCGCGGCCCCCTCGCCAGCCCTTCGGCCGGCTCCCCGCAGCGCCCGGCGGCGGCCGAAGCGCGTTGTTTGGGTCCCGCGGGAGGAGAGGCGCCCCCGCCCCGCCCCGCACCTGGGCGCTTCCTCGGGACGGAGCCCGCCCGCCCCCACGCCCCCCCGCCCGCGGGGGCTTCCCTGCCTGCACACGAGCGCGCGTGTGTGTGTGTGAGTGAGTGAGTGAAAGTGGGTGGCGGGGGCCCCCTCTTCCCTTCTCCGGCACCCTCCGGCGGGGGCCAGTCGATTGGGGGGGTGGGGGTGGCGCCCCCCCCCACCCCGAGCCGGCGTTTCTGCCGGGCCTCTTCTGTGGGCGGCCGCGGTGGGCTTCCGGGGGTGGGGTGGGGTGGGGGTGTGGGCCGCCGCCGCCGCCGCGCTGGTCGGAGCGAGGCTGCCTGGGCGGCCGGGAGCGGCCTGTGGCGCTGCGTGACGGGGGGCGCGGACGGTTCCAAAGGGAGCCTCGTCCTCCCTCCCCCCCTCCCTCCCCCCCTCCCTCCCCCCCTCCCCGCCAAGCGGCAGGGGTCGCTCTCTCTGCTCCTGAGAGAGCGGCCCGGGAAGCGAAGGCAGGGGGTTTTGGGGGGGGGGTGTCTGTCTGATGATTGCGGGCGCCTGATGCGGGCGGGCGGGCGGGCGCGGACGCGCACCTGCACACACCCGCTTTGCATGGGTGAATTCTACTTGAGATCTCAGACCTTCAAAAATAACGGTTTCATTTTAAAATCGTTTTATTAGGTTGAGTAAACTTCTTGAAATTAAAAGCTGACAGGGCGACTGAACACTGTAAAGCTGAAAGCAAATGAAATCCCAGCAAGATGATGACCAGTCATGTTTGAAGAACTGGCCAACCATAGCCCAGGTTCATGTCTCTGAAAGTCCCCGTGCCGTCTCTTGCAGGAGTGCACAGATCTGCGGGTGTGAGAGAGGCAAGAGGAAGTTGGCTCAGTACACTGGCCACAGAATGCTCCACGCCCACCCCCCCTCCCAGAAACAGGAGGAAGGCCTGCCTGACAATCTTGCTTCATTGCCATCTTCCCTTATCTGCATGAGGTACGGGGTGGCTTCCAGAGGCAGCCTTCCAGCCCCTGACAGATAGTGGCTCCCTCTGTGTTTCTGCAGACTCAGGATTCCCCAGAGCTGTAAAAATTACATTACTTTGTGAATTAGAAGAGAAAGCAGCATTAAAATAAGCTCCCTGTCACTCCGTTCTGGCAAATCATTCCTGTTTTTTCTCCCTGATAAAAGTGCCATTCAGAGTTAAGCCATGACCAGCATGGCATTCCACTTTGCACGACACTACATTTCCCAACAGCCTTAGCTGTTCTTCCTAGATAATGGTAGGCAGCTGACAAAATGGGAATGAGTTAATACTGGCCTTGCATTCTGCCTACTGCATGCCTTAAACTCTTCTGTCACAGTATTATGAGGAGAATAAGCTGGAAGTCAGATCTGTCAGCTCTGACTGGGTAACACTGATCATTTCCAATCTTTACAGGATGCCTTTTCTGCTGCTTCTGGAATTTGAGGGCCCTTCCCCCAAAGAAAGAATCCTTCCCTAAGCAGATCTCAAAAGTGGCTTTGAGTGCACGAGTCACAACTTTTGCTATTTGGAATCTCTCCACTTCTGTTGTTACCAGCACAGAAAAGTTTGGTGCTGTTGGACTGGGCTAATATGTTTCTTTTGGTAATTTTCAAGAAGTTGTTGCCCAATCCTAAAATTGGTGTAAATGGAGTTGAAATGTGTGAATGGAGTTGAAATGTATTATTTCTGGAAAGTTTGAAAATGGGGGGGAGTGGAGTCTCCCCCCCCCCATTTTGCGAGGGTAAATGTGGGGGAAATGAAATATCAAACCTAAACTTATTGCACTGCCTTATTTATTTATTTAAATTTATATCCCTCCCACTGCAAAGTGGGGCTCAGCATAATATACATAATGTATAACTTAGGGTATAAAGTTGTACTATTTGGCATATTTATGGGAACGTCTTTGTTTCCTACAAACAAAATTGTAAATATACACAGTGCTTGGAAGAGAGGGTGAGAGCTGCTGTATCCTTATATGATCTTAGCGCATGGAACTTAGTTTCGGTCATCTGAGAGGTATGAAAAAATGAAAGCTGAAAGCACACGTTTTGTAGTCTAGAAAGACTAGTTCTGTAGGTAGCACTTTCTTTTCTGAAGTCATAATAGGCATAGCAGTATATTTGAATTCTATTAAATGTTAAGATTGAGAACAGGGAAGTTTCCATGTTACCATCTTACACATTAGAGCATATTAATTATGGGCAAAACTAGCCACATTTAAGCAATGAACATATCTTTTTTGTTTTATACATATGTATACACGGGATTTGCCATTCTTTAGTAATGTGTATTGTCTTACATTAAAGACTGATGCTTTTGCATAGGACCTCATCAGCTTAAATAAATTAAGAAACGACACCAACTTGCACATGGTGCACTCTTTCCAAAAATACCCTTGCTTCAAAAATGTGTAGGGTGGTGTTTCGTTTTTCTTCCCCAGTCCTTTGTGTCATCAGCTGTATCCAGCTTCACGAAGTATTGCATGTTCTGTTTTGCCATCAGGTGTGGGTACCCTCTCTTTGGGCAATGACCGCTGAGCTTTGCACAGGAGAGATGGTGGGCCTTTGCAAGGGGGAAGCCAGGGTTGCTGAGCTGACTTGCAGAGATCTCTCCAAACAACCATGTGCAGTTTGCATCTGTCTACCTTCATGGGTTTGCCACTCTTGAGAGGGTTGAAAAGAATAACCAAAGTGTACCTAAGCTCTGTTTCAGCTGTTTTCAGAGTGAGATTGTTGAAAGTGTACAGCTCCTGTGTGTTGTCACGCTGATAGCTACTGTGTGCCTTGACTAGGCAGTCCTTGTAAGGTTCTCCAGCCAACCTCAGCAATCCCAAAAAGTCACTCGCTCAGTCAGGCAAGTCTAAAGCGGGTAAACATTTATTCAGGATCCGTAGGTACAGTGTAAGCAATCCACAGGTTCAAAGCTGCTAATGGCAAACCAAACTACAAAGCATAACTTTAAGCACAGAGTCATCCCAGGTGTAAAACCAAGCGGCCTGGGAATTAGGAGATAACAGTGCCTGGTAGGAAGTAGGGAGTGAGCAAGCCATAATACTGAAGCTGCCTGCTAGAGACTCAAGGTCAGAGCAGGGGGGCGGGGGAGGAAAGGAGCGGGGACAGCTTGAACAATTCAGAGAAACAAAACCAAAGGATAATACTTGAACAGAAATGGGCCTAACTCATGTCAAGAGCCTGCCTGGACAGCATGACTCCTGATAGCTTGAACATCTCAGAGAAACAAAACCACTAGTACACTTGAACAGCAAAACCAATAGATACACGTGAACAGACACAAGCATGACTCTTGGCATGACTCGTGACGGTATAGATACACTTGAACAGAAATAAGCATGACTCTTGGCGTGACTCTTGACAGTCCTGGAGGACCTTCTTAGTCAGTGACAATCATTCTCCTAGCAGGGTGGAAGTAGTCTAAATGAGAACACAATGTAAAAGTCTGCAGTGAATTGGGCTTCACGTTATGATGGTGACTGGGACGCGTTCCATCATGCAGTTTTCCATGCATATTCCAAATGATGGTCAATCCTACCGATATAACTTTCCACGACACCTTGCAGTTCCACAGGCTGCAGCTCTTTGAAACTAGCTTGGACTTGACTATTTTTCCCTTTAGACTCTGGATTTGAGAAATTTCATTCTAGATATATAAATTTATTTTGTTTTTATATCTTAGCAGTTTAACAATATTTGTTCACAATACATTTAGCATTTTGTTTTCCTCTTTTGTCTAGATCAAGACGGGGATCTCTCCGGGACAATATCACTTGTTATGACCCAGTGTTGCAAACGAATAAAAGACACTGTTCAAAAATTGGCCTCGGATCATAAGGACATTCACAGTAGCGTTTCCAGAGTTGGAAAAGCAATTGACAAGGTATTTAATGGTGTGAATTTTCATAGAATCATAGTGTTGGAAGGGGCCGTACAGGCCATCTAGTCCAACCCTGTACTCAAGGCAGGATTAATTTAAAGCATCCCTGACAAGTGTTCGTCCAGACTGCCAGTGAGGGGGAGCTCACCACCTCCTATCCTCTTCTGCCAACAGGAACACTGTCCCTGCCCTCCTCTAAGAGACAGCCTTTCAGATACTTAAAGAGAGCAATCATGTCCCTCCTCAGACTTCTCTTCTCCAGAATGAACATTCCCAAGTCCCTCAACCTTTCCTCCTAGGGTTTGGCCTCCAGGCCTCTGATAATTTTGTTTTGGTCTCTGTGTTCTAAAATCCTCCATTTGAGTACTGTTGCAGTCCTAAGCACCATTCTAAGACCATTGAAGTCAGTTAGCCTAAGAAGGTGTGACTCTGCTCAGGAATGCACTGTAAAAGTATATTTGGTGGTATTCAGGAGCATAGACCATGGAGAACACTCTCTCACACCATTCCCCGTTCATTTCACTGTCTTTTCAGATTATATCTTGTGAAAGATTCAAATCTGAAACCAGAATGTAGGATGCCAGCACTGTGTGTGTGTGTGAGTGAAGTGCCATCAAGTCGCAGCCGACTTATGGCGACCCCTTTTTGGGGTTTTCATGGCAAGAGACTAACAGAGGTAGTTTGCCTGTGCCTTCCTCTGCACAGCAACCCTGGACTTCCTTGGTGGTCTCCCATCCAAATACTAACCAGGGCTGACCCTGCTTAGCTTCTGAGATCTGACGAGATCAGGCTAGCCTGGGCCAGCGCTGTACTCATTATTTTTTTACCGGAAGCCGGCACCTTTTTCATCTTGTCTATCTTGAAGAATCAATTGATTTTCAGTCGCTTTCCCAAGAAAATTGACTTTATCATTGTTTGCAGTAGTTTTGTTTGTATAATGTAGTTAGTGCTGAACATTTTCAGATATGTCTGTTTTCTGAAGGTTAAGGGCATAAAAATGAATACTTCATGAGAAATATTCAATTCCTGAATGAACAGTTTTCTGCTTTTGGTTCTTGTAGGTTATCCGGGTTGTGTGACCGTGGTCTTGGTATTTTCTTTCCTGACGTTTCACCAGCAGCTGTGGCAGGCATCTTCAGGGGAGTAACACTGAAGGACACACTGTCCTTCAGTGTTACTCCCCTGAAGATGCCTGCCACAGCTGCTGGTGAAACGTCAGGAAAGAAAATACCAAGACTGCTGTCACACAACCCGGATAACCTACAAGAACCAATGAACTCTGACCGTGAAAGCCTTCGACAATAGTTTTCTGCTTTGTTTGTTTTTCCCTATGGGACATTCTCATACAGCATCCTACATTCTACTAGCAGCAATGTCAAAATAATGCTCTCTGGGGATGGGAGCTTATCTGCCCCTGACTAGCGGCTGCTCCAGGTGGTGGTGGTGGTGGGGGGGGGAATGTTTGGCAGTTTCCTTGACAGCATTTCTTTGAAGTGCTTTTGCCTCATCAGCTAAATGGCAACCATGGTGGAAGACAAGTAAATGCAGATCAGTTGCCAACTGGGGAAGAGGCTGACTGGTAGTGTGAGTCGGAGTTCTTTTGGCTCCAGACTCGGCCAGTGCTGCTGCCAGCTTCATATCTACCCCCTCAGTCAAGGCCAGAGTAGGAGTTCTTGCACAAAGCTGGGAGTCCAGAGAAAGTGTGTGTGGTTTGCCAAGGGTTACAAGGGCTGCTGACTGCCTGAGGTGTTTTGAGGAGGCAAGGGCCAGAGGGTGCTAAGGCCTGAGGGAGAAGGAGGGAGGAGGAGAGGCGTGGATGCCTCCAGTGCTTGCATATTGGTAATGCTGCTCTCTTCCACAAAGCCCCCACCAACAAGGTCACCACACTGCTCCCAATGATTGACCCCACATTGCCCATCTAGGACACCTGTCATCTAGTGGCTGCATTGAGAACACCTTGATGATGTCGCTCAGCTCATTCCACTTTCCCCACATGCCAGGCACCTTGTTGCCTGAAAGCATCACTGCTCATTGTCAAGAGAGATGGTCTCCTCTGTACCAATCAGCCAGACAGTTTAAGCATCAGTTTTTGGCCATGTCATAAATGTAAAGCTGTAGCCTCTTTCCTAGAGTCATCCAAGCGTTAAAGAATAACACGGGGAGAGTTTAGCTGCTTTAAAACAGCAGTTGCATGTTACCTCCCACTGTGTTTTGACAAATGTTCCCGCTGTATGGAATGGACCATCTCTGGTTAAATTCTGTATATTCTGTAATTTGTGTGGTTGTGTGTAGTGTGTGTGGTTTTATTTTGTCAGGCTTGGCTGGTTGATTTTGACAACGATGGCTTCTGTAGAGGGTATGCTATCTGTTTCACTCTGGACTTGCTTTGTTTTTGTGGAAAATAAATGGGTGGTTGTCTGGTTTGGTCTGTGTTTCTGTTAATTGTTCAGCCGTTCCTGTTTCATGGATGTTACTGTAGTGTTCTTGTGGGTTATCCGGGCTTTGTAACCATGGTCTTGGTATTTTCTTTCCTGACATTTCGCCAGCAGCTGTGGCAGGCATCTTCAGAGGAGTCCTCTGAAGATGCATGCCACAGCTGCTGGGTAAACGTCAGGAAAGAAAATACCAAGACCACTGTTACACAGCCCGGATAACCCACAAGAACCAATGAACTCTGACCGTGAAAGCCTTCAACAATATTTTTTTTACTGTAGTGTGTTGATTATTAGAAGAAGGGAAGGAGACGCCACACTGTGGGTGCAGATTCCTATCTTTCAAATGGCAACAGCGACCCCAAAGGAAGTGATCCATTGTTCATCCCAGGGCAGGCAGTGACGTCTCTCTGTCCCCCTCGCAGAAAGTGCTTTGTCAAAAGTGGGCTGTGGGTTGGAAAGTGCACAGCTGAAAGGGCCCCCTCGGAAGCACCTGTGTGCTTCCAGAGAAAACTTCATACAAACCAACATGATACTTTTTGCTGAGGAAAAATGGAATTCTGAGTAGTCCTATAGTTGGTAGGGCCATGAGTCCCATTCTGGTCCCCATGATTCCTGGTTTTAATGAAGTTCCAAAGTCAGGTAATCCCTCCCCTCTTGGGTAGCCGCTCTAGTAAGAGTGGGAACAGGACTACAAATCCTTAACTGCTCGGGAGAATTAGCTGAGGTTATTGTGTGGGAGGACATGGTTTGAGGGTGTGTGGGTGAGTATAGCCTGCTGTAGAGTAGTGCTTGTTAGGGTGTGTTGTTTCTGTTGGTCTCTTTTGCCTGGGTCTATAGCTCTTTGAATTTAATTGCAGAAGGTGATTGCGGAAGTTCATTGCTGTTGATTGGTGAGGGTCTGCTTTGCCTGGGGCTGACTGCTGGCTCTGCCTTCCACTGGGTGAGCCTCGAACTGTGTAGGGCTCTTCCTCGCTCTTGGCCTGGGGGCCCTGTAAGAAACTGAGAAGTTTGTAGATTCTATATGTGTTAAGGTTTTTGCTTCCACAAGCAGGGAATCTAGTGAGGCAGTTTGTCAGGAGAGTTATCAGGGAAGTGCAGGAAAAAAACGAACCTCTTCTGCAATGGATCGCACCAGCATGGCTGGTGAGGAAGCTGAGGCAGTGACATGCAAAGTCTGTGGCATGTTCATATTCTTACCAGCGGGTAACAGCAATTATACTTGCAGCCAAGTGTAAGTTGGTAGCCCTACTGAAGGAGACAATACAGGGACTTGAGGCAGCAGGCTTGTGCACACCCCACTTTGTAAGGGAAGGGGAAGAGTTCATGGACAGAATGCATGAAGCACTCTTGAGAGGGTCACTGAAGGAGGAGAGAAAGGTATTGTGAGGGCCATGTGTCTCTGACTCCCCTTCCCCTTCTCGTTTCCTCTATCTCTGTTCCTTTGAACTCGTAAAAGCAGTTCACACCTCCCATGCCTTCCTGGGCCCCGGCGCCTCATCTGCCTTTCCCAGGTGCCGCTCTTGCCCTCCCCTGCTGGGCTTCCTGCATGCACTCCCTCGGGCCGAATATGGCCTTGAGGATCTGATAGTCCTAACAGCCTCTCTGGGACCCGTTTGATGTTTTGTATTGCACCAATCTATCTTGTAACTTCCCACGACAGAAGGGCCCTGTAGTAGATATATTCTGTAACCCCGATAAGCTAGCTCACTTGCAATTTCAAACCCGTGTCTGTCTTGTACTATCTGAAGCCTTCAATAAATCCTTTGTTTCTGCATCCAAGTCTGAGCAAGTGATTTTGCGAAGTTAGCACAGCTAGGTTGAGACTCTCACAGGTATCTCATCTAATGGAGGAGCACCCAACACAGGAGGAATGTAACCCAATAGTGTAGGAAGATCAGGAGACGTTCTGAGCCTCTGGTGCAAAGCAGTCTGTTCCAAGATCCCCCCATAGATATTGATTCTGGACTACTTGAACAAGGGCTATTTCCCCAGCCTCCCTGATGCTTGAAGGAAATTTCTCAGGCCCCTTTTGATTGAGAGGTCTCGAGCTTCCACTCCCAAAATAGGAGGAGGTGTGTGGTGGCAACGCATGCATTCTGTAAGACAAGTTTGTCGAATCTTTACTCAGTGGTAAGAAGTAAAGGCTTTATTGTATGTTCATTGGGTTAAGTAAGTTGGCTTAGAGTTCTGTTAGCGTAGTTGTTGTTTATAAAATGAAAGACATTCAGCAAGATTGAGAAGAAAGACTGAGGAAGCTTTGATTATAAAGCAAAACGAGGAAACATGTTGCTATCCCATTTCTGCAGCTGTGGAGACCCTGACTCATCGCTCTGCAACCGTTTAGGATTTTTGCTCCGTTGGAAACACATGAGTCACTCGTGGAGGCTTCTGAACTGTTTGCCTTTAATCTTGTATAAAGAATCATTGGCTTTATGTAGCACTTCACTGATTGAATTATTATTATTTTTACTCTACTATGAACGATAGATGAATCTTTGGTTTATTAACTTACAGGAAAATTGTTACATTACAACTTACAGACCAATTGCCATCATGCTGGTTGTTTCGTTTTTACTGTGTTATATGTATCAGCATAGGTTTTCTACTGGTTGGCTACGCTAATTGGGGGATTCCCACTGAGAGGGGTAGAGGCGACAGTGTGCCAACCAGACTTGTCTTCTCAAGAGGTATGCTGTCTACTAAGTGCACGTATCCAGGATGTGACGGAAAGGGTAGAAAGACTCATGAAACCCACAGATTATTATTCTTTCTTGGTAATCCATATGGGAACAAATGATATTGCCCAGCACAGCCCAGAACATATTAAAAGAGACCATGAGGCTCTGGATAAAAAAGTGAAGGACCCTGGAGTACAGGTTGTGTTTTCGTCAGTTCTTCCTGTCGAAGGTCGTGGCTTAGGAAGGGAAAGAAGAATACCGCAAATAACTGACTGGCTACGTAGATGGTGTTATCAGGAAAGGTTTGGTTTTTTGGAACGTGGCTCATGCTTTTGAGATGAAGCTCTTTTATCTGGGGATGGTTTGCACCTCATGAGGGCTTTAAACTAAATCCTATGGTGAGCAAGACAAAAACTTAAATCCTCGTATGATGCCAATTACGGGAGATGAGAATACTAAAGAGCCAGCGTGGTGTAGTGGTTAAGAGCGGTGGTTTGGTGCGGTGGAGTCTGATCTGGAGAACCCGGTTTGATTCCCCACTCCTCCACATGAGTGGCAGAGGCTAATCTGGTGAACTGAATTTGTTTCCCCACTCCTACACATGAAGCCAGCTGGGTGACCTTGGGCTAGTCACAGAGCTCTCTCGGCCTCACCTACCTCACAGGGTATCTGTTGTGGGGAGGGGAAGGGAAGGCAATTGTAAGCCAGTCTGGGTCTCCCTTAAGTGTTAGAGAAAGTCGGCATAAAAAAACCAACTCTTCTTCTAAAGATTGTGGGGGAGTGGCACAAATGCAAGAAAACATTAACTCACAGGTAAGCCCAGAAACGAAACCCTCAGGGCACATCAGACATGGATTCTGATGTCTCGACACTAATGCGCAGAGTATGGAAAACAAGCAGGAGGAACTTGAAGTCCTAATACAGGAAGGGGACTATGACTTAATAGGCATTACTGAAACTTGGTGGGATGACACGCTTGGTAAGAATATTAGGATTGAGGTGTACAACTTGTTTAAACACCTACTTTCTTTAAATGAAACAAAGTCCTCAGGGTCAGATTAATTGCATCCAAGGGTACTGAAAGAACTTGCAGATGTAATGTCTAAGTCCCTGTCCATTATTTTTGAGAATTCTTGGAGAACAGGTGAGGTGCCAGAAGATTGGAGGCGGACAAATGTCCCCATCTTCAAGAAGGGGGGAAAGAAGGATCCGGGTAACTGCCGACAAGTCGACTTGATATCTATACCTGGAAAAGTTTTAGAAGAAATAATCAGACAGTCAGTCCATGAGCATTTAGAAAGGATGGATCTAATCACTAAGAGCCAGCACGGGTTTCTCAAGAACAAGTCATGTCAGACCAATTTTATCTCCTTTCTTTGGAAAGATCATGCGAAGTGATGGTATTGCTTTGCTTTGGTTAGACCTTACCTAGAGTATTGTGCTCAGTTTGAGGCACCACAATTTAAGAAGGGTATAGAGAAGCTGGAATGTGACCAGAGGGGGCAATGAAGATGGTGAGGGGTCTTGAGTCCTATGAGGAAAGGTTGAAGGAGCTCGGTATATGTAGCCTGTAGAGGAGACAATTGAGAAGTGATATGATACCCATCTTCAAGTACTTAAAGGGCTGTCATATGGAGGATGGTGCAGAGTTGTTTTCTGTTACCCTAGAAAGGCGGACTAGAACCAACGGGTTGAAATTAAATCAAAAGAGTTTTGGGCTAAAAATTAGGAAGAACTTTCTGACAGAGTGGTTTGTCAGTGGAACAGGCTTCCTCGAGAGGTGGTGGGCTCTCCTTCTTTGGAGGTTTTTAAGCCTAGGCTAGGTGGCCATCTGTCAGCAATGCTGGTTCTGTGAACTTAGGCAGATCATAACAGGGAGGGCAGGAAGGGTTGCATCAGTGTTTGGCTCTTGTGGCCCTTTCTTATATGCCCAGGGAAATGCCAGTTGCCACTTTGGGATCAGGAAGTTATTTTCCTCCAGGCTGGATTAGCTAGGAATCCTGGAGGGTTTTTTTGTTTTTGGGGGGCCATCTTCTGGGCATGGAGGTCACTGGGGGGTGTGGGGGAAGGTAGTTATGGATTTCCTGCATTGTGCACGGGGTTGGACTAGATGATCCTGGTGGTCCCTTCCAACTCTATGATTGTGTGATGCTAATTGCAAAGCCCCTGCAGGAGGGATAGGGCTTCTCTTGCAAAAGAGAAGTTGTATGATACCCATCTTCAAGTACTTGAAGAGTTGGAAGTCCAACGCTGCTAAAAATGCAAAATCCAATAAATTTCTGACTTGTCTTGCTGACAACTTCATATTCCAGAAAGTGGACAGGGAAACAAGGGGATCTGCTGTCTTAGTCTTGATTCTCACCAACAGGGAAGAATTGGTTGATGAGGTTAAAGTAGTAGGCACCCTGGGTAGTAGTGACCATGTAATCTTGGAATTTACAGCCTTGGGGAAAGGAAAAACTGTACTTAGTCAGACATACACGTTGGACTTTAGGAGAGCACATTTTAAAAAACTAGTTTCTTTAAATGAAACAAAGTCCTCAGGGCCAGATGAATTGCATCGAAGTGTACTTAAAGAACTTGCAGATGTAGTTTCTGAGCCTCCGTCCATTATTTTTGAGAATTCTTGGAGAACAGGTGAGGTGCCAGAAGATTGGAGGCAGGCAAATGTTGTCCCCATCTTCAAGAAGGGGGAAAAGGAGGATCTGGGTAACTAAAGACACATCAACTTGACGTCTATACTGGGGAAAGTTTTTGAACAAATCATCAAGCAGTCAGTCCTTGAGTGTTTAGAAAGGTTGGATCTGATTACTAAGAGCCAGCATTGGTTTCTCAAGAAAAAGTCATGTTCAGTTTTGGGCACTGCAATTTAAGAAGGATATAGACAAGCTGAAACGTGTCCAGAGGAGGGCAACAAAGATGGTGAGGGGTCTGGAGACCAAGTCCTATGAGGAAAGGTTGAAGGAGCTGGGTGTGTTTAGCCTGAAGAGCTAAAGAGGGGAAGACTGAGAGGGGATATGATAACCATCTTCAAGTACTTGAAAGGCTGTCATATGGTGCCGAGTTGTTTTCTGTTGCCCCAGAAGGTCAGACCAGAACCAACGGGTTAAAATTAAATCAAAAGAGTTTCCGTCTAGACATCAGGAAGAATTTTCTAACAGAGCGGTTCCTCAGTGGAACAGGCTTCCTTGGGAGGTGGTGAGCTCTCCTTCCCTGGAGGTTTTTAAGAAGAGGCTTGATGGCCACCTGTAATCAATGCTGATTCTGTGACCTTAGGCAGATGATGAGAGGGAGGGCATCTTGGCCATCTTCTGGGGATGAAGTAGGGGTCACTGGGGGTGTGAGGGGGGTAGGTTGTTGAGAATTTCCTGCGTTGTGCAGGGGGTTGGACTAGATGACCCTGGTGGTCCCTTCTGACTCTATGATTCTAAAAGGAAAGACTGATCCACTGAGCATCAGCCTGAGTGGGGCCAGGGTCCACCTCTATCCATTCAAGTGGGTGTGATTATAGAAAAATTGATTTCATCCTGAAGGGAAAGTTCCTACTGCCTTTCCTAGGAGCAGGCAAGGCGGGAGGATTCCTTTGCGGGGTTTGGGCTCTGCAAGCCAGGGAACCAGTTTAGTCAGGTCATGTTGGCTTTCTGTGTTTTATCTGTTTTGCATTTTCTTGTGTGTATGCAGTCCTTTCCTGTTTTATTTATTTCTCTCCCACAAGTAATTGCATCTATCTTCCCTTCTTACACTCTTTCCCCCAAATAAAGTTAGTGTTTGTTGTTCAGCAGAGCATGTGTCATTCCCAGATCACCTGGGCATAAAAGCGTTGGGTTATATGTAGATCAGCTTTTGAGTGAGCCAGACTGTGTGTTTAGCTGAATGAGGTGTGCATGTGTGCGATTGCGGGAGGCAGAAGTGGGCTTGTCAGACTACCTCAGAGTGGCAGGTTGTGGCAGCTACCTGATGAGTGTGTACTGCTGTTTTAAATTTTATAATAATTTCAATATGAAAATACAGAAACAAACACTACAAAACATGGCAAGAGATCAAGGAAGAGGGGGAAAACTTGCAATGGCAATAACATAAATTAAGCTCAAGACTAAAGAAAGATTGCTAACTCTCGAATGAAGGGGTAAGAGACTTAACTGATTTTGAAAATTTGATAATGCAACTTAAGGATCATTTATTGACACAGAAATGGAACAGGTTAATCTGTGTGTGGTGAAATGGTTGGAAAACCTAGGAGAGGAGATTACGATGCAACAATGGGAGGAAGCTGTGCAAGGCAGTGGATAATAATTCAATTCAATTACCTTTAATAGGCATAGTACAAAAGGCAGCTCATACAGATTCTCACGATCGAAAACAGATCACACAAATCCCTGATGAACAAACCAGGACCCCTACAGAGTATACAATACAATTAAGTATGAAATATATAAAATGTACCATATTTTGGGATTAGTGGATAATAACATAATATTAATGATATGAATATTGTACTTAGCATTTATATAGCACTTTCCCAAAGCCTTTAGAGTGCTTCTATGAGGCTGTAGGTAGCACCTGCTGGGGCTACACCCCAGCCCTGGGCATGTGCTGGTAGCCTTCCTGAACATTATTGATCCCTAAAAGATGCTGAATGTTTGCGGACATTATATCATCCTTGACCTGCCAGGTCTCTCAGCCAATCCAGCAGTTGCCTTCCTGGGCCACACCTCCACCAGCCTGCTGGACAGTTCCCTCACTGTCTAAGGCCTTGTATTGGAGCCTGTACTGTCTAGTTTCCATGGGGGCTCCCTGCCCCTTTGGATCTGTCTTGTAGCTCCAGATATCTCCCTCTACCTCCACTTTTGGTGTCTCCTGAGGAGGAGGAGGGGGTGGTACTGTTGGGCTGTGGCACAGCAATGGCACATCACTTTCTGCCTGGCAGCACACACTGCTGATTGGGATGCAGCACCCAGCAGAGGGGTTCACATCCATGACCTTGTCAGTCTTCACTGCTCTATAATGGCAGATTAGTCTCCTCATTCCTGTACACTGAATGTGGGCTGGAGCTAAAATGGTTGGTTTTCCGTAAGGCCATCCTGCAGGCTCATGGTAGAGGACCTTCCAGTGAAGGTTCATAGCTCTGCCATCGCCCCATCGCTGTACAGGTTCCCACTGAACACTGGAAATTTGGCTCTGCTCTCTGCTATGTAGCATGTGACATGTCCTAGCATTGCCGGTTTACTTTGCACCCATTTTCAGAGCCATAAGGTCTAGAACCCTGCTATTTAAAGGAATGAAAGTTGGGAGTTTCAGACTGCTGACTTCTGTGACCACTATCAAATGATGCTCTTCACAGAATTGTGGAGTCCGTGTGATCTTAACCAGCAGTTCTTGCATCTCCACCGCTGACAGGCACAAGGTGCTTATTATACAGCCTGTTGTCAAGTGGGTTGTCTGCTGGCATTCTGTCGTCCTTCTCCTTGTTTAAAAGTTCTCTTTAGGCTGAGAGTCTTTTGGAATATGCTGAACAGCAGTACTCTTGTCAATTGACAGGAAAGAGGGGAGAAATCTTGCAAACAATTCACTGTGGATAAAATGGGCTCCAGAATGGACAGACTGTTAAGAGTCATTGAGGGTCAGTTAAATGGGAAAAAATGGCAAGGAGGGAGGAGAAATCAGGCTATTCAGCTCCCCTCCCCCCACCTAAGCATAGAGTATTTCAGAGGGGGGAATTTGAGGGAGGGTACCCAGAGATCTTTGCAGGCCCCCAGCTTTTTGTGATCAGTGCAGCTGTCACATGGTGGGATCATGTGACCTTTCCTGGCCTGTGAGGTGAGCTCAGTAAATAGGCAAAAAGTTGGGCATTAATTCGTAGCCCCGTAGATGGTGTGTTTGGCCTGGAAGAAGAGCACTGGTTCAGCTGCCCTGGTTCAGTGCAACAGTTTTTCTTCCTAGGTTGCCAGTCTTAGATTCATGAACACTGTCCGCAGGAGTGGCTGGTAAGAGACTTGTGTAGGCAATTAAATAGATGACTAAGGTTTAAATATCTGAGGGAAGAATGCTGTGGAACTCTCAGAGCTTCCCATAGCAGGTAGCCTTTCCTGTATTTAAATTCTAAAACGTTTGTTCAGATAACTGGCTGCCAAAAGCACACGCCCAGTGGTCTCTTCTTGCTGCGGGGGTGGGGGGGGGCTGTTTTATACTGAAGAAGCTGGTGGTGGGGGAGTAAGTAAGTAAAAAGTTTAATACAGTCCAAGACCAGCATAAAAAAAAACATACCAGGTGGTGGGGGAGGGGATCAGGGGCTGGAGAAGCTGAGCGTCTGCCTGGCCAGGCAGAATGCAGCAGGGCTTGTTTCTCCCCCAGCCTGAACTGTTGGGTTTGTGCTTTACAGAACTTTGACTCTGACATCAGCAGCGTGGGGATTGACGGGTGCTGGCAGGCCGACAGCCAGCGAATTCTGAATGAGGTGATGGTTGAACACTTTTTCCGACAAGGGATGCTGGATGTGGCTGAAGAGCTTTGTCAGGTAATCACAGCCCAAATTCCTCATTCCTGGAAAGCAAAATAAACATTTCTTCCAATATCCTAGATACTGATGCTAAAGTATTTTTGTCCATCAATAAAAATAATTAATGGCTGTGTGAATGTGGCTTTGTGTTTCAGGAGTCTGGGCTTTCAATAGATCAGAGTCAAAAAGAACCATTCGTGGAGCTTAACCGAATATTGGAAGCACTTAAAGTTAAAGTTTTGCGACCAGCACTAGAGTGAGTTACCCACTTTTGGGAAACCTTAAAGAATATTGGGAGTATTTCCTTTTTAAAAATTCTCAAGTTGGGACTTGCAAGTGAATAAGTATTGACTTTGCGTCCTGTTCCAATTGCATTGAGATGCCAAAGCTTGAACGGGGCTAGAATTGTATGGAGACGGGGTGGGTGGGATTGAGAGCTCTTTTGGAGCATCCATTGTTATTCCAAAATGGTCTGAGTCCAACAAAGTACCTAAATAGTGAAGTCAGCTTGCTGGATGACTAAGTTGTGAGTTAACAAACTTTAAAAGAGGCAGAACTCTGGTTCGAGCCTGTGTTGAATAACATTGTTGTGGCATCTTTGAACCGTCCCATGAAAACATATAAGAGATTGATTATTTATTATGGCAAAAATATTGCTTCAGGCTGCAGTATTGTTTTAAATACCCCAGTCAGCTGTTTCAAGCTTATTGCATGTTTGATATGGTGGAAAGGGCTGTCAAGTCACAGCTGACTTATGGTGACCCCTGGTGGGGCTTTCATGGCAAGAGATGGGCAGAGGTGGTCTGCCATTGCCTGCCTCTGAGTAGGGACCCTGGTATGCCTTGGTAATCTCCCATCCAACTACTAACCAGGCCCGACCCTGCTTAGCTTCCGAGAGCTGATGAGATCAGACTATAATTTAATGTGTCGAATATTCAAATTGGATTGATGCTTACAAAGTTATGACTGTAAATAGGAGACAGTCACGCACCTTAAAGCAAGTACACTATAAATAGCAATTATACAAACAGAAATATAGGTTGCACACAGTTAATTATGTGATGGTGTAAGGCTTACACATTAGTCACCTGGATCTAAAGTGTGAGGAAATAGCTGGGCAACAGTGTTGGCTTTCTTGATGGCTTTGAGTCACGGCCAGCACTGCCTTCCCAACAGTGTTTTTTAAACATGTGCATCTTGCTGTGCTGCATTTTTGTTTTGGGGTGGGGAACCATACAGATGACCTCTTTAACATCTGGAAACACCCACCATGTCCAGTACCATTAACCAGGCGAGGCTGCTTAAAAATACCTTCCAGCGTGATGTCTTTGCATGGCTATGGAAAGAAAGCTGCTACCACCACCGGTTAATGCAAGGAAGATCACCCAAGCCAGCATTTCCCATGTGCTGATCAATGGCTTTGAGGTAGCTGAAACACACATGATGTCCTCCACAGGGCGAGCTGTACTGGCAATGGCCTCAGGTAGCAGATAGCAATGGATAGGGACCCCCTGAAGAGAGAGAGAGAGAGAGAGAGAGAGAGAGAGAGAGAGAGAGAGAGTGAAGTCTTCTTGTGCCCCACCCACAGTTTCTTTATGCACACCAGTTCCTAAACTCTTGCATGCTCATTTCTTGTAAGAATTTGGCCACCATTTCTGGTTGCCTGAATTTTCAGGAGTAGAAATCTTGTAGGAGTTCAGGAAGCATTGTAGGGTACACATTATTTCCCACACTTTTTAGAGAGGGCTGGGTAGCAACAGGTTGGCTCACTTGAGTTTTCAGATCATGGTCTCCATTTGGATTAGAAGTGCCTTTGAGAAAGACAGCAGTTGCCACTTGTGCTAAGTCAAACTGACTGTATTTCCGTGTGTTTTTCTGATGGCACAAGATCTCATGCATTCATTTTCTGAACACTGCAATGTCTGGAAGAATGTGGAAGGTGCTGTGCAAGATCTTGTGCAAGTGGAATTGTGCTCAGTCCGATTTGGTTTTCAGTTGTGCATCGTGGGATCCAAGACGATATCTCGAGTAATGACGCATATTTTCTGGGTCATATAATTATTCTCCTTCCATTGTCCATTAAATGCATCTCTTCCCCCCGCCCCAAACAACATACTTAGATGATCACCATAGATGGTGATCTTTTGGAACATGATACCGCTTTGGTGTGGCTGACAAGGCCTCTGCCAACAGCTCTGGAAGAGTCACATCAGTATCTACATGTTGTATGTAAAATGTGCTTTTCATCTTGTAGTTGTTCAAGGTGATCAGTTGTATTTTTTTAGTCATAACTTCGTAAATATCAGTCTGATTTGGTCATTCCACAAACTAAAGGAAGTACTTTGGCTATCAAAGATGCAATAGGGCATGAAGCGGCTGGAACGGACAGCAAGCTGAAGCCATATTTTTGCCGTCAATTTGAGTTCTTTTGTTGCTTGGTCCCTTACAGCAATTCATCCAGCAAAAGTAAAGTTCCATTGCCACTATATGTTTGGTAAAACTGCTCCTGACCTTCATTTTAGTGTCTCACTTGATTAACAACTTTTAGAGGTTTGGCAGTTTTCCTGTCAGTAACCCAACCTATGAGGAACAGCGATGTGTGTCCTTGAAAATCACTTTCCAGGACATTTTTGAGGGTGGCGTTAACTCGCATTTCCTTTGACTCTTCTGTAACTGCTAGTAGAAGCCATGATGCTGTAGCCGGTCGGCGTACCTGTAAGCCTCAGAGTGAGCTGGCCCAGTTGTATCATTTCCACTAAACTAAAGCTCATTCTCTTGCAACTTTTAGCTCGTTCAGTTAAATTATTCAAGAATTCAAATGGAACTCATTTTACACAGCACTAATTCCAGTTGTTTTGGAGATGGTTTTATTTTGTAGTGTCTCAGCATTTTTGCTTGGATGTTTGAGTATAATAACAAATGTGTTAAGTGTCCAGTAGCTGTTCAGTTATACTGTAGACTGAATGACAAATTCCTGGTCTCCCTTGAATTTAACTGCTTTGATAGTTTGATTACATTAGATCTGTGCATCTGCTTTTAAGCAAACCATAGTTTGATTTAGAGAACATTGCAATATAAATACCCCAAGGAGGAATTGCTAAGCTAGTTGAATCCCAGAGCCCTGACTAGGTTCTAGCTCAGCTGAGGCTTGCCCTGGGCACCTTTTTAGACCACCTTTATAACCTTGTTTTGAATTGGCACAGGCCGTTCAGAGATTAGGCTGTTTTAGGGTTAGCGTTCCATCATGTTGTTGGTGAATGTGCTAGAATGGTGCTAGAGCTGGGCGGTCCAGTATGCCAATCAGGAATTGAGTGTTAGGTAAGAGAACGTGTGGAGATCCGATGCTCAGATTCTCTTATGTGAACTTATCCATGGAATTCCCTCACCAGGTTACATCCTGTTTCTGGTTTTAAACCAATGCTGTCTATCTCTTTTTTTCATTTGTTTTTTTTCAGTTAAACAAAAAAATTTTCATTTTCTTGGTATTATCTTTGTCTTAGAGCACAATCCTGAAGAGGGGGAATCGGCATAGGAACCGGCGTGACCTCGTGCCGGCATAAGTGCCCATTTATCCTGGGATAATGGATGCTTACGATGGCATGGGGGACTTCCACGCCGGCCCCAGGACACCACACCACTGTGTGGGGCTCTGCTGCCTGGCGCTGTCTCCTTGCAAGTGTTCCAGCAGTGCAAGTCCCTGCACCGGCGTCTTGGGAGGCGCTCCCGAGGCATTCTGGGGAGCGGAGCTGCCTTTAGGCAGCATCCTAACCCCTTTCGCCCCAAGAATGCCCCCTCCAGTTGCAACATTGCCATGCCACCTTTTTTGGTGGCGTAGCCTCGGTGTTTTCTATGGGAGTATTTCCCCCATTTTAAATTTTACTTTTGGCCCCTGCGCATCCACCACCACCCCTTCAGGAATGGGTCGCCCATTTCCAGGCTAACGAATAGATATGCAGTGATGAAGAAAGGAAGTGGAGAACTCAAATCAGTCACATGACTATTCCATTCAACCAATAAATTATTTACATTGTTTGCATTTTTATGATAACATTGAAATCAAGATATTATGGAAATTCATTCTTGGAAATCTTTTGTTGGGTCTTAAGTGTTAAGAAAAAGAGCAAGTAGGAATTGTTAGTGTGTGAATTTCATCATTGATCGGTACCTTTCTAAGCACATGTATGTGTAGCCCTAGATATTGCTGAAAGGTATTACCTGAGCATATGTATCTTCCATTGAAATGAGCATTGCTTACTTTCAGTGTTTGTGTTCAGGATTGCAGAGCAAGTTGTTAGGCTTAATAACACCCTGGCATTTTTAAAATACTAGTTTCCTGTGCCCTGTTTATTGGAACACATTGTAGAATGTGGAATAAACAGCATGACTTAATTTACGCTGGAAGATTTCAATTGTTTAATTGCAGGTTACTACTGCTACTACTAATAATAATAATACATTTTATTTGTATCGTCCAGTAATCCATCATGTAACACAACAAATATGAAATAAGTTTACAAAAGCTACTTAGCCCATTTGAAGTAATTTTGATGCATCATCAGCCCCCCCCCCCCAAGCCCACCTTTTCTTCCAGTTTACAGAAATTTTCCTGCCTGGTCAGCTGGTGGCTAGAGGTGTGCAGGGGAGTGGCTGTTCATAAGCTTGTTTTAGGGTGAGAGAGGTTGAATCAAAGGGGTTTCCCTGGAGCTCTGGCTGGGCTGTAGATAACTGTCAGCTGCTGTCATAGAGTTAGTTCTCCTCCCTCCCCCCCCCCCCCGCTTCTGTTACACCACAGTTCCGGTGAAACAGTCTTCAGATTTCAACACTGGTTTCAGAGTGAAATAGTGAATATTGATCTGGAAGTTCTGCTGGCACAGTTCCAAAAGTAATGATTGACTGAACTGGAGTTGATTTTGTTGTACCTCTAGGATGGCTCTATTGGCTTTATGTTAAGGTTCGTAGGTAAGCATAGAAAATTGGTTATTCCTCCATAAAAACTTGAGGTAAATGTTGAAATTATAAACTGCTACTCCTATTATGGTGAACCAAATTTACTTTTGTTCCAATGTCTCCTAGGTGGGCTGTTTCAAACAGAGAAATGCTGATGGCACAGAATAGCTCTTTAGAATTTAAACTGCACAGGCTATATTTTATTAGTTTATTAATGGATGGAACTGCAAACCAGAGGGAAGCACTGCAGTATGCTAAAAATTTTCAGCCATTTGCCCTAAACCATCAGAAAGGTAAGCAACATTAAACGTGATAGAGTTTGGATTTGTAAGTTACTTTTTCATAGTCTCTGTGCATCACACTGCTGGGTTTTTGCCTGCTGAGAGGATCAATTTGAAAACTTTTAGAGTGAGCATTTAGTCATGAAATCTCCTCCCCTGATAAACGCAGCTTTGCCAGGGTATCCCTAAATCTGTGGAGCTGCACCTTTCTGCTCAGTACTGTCGTATCTGCCACAGTGGCTACATCTGAGTACTTTATCAGACAACTATTATTCTCTTCTTTGTGTACTTACTACTAGATGTTTCTTGTATATAGTTTTAATTTGTAGTAGATAGGTAGCCAGCCCTGACCTGGATAGCCCAGGCTAGCCTCTTCAGATCTCGGAAGCTAAGCAGGGCTGGTCCTGGTCAGTATTTGGATGGGAGACCTCCAAGGAAGTCCAGGGGTGCGATGCGGCAATGGCAAACCACCTCTGAATGTCTCTTGTCTTGAATACCCCCCTGCAGGGTTGCTATAAGTTGACTGCTACTTGATAGCAAAAAAAAAGAAGAAAAAAGATAGGTAGCCTGTATATAGTTCTTTAGGTTTTGAGAGGAGGGAGGTGCTGTGCTGTTGAAGGCCATCTTCAGGAGTGGGGGGTTAACCTTGCATGATCACTCTATCACAAATGCTGTTTATTTTGCCTGGGTGAACGACACAAACTGGATCTGTGCATCCACTGCTAGAAATTTACAGAACAATTGAGGAACCCCTCCCCCCCAATTTACATGCCAGTCTTCAGGAGAGGGCTCTTATGGCCTTGGAGAGTATGGAAGATGCCTCAGCATCATTGGCTACCCCTTCTGTAATTGGAGTCTCTATCTTTTCTAAGGTTGGAACTAATTAATCAGGCTTGAAACCCTCCCATAAGGATAACATGCAAAGATTAGCCCCCAAACTGTCAAAACAGAAAGAACTGTCTCAGTCACTGACCCCAAAGAAGAAGTAGTTGAAGTACCACAAAATCACAATCACGGGCTTGTGGCCTGATCTGTCTGTCCAGGTTGCTAGGTATACCATCCCATCTACGTTCCCAACTTCAGCTCCTTTAGCTGTTGAATCCAAACTAATCCTAGATGCATTACTAAAACTTGGTGGGATATCACTGATGATTGGAATGTTAAGCTTGAGGGGTACAACTTGTTTAGAAGGGATAGACAGATAAGGAAGGGGGGAGGAGTAGCATTGTATGTCAAAGATGTGTACACTTGTGAAGAAGTACATGAATCTGAGCATAGTAGTTCAGAGTCTGAGTCTACGGATAAAAATAAAAGGAGTAAGAAATAATTGTGATATTGTGGTGTGGGTCTGCTATTGACCACCAAACCAGGCAGAGGACTTGGATGAAACACTCCTAGACCATATTACAAAGTTCTCTAAAGAGCCGGGACACAGTGGTCATGGAATATTCTAATTACCCAGATATCTGTTGGAAGTCCAACTTGGCTAAAAATGCAAGATCCAATTAATTCCTGACTTGTCTTGCTGACAACGTCATATTCCAGAAAGTGGACAAGGAAACAAGGGGATCTGCAATCTTAGACTTGATTCTCACCAACAGGGAAGAACTAGTTGAGGTTAAAGTAGTAGGCACCCTGGGTAGTAGTGACCATATAATCTTGGAATTTACAGTCTTGGGGAAAGGAAAAACTGTACGTAGTCAGACATATAGATTGGAGTTTAGGAGAGCAAATTTTAACAAACTTAAATGTATGGTCAGAAATACTTAAGGAGAAGGGAGTTCAAGAAGGGTGGGAGTTTCTTAAAAATGAAACACTGAAGGCACAATCACAGACCATTCCTATGAGAAGGAAAATGGGAGGAGCCTTAAGAACCCAGGGTGGCTCCATAAACACTTTTTAAAGATTTGAGAAATAAAAAAGACTCATTTAGGAAGAAGAAGGAGGGCCTTATAACCAAAGAGGAATATAAACAAATAACTAGTGCTTGTTGGGAGAGTGTTAAGGACAGCTAAAGCTCAGTATGAGCTTAGGCTAGCGAGAGATGCTAAATGCAACAAAAAGGGTTCTTTTCCTATGTACAGAGTAAGAATAAAAACAAGGACAAGGTAAGCCCATTGTGGGGACTGGAAAGTGAAATTGTAACAGGAGATGAAGAGAGGGCAGAACTCCTCAATTCCTACTTTTCCTCAGTCTTTTTTTGCAAGGCAAGCTGTGCTCAACATGGCATAAACAGAACACATGAATGAGGGAAGGGATTTGCAGCCTAGGATTGGCATTGGGGGAGTGCACAAATACCTAGTTTCTTTAAATGAAACAAAGTTGTCAGGGCCAGATGAATTGCATCCAAGGGTACTCAAAGAATTTGCAGATGTAATTTCTGAGCCTCTGTCCAGGTGAGGTGCCAGAAGACTGGAGGCGGGCAAATGTTGTCCCCATCTTCAAGAAGGGGAAAAAAGAAGATCCAGGTAACTACCGACCTGTCAGCTTGACGTCTATACTGCGAACCTTTTTTGAACAAATCATCAAACAGTCAGTCCTTGAGCATTTAGAAAGGATGGAGCCAGCACGGGTTTCTCAAGAACAAGTCATGTCAGACTAATCTTATCTCCTTTTTTGGGAAAGTTATTACCTTGCTGGATCAGGGGAATGCTGTAGACATAGTTTATCTTGACTTCAGTAAGGCTTTGGATAAGGTTCCACTTAGTATTCTTGTTGACAGGTTGGGAAAATGTGGTTTAGATCCTATTACTATTAGGTGGATCTGTAACTGGTTGACAGCTTGCACCCAAAGAGTTAATGGTTCCTCGTCCACTTGGATATAAGTGACTAGTGGAGTGCCTCAGGGATCAGTCCTGGGCCCTGTGTTGTTCAACATCTTTATAAATGATTTGGATGAAGGAATAGAAGGGATGCTTATTAAATTTGCAGACTATACTAAATTGGTAGGGGTAGCAAATATGGTAGAAGACAGAGCCAGGATACAGGATGATCTTGACAGGCTGGAGAAGTGGGCTAGAACTAACAAAATGCACTTCAACAAAGACAAATGTAAAGTTCTGTATTTAGGTAGGAAAAATCAAATGCGTAATTATAGGATGGGGGAGACTTGTCTAAGCAGTAGTGTGTGTGAAATGGATCTTGGGGTCTTAGTAGACCAAACACTGAACATGAGTGTGATGCTGTAGCTAAAAAGGCAAATGCGATCTTGGGCTGTATCAACAGAAGGATAGTGTCCAGATCTCGTGAAGTGATAGTATCGTTTTACTCTGCTCTGGTTAGACCTCACCTAGAGTACTGTGTTCAGTTTTGTGCACTGCAATTTAAGAAAGATATAGACAAGCTGGAACGTGTCCAGAGAAGGGCAACGAAGATGGTGAGGGCTCTAGAGACCAAGTCTTATGAGGAAAGGTTGAAGGAGCTGGGTATATTTAGCCTGAAGAGGAGAAGACTGAGAGGGGATATGATAACCATGTTCAAGTACTTGAAGGGCTGTCATATAGAGGATGGTGCCAAGTTGTTTTCTGTTGCCTCAGAAGGTCGGACCAGAACTAATGGGTTAAAATTAAATCAAAAGAGTTTCCCTCTAGACATTAGGAAAAAATTTCTAAGTTAGAGCGGTTCCTCAGTGGAACAGGCTTCCTCATGAGGTGTTAAGCTCTCCTTCCCTGGAGGTTTTTAAGAAGAGGCTAGATGGCCATCTGTCAGCAATGCTGATTCTATGACCTTAAGCAGATGATGAGGGAGAGGGCATCTTGGCCATCTTCTTGGCATGGAGTAGGGGTCACTGGGGGTGTGAGGGGGGAATGTAGTTGTGAATTTCCTGCATTGTTGAGGAGGTTGGACTAGATGACCCTGGTGGTCCCTACCAGCTCTATGATTCTGTGTCCTCCCAGTGTAAATCCTCACATCCTCACCAGAGAGAACGGCATCTGATCCCAGCGGCTGTGGTGTTAGTCAGTTGGAAGACCACTATCTCCTCATCATCCCTCATGCCCTTCGGCCCCACTTCCCATACCTTGTCATTGGGACAAACTTCCCCTTGCCATCAAGAGGTATCTAGAACATTGATTCCTCTAACTCCTGCTCTGTTTCAGGTGGTGTCCCTTCCTAATGAACCATTTCCCCCTGTACCATCTTTATTGGTTTGTTCTCCAATTCAGCTGCTGTTGACTCAACCGCTATTGACTTCCATTTTGACTTGACCACTGTCTCTTAGCTCTGAGTCTGGGTCTCACATCCTCAGATCCAGTGGTGCCTTTAACAGCGGCTGATTGGCAAGCCATGTCTTATCACTATTCTTCAACATCTTTGGCTAAACATCAAGAAGAACCAGAGGCATCAGACTGAATCAAATAAAACGTCCGATTTTTCTCTCTGCATATTAACTAGTAAGTAGCAAGGCTGCTGCATACTGTACCAGCTGGTATTTCTGAGGTTTTTCTTCAAGGGCATACCCGTGTAGAGTGCATTAAAATAGTCTAGTCTTGAGGTAACCTTAGCATGGATCCACATAGTCACGTCAGCCAAGTTAAGGAAGGGGGCCATCTTCCAAGCTAAGTGGAGTTGGTAGAATGCCCTTTTTGCAGCTGCAAAAAAGCTTGCTTCTCAATCAACAAACAACAAAGTGGATACAGAATCACCTCAGTCTCTTAACTGAGACAGCCAGAGACAACTGAACTCCGTCAAAAATGTCACTACTTAGAGGAGGGCAGGGAGCTGCTATTGTTGGCAGCAGAGGATCATAGGACTCACAATGGTATAAATTGCAGGCAGAAAGGTACTGGCTGGACATTAGGGAATTTTTTTTATAGTGAGAGTTGTTCAACAGTAGAATCAGCTGCCTAAAGAGGTGGTGAGCCTCCCCCTCACTGGCAGTCTTCAAGCAGCAGCTGGACAAACACTTGTCAGGGATGCTCTAGGGCCAATCCTGCATTAAACAGGGGGTTGGACTAGATGGCCTGTATGTCCCCTTCCAACTCTGTGGTTCTCTGCAAGGCAAGCAGATTCCTCACTGCTCCTGTTGACAAGGATGGCAGAAAGGTGGGTGGAATGTATTGGAAATGGCCCACTACCAGCATGTTTTATGGAGACAAATCTCCCCTGCCTTGGACCATCTCCCTGATGCTGTAAAACAGATGGCTGTAGACAAGTCCCTGCGTGTGAGCAGTTACGGGGTTGGTTATGTAGCCAAAACTGTGGCCACCACAATAGCCATCTGTAGGCACGCATGGCCTAGGTCTACATCCTTACTGCCTATGGTTTGGACCCATATAGAAGACTTACCATTTGAAGGGGAGGACTTTGGTGAGAAAATCATGGTTTGTTTCCGTCTGCCTCAGGGACACCTATTGTCACTTCTCCATCTGTCCTCAACATCGTCTGTTTCTCAAGTTTGCTGTGGATGATGCCCACTACCAGTACAAAGTGTTGCCCTTTGGAATCTCCACTGCTCTGAGGGTTTTCACTAAATGCCTGGCTGTGGTCACAGCACACATTTGGGATTGAAGGACTGCCATCTTAATATTTGTCAGCTGGCTTTTGCCTGCATCTTCCCATTCCTCTCTCTCTTTTTTTTGTCATGAGAACAGCTCTCTGTATCTTAAACCTATCTGGGCCTTTGTGTCAATGGAAAGAAGTTGCAACCAACCCCTCCGCCCCCCCCCCCAGTTGAATGGAGCAATGCTAGACTTGTGCACTGGCAAGGTAATGTGCTGTTCTCATGGACTTGGATTTAACATTCATCCATATCTGGAGACTTTTAGGTCTCATGGCATCCACCATCTTAATGGCACACTATGCCAGGCTTCATGTGAGAGTGTTATAAATGTACTTTCTACAGTTTTTTCAGCCCACACTGGATTCAAAGAACGAATTTTTCTTGTTGTCATCACTGGTACCATGGTTCACCATACTGGTCTTGCTATAGGAACTTGAACCAAGGCTTGATTTGCCCACTGTCCGGTCTGCACCTAACTAATGGCAGGCGTTGCCCTCTCGGGTCGGGGTGTCCACTGCAATATAAATTCAGTTATTAAAAACAGTCATTCCACTAGGAGCGCCACAGCAGCCCTCTAGAGCTTCTGGTGGTGCACAAGTTGCTTTGTGCTTTCCTCCCCATGCTGCAGGGCCTAGAACAGGTTACTACCAGCTACACAATCACCATGTACTACATGAACAAGCAGGTGGCGCATCAGCATGTACATTGAAAGGCCTAACTTGCTGCCTGTAAGAGAGATGTATCATCACTCATTCATGTCATAGGGGATGATAACTTCCAGTGATTTGGTGAACTGTGACTTGTCCCAAGGAAGATATTGGAGCTTATTTTAAAGGGGTCAATGAACTGGCCTTCATCCAGTGTCCCAAAGATGGGATCTCCCTGAAGTCAGGAAGTTCAGTAGTGGAACTCCCTGCCCCAGGATGTGGTGATGGCTGCCTACTTTAAGAAGGGAGTGGACATGTTTGTGGAGGAGAAGGCTATTCAGGGCTACTAGTAAAAATGGATACTAGTCATGATGCATACCTATTCTCTCCAGGATCAGAGGAGCATGCCTATTAGGTGCTGCGGAACACTGGCAGGATGGTGCTGCTGCAGTTGTCTTGTTTGTGGGCTTCCTAGAGGCACTTGGTTGGCCACTGTGTGAACAGACTGCTGGACTTGATGGGCCTTGGCCTTTCTTATGTTCATTACCAGCATGTCCTTTCTTATGTTCTTTACCACCATGCACACACCAAATGCCCAGACCAGGTGCAAATAGTCTGCTCATGGGAAACACTAACCTACAAACGTGGCTGGGGTGCCAGCTGTATATGTTCTCTCCTACCCTCTTGTATATGTTCTCTCCTACCCTCTTGTAGCCATGGTCTACCAAGGCAAGTAGAGATTGTACAGACTGCATCCTGATCACGCAGTACCTAGCCACACCAGCCGTGTATCATGAAGGTTCTGAAGTTATCCAGAGGTAAAGATTAAACTAATCAAACCTACAGATCATTACCCATTTGTGATGGTCCATGTGGGAACAAACGACACAGCTGTGAATACCATTACAAATAGAGACTGTATTCTAGAGTGTGGAGAAGACAGACTATGAAGCTCTCGGGAGGGAACAGGGGCACAGGTGTTCTCTTTGATCCTTCCTGCCAGAGGAAGAGGGACATGACAGGAACAGATGATAATGGGGATGAACCACTGGCTGCATTGGTGGTGTTGGCAGACGCTATTTGGATTCTGGGACCAAGGGCTAGGTTTTCTGGCCTACCAGGATGGCCTACTAGCATGCAATGGACTTTCACCTGTCAAGGTCAGGGAATAATGTTTTTGGTAGAAACCTGTAGAGGTTCACCAGGAAGGCTTAAAACTGACCCCACAAAGGGAAGATGATGACTAATGTGGGGATTTCATTGAAGGAGAGCAAATAGCAGAGGCCCACCTAGGAGGGCCGGGTCAAATGGTGACAAAGGTATGGGGCTTCAGGTGTCTCTGTACCAATGCAAAAAGCTTCGGCAATAAGAAAGAAGCTCCTGAATTTCTAATGCAGACAGAGAGAGATGATTTAATGGGCATTATAGAGACTTGGTGGGATGATTCCATGACTGGAATGTAGTAGTGGATGGATATGAGTTATTCAAGGGAAACTGCAAGGGTTGCTAAGGAGGCAGAGTGGCTCACTGTACTCGAGGAGAGGATTTGCTTGTCAGGAAATACTGGAGGGGGTGGGTGACGGCCCAGTGGAAAGTATCTGGGTGAAGATAAGTAAAAGAAGGACAAATAGTATTGTGGTTGGAATCTGCTACAGACTGCCCGACCAGGTTGAGATGGATGTTGCCCTCCTTGAGCAGCTTGACAGAGTATCCAGGCAACATGACCTTGTAGTTATGGATGACTTCAGCTTCCCTGATGTTTATGGGAGACCAACTCTGCTAAGCATCCATAGTCTCACAACTTCATGACCTGCCTGATCAACAACTTCCCTTTTCAAATGGTGAAGGAAGCTACGAAGGGCTTGGCCTTACTCAATATTAAGTAGCAGGCAAGAATTGGTAGGTGGGGGGGGGACCCTAGGGGGAAATGGTCATGCCCTCCTAGAATTTCTTTTGCAGTGGAGGACCAAGGAAGTTCATAGCCAGGTGTGTATGTTAGATTTTAGTAGGGCAGACTTTAATAAACTCAGAGGCATGATGAGAGTCTATGGCCAGGAATTCTGGAAGAGAAAGGAGCTAATGAAGGGTGGACTCTCTTAAAAGAAGAGCTCTTGTGTGAGCACTTGTCCCATGACAATCCCATAAACAACATCCGTAGACAAGTAGTCCGAAAGAGAGTGGATTTATTGGAAAATCCACAGGTTTACAGCAGCTAAGAGTCAAGTTGGCACTAATGAGAACTGTAAGCATGATGCAGGGTATATATATGAAAGAGCATAGAACAACTCAGGTCGCCACGGTAACCCCCCTCCCATTGAGGCAAGTTTCCCACAGAGTCCAGAGTCAAAACACATAGTTGGCAGTTGGTAGAGTTGTTAGAACTGACCTTGGGCAGCACCTGGAGAAAGCACAACATCCTTTGTCAGACCATGCCTGGCATTCTCTGCACATTGCCCAGGCTAGGCCTGACATCTTGTGAGCTCAAGCCATCACTGTTCCAACAAGATGGAAGCATAGCAGGGGTTTGAAGAAGCCAATGTGGATGAACAGGATGAGCTAAGGAAGAAAAAGGAAATGTTCAACAAATGGAGGGAAGGACATATCTCTAAGGAAGACTATCTGCAGGTTGCTAGGTCAGCCATCTGGATGCACACCTTAACGTGGTGAGGGGGTTTGTGAGTGTCAGGGAAGCTGAGAGCAATACCGTAAGGGGTCTAGACTTTATCAAGAGACTAAACTCCTAGCAGAGTCACTCAAGACGGAATGGTCACAGCTGAGACACCAGACGAAGATGCATCCACCCCCTTAAGGGATCAATGGCCACATCCGCAGAAGAGAACAGGCAGTTCCAATGGGGATGGGGGTAGAGGAATCCCTGAAGGTTAGCTACTGGGCAGCAGCAGTAGTGGAAGGTGACACTGGCGGAAGATCTTTCGTAGACAACGGCAGTGCCACTACGGCTAACTCTGGTTAGTACTGCGCAGAAGAAGGCACTGGTAAACCACTTCTGACCAACCTTTACCTTGAAAACCCTATGATGAGACAAACCAAAATGAAAAAAGATATAGTGCTGGAAGATGGGACCCCCAGGTCGGATGGCACTCAATCTGCTACTGGGGTAGAGCAGAGGACAAGTACGAGTAGTGCTGTTCTTAATGATGCGATTGGACTAAAGCCGAAAGGACGTTCAGTGGTTGACATGAATAGATGCAAAAGGAAAGTCCGAAGCTGTTCGACGCATAAAATAGGAACATGGAATGTGAGAAGCATGAATCAGGGTAAGCTTGAAATTGTTAAACAAGAAATGGAACGTATGGACATTTCAGTCCTGGGAATAAGTGAATTAAAGTGGACTGGATTAGGACATTTTCAATCAGAAAATTACAAAGTGTTTTATTCAGGGAATGACAAAAAGAGAAGAAACGGAGTTGCTTTAATAGTGAGGCAAGATGTAGCAAAGGCAGTCAGGAGCTATAATGCAAAGTCTGACCGAATAATATCAATCAGACTTCAGGGAAAGCCTATCAACATAAGCATCCTTCAAGTTTATGCCCCAACTACAGATGCTGATGAGGAAGAAATTGAAAGTTTTTATGCCAGTGTTCAGGAAGAAATTGATCACACACCTAAACAAGATATGCTGATAATCATAGGTGATTGGAACGCAAAAGTAGGAAACAAAGCAGAATCAAATGTTGTTGGCAGATTTGGGCTAGGAGCACGGAATGAAGCAGGAGAACGCCTCGTAGAATTCTGTGAAGACAACTATCTGTTCATTGCAAACACATGTTTCAGGCAACCAAATAGACGATTGTATACATGGACATCACCAGACGGCCAGTATAGAAATCAAATAGATTATATAATTGGAAGCAGAAGATGGAGAAGCTCTATTCTCTCGGCCAAAACATGACCAGGAGCCGACTGCGGTACAGATCATGAATTGCTAATATCGAAAATAAAGATAAAGCTTAAGAAAAACACCAAAACATTCATAGCACCAAAATACAATCTAAGCAATATTCCGGAAGAGTTTAAAGACCATGTAAGGAACAGATTTGCATTACTAAGTTCAAGTGAATGTAAACCTGAAGAAATAGAGATATTATCAAGGAAGAATGTGCAAAGACTATTCCTGTAGCCAAAAGAGAAAAAAAACCTCGATGGATGTCTGAGGAAACTCTTAAAATTGCCAGAGATAGACGAGAAGCAAAAGTAGAAGGTGACAGAAATAGAATCAAAAGTCTAAGTGCAACGTTCCAGCGACTAGCACGTAGAGACAAAGAGACCTATTATAATAACCAGTGTAAAGAAATAGAGAACAACAAAAAAGGAAGAACAAGAGATCTATTCCACAAGATCCAAGAAATCAAAGGGAAATTTAAAGCACGGTTAGGCATGCTGAAAGATCAGCATGGAAATACATTAACTGAACAGGACAAAATAAAGAAAAGGTGGGAACAATACACTGAAGAACTATACAGAAGAGATGAAAGGATAAAAGATTCTTTCCAAGAAGAATCTTTTGAAGAAGAACCTACAGTTTTAGAAAGTGAAGTGAAAGCTGCATTGAGAGCAATCGGGAGAAACAAATCACCAGGAGCAGATGGGATATCAATAGAGCTATTCCAAGCCACAGAAACGGAGTCCATCAAAATCTTGACAAGAATATGCCAACAGATATGGAAAACAAAACAATGGCCCACAGACTGGAAACAATCCATTTACATTCCAATTCCCAAGAAAGGAGACATCAAAGATTGCAACAACTATCGGACCATTGCATTAATTTCTCATGCAAGTAAAGTGATGCTCAAAATCTTACAGCAAAGGCTGTTACCATATGTGGAACAAGAAATGCCTGATGTTCAAGCTGGTTTCAGAAAAGGAAGAGGGACTAGAGATCATATTGCAAATATACGCTGGTTACTGGAGCGTATGAGAGAATTTCAGAAGAAAATCAGCTTGTATTTCATAGATTACAGCAAAGCTTTTGACTGTGTGGATCATGAAAAGCTATGGCTGGTTTTAAAGGAAATGGGTGTGCCACTACATCTGATCGTTTTGATGTGCAACCTGTACTCTGGACAAGAGGCCTCAGTTAGAACAGAATATGGAGAAACGGAATGGTTTCCAATTGGCAAAGGTGTCAGACAAGGATGTATTTTATCTCCCTATCTCTTCAATCTATATGCAGAACATATAATTAGGAAAGCTGGATTAGATTTAGATGAAGGTGGAGTGAAAATTGGAGGGAGGAACATTAATAATTTGAGATATGCTGATGACACTACATTATTGGCAGAAAATAGTGAAGATTTGAAACAACTATTGCTGAAAGTTAAAAGAGAAAGTGCCAAAGCAGGACTACAGCTGAACATCAAGAAAACAAAAGTAATGACTACAGGAGAATTACACAACTTTAAGGTTGACAATGAGGAAATTGAAATTGTTCAAGACTTTCTATTCCTTGGCTCCACCATCAATCAAAAGGGAGACTGCAGCCAAGAAATTAGAAGGAGATTGAGACTGGGAAGGACAGCCATGAAGGAGCTAGAAAAGATTTTGAAGTGTAAGGATGTGACTCTGGCCACCAAGACTAGATTAATTCATGCCATCATATTCCCTATTACTATGTATGGGTGTGAAAGCTGGACAGTGAAGAAAGCTGATAGGAAGAAAATAGATTCTTTTGAAATGTGGTGTTGGAGGAGAGTGTTACGGATTCCATGGACTGCCAAAAAAACAAATCAGTGGGTTATAGATCAAATCAAGCCTGAACTGACCCTAGAAGCTAAAATGACTAAACTGAGGTTGTCGTATTTTGGCCACGTCATGAGACGACAAGAGTCACTGGAAAAGACCGTCATGATAGCAAAAGTTGAGGGCAGCAGGAAAAGAGGAAGACCCAACAAGAGATGGATTGACTCAATAAAGGAAGCCACAGCCTTCAGTTTGCAAGATCTGAGCAAGGCTGTCAAAGATAGGACATTTTGGAGGACTTTCATTCATAGGGTCGCCATGAGTCAGAAGCGACTTGACGGCACTTAACACACACACACACAGGTCAGCCATCAGAGAGGCCAAAGCTCAGGGCGAGCTGAGGTTGGCCAGGGAGGCTAGCTACAGCAAGAAAAGCTTCTTCCGATATGTGAGGTGCAAACACAAAGGTAAAAGAAGCAATAGGGCCACTGTTGGGAGAAAATGGAGAAACTGACAGAAAGCAGAAAGGCTCAATGCCTATTTTGCCACAGTTGTTCCCTTGAAGGAGAGAACGGGCTCATCTAGATATGGTAGTAGGCAAGGCACGGCATATGGGCTGCTGGTGGACATGGACAGAGAGGTTGTTGAGGAGCACCTGGCTGCATAGGTTTAGTACAAATCACCCGGGCTGGATGGTATGCATCTGAGAGTGCTTAAAGAACTTTCTAGAGAGCTTGCAGAGGTCTTATCTATCATTCTCAAGACCTGTTGGAGGATGGGGAATGTGCTACAAGACTGGAGGAGGGCTGACCCAGGAAACTACAGGCCAGTCACTCTGACTTGTCCCAAGGAAGATATTGGAGCGTATTTTAAAGGGGTCAATCTGCAAACATCTGAAGGACAACTTGGTGATCTGGGAAATTCTGGCCTGGTACTTTTCAATATTTTTATAAATGATCTGGATAAGAGGATGGAGGGACTACTGAAATGTGCAGCTGACACCAAATTGGGGGGAGAAAACACACCAAAAGATAGGAGCTAGAATTCAATGAGATCTGACCACACTGCAAAAGTTGGCGGATGTGAACAAGATGCAATTCAACAAGGATAAGTGCAGAGTTCTACATCTGAGTAATAAAAATGAGATGCACACATACACTTCTGGGTAACACTGTGAACATGATCCAGGGATACAGGTAGATTGTAAGCTAAATATGAGCAGTCAGTGTGATGGAGCGACAAAAAATGCTAATGCGATCTTGGGGTGTTTCAGCAGAGGTATTATATCCAAATCGCAAGATGTCATAATCCTGCTGTATACAACATTGATCAGGTTGCACCTGAAGTACTGTGTGCAGTTCTGGAGGCCTCACTTCAAAAGGATGTAGACAGAATGGAGTGAGTGCAGAGGAGAGCGATGAGGATGATCAGGAGCCTGGAGACAGAGCCCTACGAGGAAAGGCTGAGGGACTTGTGACTGTACAGTCTGGAATAGAGGAGGTTGAGGGGGGGACAGAATTGCTCTCTTTTTTTTTAATAATGTAAGATTTTATTTTAAACAAACAAAAACATTAAAGCACAATATAACTACGTGAAGTTTGCCATTCAAAATGATAACTCGATTGTCAACTTCTTTGAATTACATTACTCTTCACATATTTTCCATATCTAATAACATATTCATTACTTGTATATTAACCATATATTACCTAAATGTTTCTCATTCCATCTCAATTTAATTCAGTTCTGTTCCAAATTTCTAACTATATAATTGAAAAAAACACTCAATTTTTCTCAAAATTCTGAGATTGACCTTTGTATGAAAGATGTCAATTTTGTCATAGTTGCATACTCTGTTAAGTATTAATCTATTAATTTAAATCTGGGTAAAATTAAATTTTTCTGCTTTTCATTTTGCTGCATGTATCACTCCTGCCACCATCACCATGTACTTAAATAGTTCATTATGTGCTTGTGAAGTATTGCTTGATAAAATAACATGTTTTTCGGATACAACACCAACTTAATTTTTAAAATATTTTGCATTTTATTAATATTTTCTTGCTTTTTTTACATGTCTACCACATATGATAAAATGTTGCATCTGTTATTATGACATTTCCATTATTTCCCATTAAGGTCTTTGTTGGCTTTTGCTATATATTTAGATATGATGCACCTCTGAAAACATTTTATACCAGATCTCTTGACATTCAGTAAACTTGATTTCTTTAGTCCAAAGATTCTCCCACTGACTCATGTGTATACTGACTCATGTGTATACTTTTTTTAACTGAAGTAAAAAAACAACAACTATTACATACATAAAAATTACATACTTACATAAAATTGGGAGAAAGAAAAAGAAAACATATCAAAATTAGATACCGTTACAGATAATAATAATAATTTTTAAAAAAGAACTCAGCTACACATATTAAAGCCAGCAAACATATTTCTCATCTTCTTCTCCACGTTCTAGATTATTGAAAGTTTTTTCCATTCTGGAGAATTTTGAGATCCAGACAGCATGTAGATCTTCCATATCTTTATCATTTTTATAATAAGTCAGCTTAATTAATACATAAGTTTGTTTAACCGTATCTGTCCAATTGTTTATATCCGGGAATTTGTTTTCTTTCCAATATCTTGCAAAGTTAATTTTAGCTGTTGTTAACATATGAAGGCATATGTCTCGTAGATCTTTTTGTATATCTGGTATATAATTTAGTAAAATGGTCTCAGCATTTGCCGGAATGTTTATTTATGTATTTATTTTGAGACTATTAACTATAATTTGGATCACTTTCTTCAGTATGTCTTAGCTCTTCTACAACCCCACCACTTGGGTAGGAAATTGGCTTCAGTAAGGTTGCAGTACCAACAATTACGAGCATCTTTGTCAAGGCTCAGCATTTTTTGTATTCTGTTGGGAGAAAGATGCTACATATGTATCTTTTTAAATAAGTTTTCCCTAAACGTAAGGCTTATAGTAAAATTAGAACCCTTTGTGGTTATAAATGGGCATTTATCCTCCAAAGTTTTTCATCCATTTTATCGTACAGTCTTTGACTTGCTCTGTTTCAGTATCATATAGTAACAGTCTATACATTTCCCCTAGTAAATAATCTCCCTTAATTAGTTGTTCAAAAGTCATCTTTTTAAAATATACGCCTTCTTTTTTATTCTCAATTTAGAAGCCATTTGATGATATAACAATAAAAGGATATTTTTTTCCTTCTTCTTTAATTGGTTCCCAAGTTTTTATATTCCCTTGTTTGTCCATCATTTTCTCATAAGTTATAGTCCAATTTCAGTCATGTGTTACTATCACAGTAAGCATCCACTTGAGATGTCAGTGGTGAAATTGAGAGACTTATTCTGCTTCTACAGTGAAACCATGTTCTTAGCAAACCATCTCTCACAATGTGTCTTCCATCTTGCGTTTGTATTTTTCATAATGACTTCTTATTCCATAGATAATTATGTACTCATAAGAGCATAAGAAAGGCCCTGCTGGATCAGACCAAGGGCCGTCTAGTCCAGCAGTCTGTTCACACAGTGGCCAACCAGGTGCCTCTAGAAAGCCACAAACAAGACGACTGCAGCAGCACCATCCTGCCTGTGTTCCGCAGCACCCAAAAAAGTAGGCATGCTCCTCTGATACTAGAGAGAATAGGTTTGCAGCATGACTAGTATCCATTTTAACTAATAGCCATGAATACCCCTTTCCTCCATGAATATGTCCACTCCCCTCTTAATGCCTTCCAAGTAGGCAGCCATCACCACATCCTGGGGCAGGGAGTTCCACAATTGTGTGAAAAAATACTTCCTTTTATCTGTTTTGAATCTATCACCCTCCAGCTTCAAAAGATGACCCCGCATTCTAGTATTATGGGAGAGGGAGAAAAGCTTCTCCCTGTCCACTCTCTCCAAACCATGCATAATTTTATAACCTCTATCATGTCTCCCCTTAGCAGCCCTTTCCAAGCTAAACAGCCCTAAGCATCTTAACCACTCCCCATAGGACAGTTGCTCTAGTCGCCTAATCATTTTGGTTGCTCTTTTCTGCACCTTCTCAAGCTCTGTAATATCCTTTTTTAGGTGGTGTGACCAGAACTGTACACAGTATTCCAAGTGTGGTCTCACCATAGATTTGTACAAGGGCAGTATGATATCAGCAGTTTTATTCTCTATTCTCTGTACTCCTTCGTTAGCATCCATTACCTTCAATTTTACTTTTCTCCTTTTCAAGTCAATAATCCAATCTTATATCCAAACTAGCGCTGCTGCTTGACAGTACAGATTGAAGAAGGATAGTTGGGTTTTTTACCCAGATTTTCTTTACATTTTACAGTCTTAAACCCGCTTACCTTCTTCTCCCCAAAACAGACATTTTATGAGGTAGGTGGGGCTGAGAGAGTTCTGAAAGAACTGTGACTAGCCCAAGGTCACCCAGCAGGTTTCATGTGGAGGAGTCAGAAAACCAACCCGGTTCATCAGATTAGAGTCCAGCACTCTTAACCACTACACCACTCTGGCTCTCTTTGATATTTGGAACAGTTAGTTTTGCTCTTCTTTTTTCATCTTGTAATAGTTTGAATCTTTTATATATATATATATATATATATATATATATATATATATATATATATATATATATATATATATATATATATATTTTTTCATTGCAGAGATTCTTCCTAGCCACAGCATTTTCAACTTTTCCCATCATTGAATATCTTCCTGAATATTTGTCCAGACTCTTAAAAAGTTATAGAGGTTATCATTATGTCCAGTTACATATATTCCCAGATATTTTATTGGCTTTTTTGTAACAATACCTTAAAATAAAATTCTCTCTACCTCTTCTTTTGTTGTCATTAATAACATAATCTTTGTCTTTTTCTTATTCAATTTATATGCAGAATAAATTCAAAATCTATTTATTTGTTCCATTGTGCTTTTTAGTGACTCTTTTTTTTAGTAACTCTTCATTCTATACTCTTCTTTCTCTTTTTTATTCCATGAATCCTTGTATCTTTTCTGATTTTTGTAGCTAATATTTCCCTTGCTAAAATAAAAAATATTGATGATGTTGGACATCTGTGTCGCATTCCTATTTCAGTTTTTTCAATTAAAGATCAATTTATTAAAATTATAGCTTTCTGTTTTGTATAAATACTTTGCATGCAATTTAAAATTTTTCTTCCATATACTATATTTTGTAAAACGTTCATTAAAAATGACCATGAAACATTATCAAGCCTTATCTGCATCTAAAAATATAAACACAGTCTTATCTCCTTTTCTGTTAGTATAGTCAACTGCACTCATTATATATTTAATTGCAAGCAATATATTATCTAATATTGTCTTTCATATGTCTTCTTGTAACAAATCCTGTTTGAATTTCATGAACTACCATATTTTTCCGTTTATAAGATGTTTTTTTCTTTAAAATTTTGCCCCCAAATTGGGGGTCGTCTTAGACACAGAAGCCTGCTATTGCTGCTGGGCCCCCCCATCAGCGACAGCTGGACAGGGCCACCAGCCTCTTTCCTTGCTTGCTGTCTTCTCCACCCACCAGCTGACGGGCGGGGAAGAGAGCGAGTGGCCAAAGAATCCTGTAGCCCTGGCCATCCAGCATTCAAACTAGTTGCCGTCACCTGACCAGGCTGGGTGGGCGGCGACCGGTTTAAATACTGGACGCCCACCGACCAGGGCAACAGGACTCTTCCGCTTGCTCTCTTCCCCGCTCGACAGCTGACAGGCTCGACAGCTGACAGGCGGGGAAGAGAGCAAGCGAGAAAAGAGGCTGGTGGCCCCGGCTAGCCAGCATCCAGCATTCAAACTGGTTGCAGTGGGCAGCGACCGGTTTAAACAGTAGACGCCAGCCGGCCAGGCCAACAGGATCCTTTTGCCCCCATTTATAGGACGACCCCTATGTTTTTCTTAATTTTGGGTTCAAAATACATGGGGGCGTCTTATAGACGGAAAAATACGGTAAATATGGAATACATTTTCTTAGTCTTTTGGCCAAAATTGTTGTAAAGTTATAATTATTAAATGTAAATTATAACTTTAGATATAATATAAAGTTATAATCCACATTTAATAATGAGCTATATGATTGCGGTAATAATTTCCTTCTTAATAAATTCGCTTCTTGCCATGTAGGTGGTATAATCTTGTATTTCATTCATTACTCTTTGTAAATTCACAGTGGGTAGCCGTGTTAGTCTGTCTGCAGTAGTAGAAAAGGGCAAGAGTCCAGTAGCACCTTAAAGACTAACAAAAATATTTTCTGGTAGGGTAGGAGCTTTCGTGAGTATCTGAAAAAGTGAGCTGTGGCTCACGAAAGCTCATACCCTACCAGAAAATATTTTTGTTAGTCTTTAAGGTGCTACTGGACTCTTGCCCTTTTCTACTACTCTTTGTAAAGGCATTGCTAATATTTCTTCAAAACATCTATACAATTATTTTGTGATCAGATGTAAATCTTTTAATTGGTACTTCTGCCAGATATTTCTCATAATGATCTGTAAAATCTTCTTATAGTTTTTTTTTAAATCCTTATTTGTTGATGGGTCTTTTTTTCAACATGAACAATTTTATCTCCCCTTTTAATCCCATGTATCCTTTTTTCTCTTTCTTTTGTTAAGCCATTTGCTAAATATCTCCCAGGTTTTATTTGCACATTCAACATGTTTTTGTTTCAAAAAAAAGTTCTTTTGCATTTTTTCTGCTTCTAATAAGTCCAGTTGATTCTTTATTCATTTTAATTCCTTCAGTTTTTACTTACTGCCAGTTATTTTATGATCTTGTTCTAAAATTTCCAATTTGTCTGTTAATTTCTTTATTGAACCCTGTTTCTTTTTTTCTTCTTCTTTGCGGCTGTTGCTAATAAAGTTCTCTAATAAAAGCTTTACTTCCCATATTGTTGTCACAGTAATTGCGATTGTGTTGTTAATGCTAAAATATTCCATCAGATCACATTACATTTCTGTACTGCATCATCTTGTAATAATAGTGAATTGTTTAATCTCCATCTTCTTTCTTAATTCTACTTTCCCATCTTATTTCTATTGGGTTATGATCTGCCAACATCTTTGGCAGAATTTCTGCTTTCTCAACTGTAGTTGTAAGTGTTTTTGAAATCCAGCACATATCTATTCTTCAATGTGATTGATTCCTGTCCGAAAAATACATCTAGTCTTTTCCAGCTGGATGAAGTGCTTGCCAACCTTCTTTTAATTCCAAGATTACCACATACTTAAAAACATTTTTAGGAAGTTTTCCTCCACAGTTCTTCGATCAATCTTTCGTATTTGTCCTTCTGGTAATCCTGCCTTCAAAATCAAATATCTTCCATTTTGATCTTTTAATTGTTCAAATACTTCCAAACTTGGATTATTGATATATATTGCGACCCCTTTGTGTTTTAGTCTGTGCTGGAGCTATATATACTTTTCATAATTTTTTACAGTTTAATATATGTTCCTGTTCTCTTTTGATACACTTCTTGGACACTGCTGCCAAAAGAAATTTAACTCCTTTAAAAAATAAAATATAGGAAAATGCTCCCATAGACTTCACCGGCGCTACAACACCAAAAAAGGTGTCAGCTATACCACTGTGGGAAGGGGCGTTCCCAGGGTGAAAGGGATTAGGAAGCTGTCTAAAGACAGTTCTGCCCACAGGAACACCCTGGGAATGCCTCCCAGGACATTGGCATGGGAACTTGTGCCACTGGAACGCTGCCAGGAGGCAGCACCTGTGCCCGAGCCGCAGTGTGGTGTCCCGGTGCCGGTGTGGATGCCACCCATGATGGTATGTGCCCCTCATCACAGATTAAATGGGCACTTACACCAGCGCAGGGTCATGCTGGCTCCTGAGGAACATCGCCCCCCTTCAGGATTGCAGCCTTAAACACTTTTTCCATCTAACTTTGTGTCTTATATCTATATATTCACAGCAATTAAAATTTACTTTTCCAGCCTGAGGAATTCTTTTTAGAGTAACTGTCCAGAAATAGAAGCTAGAAAAAATAATAAAGACAAAAAGTTGTTTCATCCCTTAGTTCTTACTCCTTAGCAAGATAACAGTGTTTATAAAGTTTGTAAAGTTCCCACACAGAGCAAAAAAAAAAAAAAAAGATAATAGCAAACAAAAATATATATACGGAAATTAAATCCCCTCTCTTCTCTTCCCTTCCTCAGATTTTCTAGACAGTTTTTATAAAGTTCCTTTGGTTATTATAATCCAATATCCAGATATAGAATCTCAATAGGTGAAGAAAATCCAAATGTTTATTCCATTTTGTAAGATTCCAGATTTCTACTACTAAAACAATGCCAGCAAAATTATAAATTTATAATCCCATTACAGACACAGCTGAGCAGACGTTTAAGGGAAAACCCTTTTAAAAAAAGAAAAAACTCTCAAGATGAAAGAGAAGTCATTCGTTAGCACTAACCCGGAATCTTTCCTAATATTTTCTCTTTTTAAATTTTTAATTTAATTATTTAGCTCACAATAGCCATTTAGTTTGCAGAAACAAAATGATGATCTGCCATCTTCTCAGCTAATCCAATTAAATGTTTAATAACTTTAAAGTCACTTTATAACTCCAAAAGATATCTTTGCAAAAGTAGCATTCTGTATAGCTCAGCTTAATTCCAAGCCCCCCCTCCCTGGATCTTTTTTGACATAGTTCCCAAGAAAAAAGCAAAGTAGAAAACAATATTGAACACGTGAAGCTGCCTTATATTGAATCAGACCCTTAGTCTATCAGTATTATCTATTCAGACCTGTAGCGGCTCTCCAAGGTCTCTGGCAGGGGTCTTTCACATCACCTACCTGCCTAGTCCCTTTAACTGAAGATGCCCAGGATTGAACCTGGGACCTTCTGCATGCCAAGCAGATGCTCCACCACTGAGCCACAGCCCCTCCCCCAAAATTTAAATTATCCGCACGGGGATACCAAAAGCTCAAGTCAGCCCAAAGTCAGCTAGTTTGATTACTCCCTTGTCGTCTATTAACAAATTCTGAAGTCTCTGTGCAGAATCCTTCTTGAATGGCAGAACACAATACCTTGCAAGATTTGGTACAAATAACTCTTAACAAGCATGCGGTCTAAATACTGTCCAAATGGGATAGAGTCCAAGTATTTCTTGAGATGCACAGAAAGACATCCTGGAGTCAGACTAAATTGGGATGATGAAGCTTTTTCAATAAGGAAACCTCATGGATGACAGTGCTGGGAACACCACCTTCGCTCTCTAATCAGATCTTTTTCATGGCAACCACCTGGTCCGTAGCTTTGCCTTTTTATACAACGCTTCACTATTCTTCTCTATTTTGTTATAGTCATCCATTGTTGTGTGATAGGATTACACCCGCACAACCTAAGCCAACTTCAGTCGCTCTTCTGCCTTTTCTTGCACATTGTTATTCAACGCTCAAGGTTGCCAATTATTTGAAATTGTTATTCAGCGCTCATGGTTGCCAATTATTTGAAGTATTAAATAATAGACGTTAAGGCAAGTTTCACAAAAATAATTAGCTGGTAGCAAATAGCCGGGCTGACCTTATCGCAGTGCACATTGTGAGCAAACTCCTGAACGGCCCTAGATTTCTTCCGATCTTCGCACAAATGAAAAGCCTCCTCAACTAAAGTCTTCCACCTGTTTTCAGATCACGAGTCTGTTTAAGAAGAGGCTGGGGTTAATTGATAACCCTGCCTGGTAATTAATGCCCCCAAACAGGAGATGCAAGAAGGCACATTTTGATATGCACCATCATTTTATTGCCATATTGTCTCTTCATAATTGCTCTCTTTTAAGTATTTGAAGGGCTATCACTTAGAGGAGGGCAGGGAGCTGTTCCTGTTGGCAGCAGCGGATAGGACTTGCAATAATGGTACAAATTACGGGTGGAAAGGTACTGGCTGGACATTAGGAAAAAATTGTTTACAGTGAGAGTAGTTCAACAGTGGAATCGGCTGCCTGGGGAGGTGGTGAGCCTCCCCGTCACTGGCAGTCTTCAAGCAGCAGCTGGACAAACACTTGTCAGGGATGCTTTAGGCTGATCCTGCATTGAGCAGGGGGTTGGACCAGATGACCTGTATGGCTTCTTACAACTCTGTGATTCTGCCCAGGATGCCAGATGTGCTTCCTGAATCTCATAGCCAGATTCTTCACACAGACACTTTGCATCTAGTGGTCCGATACAGCTAACCTCGTGGAGCATTGAGGCGGGGTCAGTTCAATGCCAGAAAGCCATATATCAGATGATACTAGGACCGTCAGTGGAAACACCTCACAGTGCTTGCTTCCCAGAACAGGTGACTTCCCTCTACTACTGCATCTCTAGTTTCTGGGATTGGCACGCTCATCTCTTAGGGTTCATTAGGCTATCATCTTGACTTCCTCTCATTATTCTCTCAAGTAAAAGTTAAATATTTCTTTCAGGGCCTTGTTTGGCTTTATGTTGCAGCTCAGCTTCTTATTTCTTCTTAGGACCCTTCCATTTGTCCCCACCCAACTTATGGATGAGTAGCCACCTGTGACTAGTCAGTCAAATTAACATTTTTAGGGATGAATTCTGCCCCTAAAAGGGCATCTGAACTCTTTGTCCTGAAGGCTGACTCCCCTTTCCTTTGTTTTTCACAGGGACTATAATAGTTCTCAGGCCAGATACTTTATTTCTGCCAAAAGTAGTGTTGGGGTTCGAGGTCAACCAAGATCTCTTCAGTCTCACCTTTTATCCTTTGCCCTGGAGGACTGCCCCGGAGACATTAGGAGTAGAGATGTAACATTTCCAGAAATGTTTAAGCCATGTGGGGGGGTCTGTTTTCCCCCTTCTTCTGGTAAAGTGGAAATTAAACTTAAACTTCCTTTATTTAACAATATAAAATGCATCATTAAAACTTAGCATATAAAATTGTACTGTTTGGGATACTTATATATTTAAATTCTAAGAAAAACAGCAAGTATACCCAGTACTTGAAAAACTGCTGCACCCTCTGCTGCCCTTGCCCGTGTATCTTTAATTTTTGCCTTCTGACAGGTAGGGAAAGATGAACATTGAAGGTAGAAAATAAATTCTGTGGTAAACAAAAGCAGTATTTTATCTGTGTGGAAACGTTCTTTTAGAGTCACAACAAATGGAATATCAACATGTTTGGATATTAAATTTAATGTTACGCCACTGTGTTAATAATGTGTTATCATTAAATGTTATAGCATATTAATTGTTGTGGAAATTATTTACATTTAAGCAAAAAAAAAAAAAAACACAGTATGAGTTTATTTTTAGTGATTCCCCTATTTCCCCAAATTGAGGGAGTTGAGATATTTTCATGCAGTAAATTTTGCATTTGAAAAACTACACGTTAAGTAATTTTATTCAAAGAGAAAATGTTTCATAGGAGGTTTCCCCCCAGTGCTCACCCAACATTTTTTTCCAATGGAAAAATTACAAAACGTCTTGGGGGTGGATACATGAAACTGCTTTTTGCAAATGTAAAGAGATATGCATCTGCTATGCAGGTCTGTACAAGACACAGAGTTGCATCTCGGAGACTCTGCAAGTGGATCTCTTGGATAGTCCAACTCTGTTATGTCCTGGCCCACAAACATGGAGAATAGGGGCCCATTCCACTGGAGCTAGGGCTTTTTCAGAGTGGTACCTCTTCCAGAACTGTGTAGAACTGCCAGCTGGGCTTAGCTATGGGCTTTCATGCATTATCCTGGACAGATGCTTCTTTTGGATGAGCTGTTCTGTACGGTTCAACTGATGTACCTGTACCAGCCTACATCCAGTGTGGTATAGTGGTTAGTGTTTGGACCTGGATCTTGGAGAAGCTGGTTCAAATTCCTACTCTTCTGTCGAAGGTTTCTGGGTGGCCACGGGCCAGTCATTATCTCTGAGCCTAACATATGGTTGATGTGAGTCTACAATGGAGATGGGAGAATGTTTTTATAAATGACTTTGGTTACCCATTGGGGAGGAAAGTGGGATAAAAATGACAGTGATGCACGGAGACTGCAAAGAAGTAAAAACAGGTTGCTTACCTGTCATTATTCTTCTGTGCATTCAGACAACCCACCCACCTTCCCCATAACAGGTGCCTTTCAAGGGCTGTATACAATTGGAGGGACTGAGCAGGAAGGTGTGACTCCACCCCTCTAGGGATGTGTCGTCTGAAACTGCGTCTCTGAGGGGAGGAGATTTTGTGCCTAAAAACTAGCTCTAGAAGTTTCTGAATTGCTATTATGTGCAGGTGCAGAGGGCTTCACTGCAAACGCACAGACGAGCACTCAAGCAACAGGTACAGGTAAGCAACCTTTTTAAGGTGGTCATTTGTACTGAATCTAATGTGTTCTTTTTCTGGGTTTTATTTCATTATTTATCCTTGTTGCAGCATTTACATCAAGAGGCAAAAAATAACAGACTACTGTACTATCCCCCATTTTTCTCCATGCCCTAGCAATGCTGTCCCTGTTTGTAAAGGCTGTTTATTTTTTGGTTCTTGTAGGTTATCCGGGCTGTGTGACCGTGGTCTTGGTATTTTCTTTTCTGACATTTCACCAGCAGCTGTGGCAGGCATCTTCAGAGGAGTAACACTGAAGGACTGTGAAGGACACACAGCCCGGATAACCTACAAGAACCTATAAACTCTGACCGTGAAAGCCTTCGACAATATACTGTTTATTTTTATTTCTGAAAGATGTGAATTTGACCTTTCCAAGGTTAGGTACCATGGAGCTGTTTTAAGCAAGCACAAAAGGGATTGTGCTAACCAAGTAGAATTCTGGACTTCTTACCTTTGGATCCCCATCTCATATCATGAATTGATTTGCACTTCCTGTCTGGTGACAGGGAGGGGCTGTTCAAGGAATGTGAGTGCTGAGCTCTCCCTTGAGTACACAGAACTTGTGGTTTCATAGGTCTTGTCCCAGGGATTGGTGGTGTTATGCCGCTGACTCCTTCCTGTTGATGGGGCTGAAAAATATGAAAAATCTAGAAACTACTCAAAGTTAATCCTTCTAATTTCCACTGGCTTCAGTTAGCAAGTTAAATACTTATTAAATCTGTTAGTACTTTACCTCAAATATGGCTCAACCTTTGTGTAAATCCATTAATCTCGCCTGTCTGGGTCACGTCTTCTGAGTGGTCTGGTTATGATGCCGAAGGCTGATTCTGAGGAAATTCTGTCTGGATTCCTCTCATCCGAGACACCAGTGATTTGTTACAGGTTAGATATCACTACTTCCACTATGAATTGTTTCAGCATCATGTCAAAGGCCAGGGACATGGAGGAAAGTGTTTTAAAAAACTGTTTTTAAAAGACCTCGTTCTTAAGAGATTTTGTCCATTGAAGTTAGCCCCTGAGGGACTGCAGCAGATGGTCACAAAAGTAGAAGTAATTTTTTTTAAACCCAAGTTTGGTTTGTTTGGCATGTGCTCTGAAGCAAACTGTTACATTGACTCCTGTGCACTAAGGAAATTTTGCCTATCCTATTTTTACTTTCCCCTTCCTCCACGTTTCTCATGACAGAGACCGGCTTTATTCCCCTTTTTATCCTCTCAGTAACAAAGGTCACCCACTGAACCTCATGGGTGACTAGGGGGTTTAACCCAAATCTCCTTGTCTGGTGCTCTTAACCACTATGCCGATATATTAAGTTGTACTTAATATGACACTGAACAACAGTAAGACAGACATTTTCTGCTGATTTGTGGTATGCTACAGCCGCTGAAAGGTATGAACCAGAAACTCCTCAGTTCATACTTTGAGAATCCATAAAGTGGCTCTCTCTGGAGAGTGGGCTCTCAATAGTCTAACCTGCCCTCTAAATTAATGTTTTGTATTCCAACAGAATTGTGGCCACATCCCTTTTCTAGAACTGTCACCTTATGAATAATAAATGCAAGTTGATTTGTCTCTATGTGTTTAGATGGTGCTTGTTTCTAGAATAAACTTTTTTCCACTTGAATTTATCTTTCACATATATATTATGAAATATCTGATCTACAGATCTGTTCTTTCACAGATATTCAGATTTTGATGGGAAGTCTAGTATACCTGAGGCAGGGAATTGAAAATTCACCGTATGTCCATTTACTGGATGCAAACCAGTGGGCAGACATCTGCGACATCTTCACAAGGGATGCCTGTTCTCTGCTGGGACTCTCTGTTGAATCGCCTCTAAGCGTTAGGTACGCTTGCTTTCCTGTTTGATGATGTTAACGTTGGCTGCCTAACAGTGCAGAGCTACACCCATTGATTTAGAAGAGTGTAACTCTGCTCTGGACTGCACTGTAAACCTCACCTAGTCACCAGTTAAATTCCGTTAAATAGAGAGAACTATGCAATGTATGTTGTACCTGGAAAAGCTTTGCTGTGACAATTCATCTTAGAACTCTGTGTGCGTGAAGGGCCATCAGGTCATAACTGCCTTGTGGCGACCCCATGGGGTTTTCAAGGCAAGAGATGTTCAGAGGTAGTTTGCCATGGCCTGCCTCCACGTGGGCAGAGAGAGTTCTGAGATAACTGTGACCGGCCCAGAGTCACTAGTAGACTTTTATTTCACACAAAGATTAACGTTGGATGCCAAAATTTGGTCTCCAGTGGGAAATACCTCCGGTGCCACAGCCTCCCCCTCCCTTGTGCTAAGGTTGATGCAGTGATGCTGTCCTGGAGGTCCCTGTAGGCTTAGTTTATTGATCAGTTGACCAATATGTTGTCCTGTTTATTTGGCCGTGGGCAAATATCCCAGAAAGCCAAGAATGCTGCTGTGTAGCCGGCAGCTAGCTTTCTTTCTTTCTTTCTTTCTTTCTTTCTTTCTTTCTTTCTTTCTTTCTTTCTTTCTTTCTTTCTTTCTTTCTTTCTTTCTTTCTTTCTTTCTTTCTTTCTTTCTTTCTTTCTTTCTTTCTTGTTGATTGTGGTGCCTTTTGTTTTCCTTCCATTTCTTGAATTATGTCCAGCTTCATTCGTGTAGGCCGCCCTGCCCTGGATAGCTAGGCTAGCCTGATCTCATCAGATCTTGGACGGTAAGGAGGGTCAGCCCTGGTTGGTATTTGGATGGGAGACCACCAAGAATAACATGGTCATGACGCAGAGGCAGGCAATGGTAAACCACCTCTGACTATCTCGTGCCTTGAAAACCCCATGGGGTCTCCATAAGTCTACTTGACAGCAAAAATAAATAGACAAATAAATCTGTAATTAATCCCTTTGGACTTTATTTGTATAGGCAGCATTATTAATAAATAAATAAGCCTGTTTTCACTTCTGAAGGGCCTCTCAAAAATTTACCAAAGAATCAGCTGACCCAGCATTGTTCTGGAGAGAATCTTCTGGGTCCTTTTCCTGTGATCCACAAGTAAAGAATTGCCCGAGTTTCCCCTTTTGGTGATTTAAGTTCTGTTTACATCATAATGTGATCAGGATGTGATCTAAAACTATGATATTTCCAATATCTCTTAAAATAGTTCTAAGAATCCCAGTGGACATTTAGAAGTAATTTCATCATCAATTTGAATACCTTAATTTCTTTCCTTAGAAAATAAACAGCTAAATTCCCTTCCTTGCTTCATTTTCTAAAATTCTTATGTTCAGCGGTTTTGTTCTGAGGAACTATATTTATCATACTATGTACTGTTAGATTTATCTGATTTATCTGCCAAGTCCACTTTATTTTCCCAGAAGCTGGTCTTAGTCACAGCTGCAGATATATTGATTTGCCCTTCATTATTTTGGTTAATAGATTAAGGAGGATTTCTGGAGAAAGGTCCACTTGTCCTTTTTGTCTTTTAAACTTGGCTGCTATTTACTTTCTCTTAATAGGATGGTTTTAAACCATTAATGTTTTGCAAAATAGTATTTTCCACACATCATTAACACATATAAGCTATTATTCAGTTCTGTGAGTTTTCTATTCCTTTTCATTCTCCTGGATGGAAGAAGCTACAGAAGAGGCACTGATAAATTCCCCTAATTGATCCTCCTGTTTCCCTTTTTTCCTTAAGGGGTTCCCCATTTTTAACAAATATGGCTTAGCAAGTGGAATTCTTGACTCTTTTTCTTTTAGTAACTTCCACCCGCCCACTGTACCGTCTCACAAAGGGCTCACAAAAGTGTCCTTTCTTTCAAAAGCAATTTGCTATGCAGAAGGAATGGCTAATCTTCAGGGAGGAAAGCCCATTCTGAAGCCCTCTGAGGCTCATGATTCTTAGGATCCTGGCTTAGAAGCTGGGCAACAAACATTGTTCCATGTTTGGAAGGCTTATTCCATCAAGTATTGAAGGCACAGTGCTGTGGAAGGGGCCCTTCTGACCAATGTAATTGCCACAGTCTTGTAATGGGGGAGACTGTCTAACGCTTCTGCTCAGCTTCTGGCTCCTCTGGAGCTAGCCGTGGTGTCTCCCTTCCTTTCTCTCCAGGCCAGTTCTCTGGCTCTGGGGCCTGAGTAAGGTCTGCAGCTCAGGCGATGTCCTGCCATTTGTACTCCCGCAGCTGCCAAAGCCACCGGCCATTTGGCATCTATGAGTCGCTGCAGAATACAACCTCCACCTCCCTGTCTCATTCCTCTTTCGCTTTCAGTCCATCCATCCTGCTTTCCCTTTCCTCAGGTTTTTGGCATGGGCTTCTAGCACTGTGGTACCCCTCCACCCCAGTCTGATCCCCAGTCATTGCCCCCTTCGCATTTCCATTTGTTCCTATTAGAATCACTGCTCCTGTGCAAGGAAGGCAGATCCTTTCTAAGATTTTGTTCTTGTTTTCATCCCCCCAGCCACTTGCCTGCATTGAAGCCTCACACACACACCGGGTACTGCTACCATGGCTGTAAACTCCTTTGTAAACTCCTCTCTCGTTTGCCTCCCATATTCTATATGTCAATAGATGCTGCTGCTGCTTCCTTTTTCAACATGGCATTTTCTCTTTGTCCCCTCAGTGAAAACTCTTGTTCATGATCTGATGGTGAGCATGACTGCTGAGAGCCTTCCTCCCCTCATCTTTCTCTAGCGCTCCTCTGCCAGAATAAGTTCTGGGTTGTCACTCTGCTCCTGTGATATCCCTCCGTCAGTTTCCTGGCCCTCCATACATCCAGCACAAACTCCTTGGCCTTTCCTTAAAAGCCCTCCACGACCTTTCCTCTTCCCACTCCGTCAGCATCAGTGTAAAAGATTCTCCTGCCTAGTTTCATTTGCTGTCCCTTCTAACTGAGGCTGCCGCCTATGTACATGACATTATTTTCCTCACACCCCTTACATTGTCGAAGGCTTTCACGGTCAGAGTTCATTGGTTCTTATAGGTTATCCGGGCTGTGTAACCGTGGTCTTGGTATTTTCTTTCCTGACGTTTCGCCTCTGAAGATGCCTGCCACAGCTGCTGGCGAAACGTCAGGAAAGAAAATACCAAGACCACGGTTACACAGCACGGATAACCTACAAGAACCAATGAACCCCTTACATTCCTCCCCAAATCCTACCTTTTCCATGAAGCCTTTGGCTGGGCTGTTTGATCATCCCCACTGACTGATGCTAACGGAAATGAATCCACCCACTCACAGCACGCCCTTTACTTCCTACTCTGCTTCCTTTTCCTTTTCCGTTTTTTTTTTGGGGGGGTCTTCCTCTTTGCTCTGTCTTGTAACTGGAGATGATGAATGATGCCTCCCAGGCCCTTCCATGTCCTATCACAGTGAAAGGCTACTTTAATACTTTGGGTGGGGGGTTTGAATGCTAATGGAAGAGATTGCTAGTGCAAACAAATGTATTAGGATTGTTTGTGTTCTTGAGGAAATCATAGATACATAAAGTTGGAAAGGACCACCAGGGTCATCTAGTCCAACCCCCTGCACAGTACAGGAAATCCACAGCTACCTCCCCCCCAACACACACACACCCAGTCACCCCTGCTCCATGCCCAGAAGATGGCAAAAAAACCCTCCAGGATCCTTGGCCAATCTGGCCTGGAGGAAAATTGTTTCCTGACCCCAAAGTGGTGATCGGCATTTTCCTGGGTGTGTAAGAAAGGGCCACAAGACCCGAGCGCTGACACAGCCCTTCCTGCCCTTCCTCTCAAGATCTGCCTAAGTTCACAGAATCAGCATAAATTTTGAAACAGAAGAAAATGTGCATTTAAAAAAGAAATGCTAGCCATGCGGATGGGCCATTTTCAAGAGGTGCCTGCTTGGTGACTCTCTTTCTTGGGCTTTGCTGAGAGGGTGTTGGAATTCAGTTATTTTAATCACTCATCATGATTAATAGACAGAAGTAAGTGAAGATTCTTTCCTGGTTTCAACTTCTCAGAATGCTTAGTAATGTGCTCCACGAATTGGCAGATGGCTGCAAACGAAGTGGACGTGCTTAAAGAAATGGCCTTTCTGCATTTTGTAAGCTAAAGAATGCTGGTGTCCACGTCTGTAAAATACCATGGAGTGCTGAGTGGTGGCTTTTACCATCTCAGATTATGCCATACTGGTTTGGTCTTGGTTCTGTAGTAACTTTTGTCATTAGTGATGAAAATTAAATTGTACTTGTGTATTTAGGGCAGTTCTGTTTGGGGCTTATTTTTTCCCCTCATTCTCTTCATAAAAGTGGACAGGATGTTGCAATTCACATGTGTTTTCCTCTCTCCAGTAAGGATTGCCATATACAGAGGAAAATGAACCCAGCCATTTATGTATGGAGCTACTCTTAGTTTTCATTTTCGTTTTGTAAATTCCATCGTGCTTGATTACTTTATAAGCACTAATGGTTCAAAAGTATATAAAGGAATGCAAGCATCTGTTGCTCTGTCCTCTGCTTATTGCAACTGAAGTCTCAAAGTGTCCCCCTGCAAAAGAACCTCAGGTCTTAACGTATTGCTCTGTTCCCCAGCTTTTCAGCAGGTTGTGTAGCGCTGCCTGCACTAATTAATATCAAAGCTGTGATTGAACAGAGACAGTGCACTGGCGTTTGGAATCAGAAAGATGAATTACCGGTAAGTAGCTTTGTGTGTCCGTTGTGTGGAATTAAGCTAAGCATTTCACTTGTCATGAAATCTACTGTGTATTCTGAGTCTTGGGCAGGAGAGCAAGCAGCAAAAGGTGGGGCCTTCTGCAAAGAATTGGCTCCCTTCAGAGGAGAGGCACCCTCTCCTGGCTTGGCCTTCATCTGAAGAGTCTGGTGGTGCCAGTGTGGGAACAAGCCTCATCTTCATGTTGTTTCACCTCACTGCTTCTTTTCTTTGCCCAGCCTCCCTTCTTTTCTGAGACAGAAGCAGAAGATGAGGGGGCTTCCCTGTGGCCATGCCTTCTCACAGTGGTGCCTCGCTTTGTTGTGGAGTGTGCTTGGAGCTTTTCTTTTCTCCTTGGTTCCTAACCTGCCCCACTCTGGGGAACAGTGCCTGTCCCCAGTGACTCTGTGCCAATGACAATGGGGCCCAGAATCCGACTGGGTTTGGAACAGGAAAAGGAAGAGAGTGTCCAGACCAGTCTCTTTGCACTCGTATCTTGGGAGTGGGGGGTTGGCGTGTTTCAAAGTGAGGGGAGCTTAGCATCCCGTCAGAGTTAAGAAATGGATGGAGCTCTCCTCCCAGTGACTCCACAGTCTTCCCAAGGACCCGGAGAACCGTTTTGAAGACTGTAAGTTTATTCCTTGTGTGGGGGCTCAAAATGGAGGTGGTATTCCACTTTTTCCAGCTCGTCACAGACTGCTGACATTTGTCTATAGGTTTCATCACAATTTCATACAGAGTCCCCCCCCTTTGAACTGTCCTCTTCTGTTGTCTTTTTTACAAAGTTATTAATGGCATTAATGGTGCATCTCTGCATTTGAGGGGCCACAATTATCTTTATTTAGTTTATCTATATCATGTTCCAGATGGGAAAAGTATCTACATAAGCCTTTGGCCTTCCTGAAAAATTCACAGTTTCATAATCAGTCAAAAGAGGTCCTTCATCTTATTTGTAATCGGCACTCTCTGACATTCATGAATATTGTTCACGATGAAGGAATGTCATGGCACCATTCAAGATGCCATAGTTGAGACAGTGGTGAGATTTATGATCCTTGTCCAGGTTCTGGGAGTCCTGATAACCCACGTTCACATCATTCCATGGACAAGTTTTCATTCTAGGCCACTACAGTGGTTTTGCTTCCATTCCAGAATCAGCCCCCTAAAATAGTCCCCCAGAATCAAGATTCTTTAGACTGTATGCACATCTCAGTTCTCATGACTGGTCAGGGAGATGCCTTGCTGAGATCTCATCCACATTCAAGTCACCAGTAAAATGAAATTATTGATTTTAAAACATTTTTATTTTATTTAGTTTTATTTAAAACTATTCTATCCTGCATTTCCCGACAGGGCCCAATGCCTTTTTCCCTAGGAGTCTTGCCAAATTTTAATCCCCAGAATATCCTGTCCCTGTCACTCAAGGGGATATCATTCAAGTTGTATGTCAAAGTGCCCTTGGTGTATAGATTCACAAGTCACAGGACCTGTTGTTACCTTTTTGCTTCCTACAAACTTGAGTCCCTGGAAAGAAAAATCAGAGCATTCACTATGAGCAGGCCAGTTTTAGAATGAATCTTTTCATGTACAAATTCCAAACACAAAAAATGTACAAATTCTACCAGGAATTACTGCCCATGTACTTGCCAGGAGGAGGGGGGTGGTCACTTCCGGATTCCTTCTAACACTTTTCTGGAGCATATTGGTAAGGCAGCAACTTTTGTCAGGTGTGGGGGTTGCTTCGACTCCGGTGACTTGGCCGAGGCTTTCTTGGGCAGGATGGTCCTTCCGTGGGTGCTGTAATTGGAATGAACCCCCCTCCCTTGTGTCACATGCTGCTCATCATCATCCCCATCCCTTTGCTGACTGCTCTTCTGCCCACTGATCAAGAGTGGGAAGTTGGGGCCCCCCTGAGGTTCCATCCTCGGGTTCTTAACATGGGAAAGGACACCTCCTGAGTTCGTTAAAGAGAGACTTCATTTTCTGCTCATCCCTGTCTCTTTCTCTTGTTTTCTTTGCCACCACAAGCCTTCCCAGGTGTTCTCTTGTTCTTTTTCTTCCCCCTGCATGAAGCGCTATTGGCTCCAAATTTAAATATTCCCTTGCCTGCAACGGATTACCTTTGTATTTCCTCTGCATGGCTTCTATTCAGTCCCACATTGGGACGGTGCAGGCCAGCCACGGATAAGATTTGTCAGCTTCTAGAAAAATCTAAGCGAGAGTTCTCCGCTCCCCCTCAGGGCACGCAATCTTCCCGCCCAAACAATCACATGACCCGGGGGGAGGGAGCACTCTCCCCTCCAGTTCTCTTTCTGCCGCCACGTAGAGAGAACGTGCTAGCTTCTGCTCTGACGATGGAGTCCAAAAAGGCTGCTCTTTTCAAGAAATGCCATACCTGTGACACCAAAATGGCGAAGACAGACACCCATCAAGATTGTCTTCTTTGTTTGGGAGGTCATATCTCCTCTACTTGTAGAAGTTGCGCCAAACTTACTACAAAGGCCTTGAAGGGCCGTTCAGCTCGCCTTCTTTCTCACTTATACAAAGAGTCTCTTCGACCCGACCCAGCAGCAGGCCCATCTACTTCTTCTCAAGGTCAGTTGGATCAACCAGGACCCCCAATGAAAAATTATCATCGGGCTGCGGGAGGGACTTCCAAAAAGGACAAACCTTCCCAAGGCTCCGACCTCCCAGGTTATTAAACCGGTAACATTTATCGCCCCGGGATCGCAAGATGGCCGCGGCCGCGGTTCTTCTTGACGCCCGTCTCATTCGAGGTCGCCTCGACACCGTTCACCCTCCTGCTCATCGAGGTCGTCTCAGCGCCGATCACCCTCAGGATCACCTCGACGTCGATCCCAACCTAAGTCGCCTCATCCGTTGGCGTCTCTTGCCTCTGATGTCGCTGGACGGCAGCCGATAACCATCGAAGACTCGCTGCCACATTCCCTGGCCACCCCCTTGGCTCCTTTACCGAGAAGGGCCCAGGAAGATAAAGAGCTTTTCAGCCAACATCTCCTTCATATGTACAAGGATGTGGCTTTAACGAAGGAAATATCACCTTCGCATCTCAGCACCGAGATGGGATATGCGTCAGTGGTCACCGTTGTCAAGGCTGATGGCGACGACTCACAATCTCTCCAGGGCTCCAGACATGCCTCCATTGCCAAGAGTCCTGTTGTCTCCAAGCAAGGATTGAGTCAGCATCGACTCGACGCCTACTGAGATTCTGGATCCTCCCGTTCGCATCGCCACCACTCACCTTCTCGTCGGCATCGATCCCGGTCCCACCGCTCAACCCATCGGAGCTGCTCCCCTTCGGTGCTTCGGGACCGGTCAACACCGGCTCATCACAGTCTCAGCCGATCGGTGTCTCGACATCTCTCTGTACACCGGGACCGATCTTACCGCTCTCGAAGCCCTGTTCGCCATCGGCGCCAACACTCCTCTCGGAGCCAATCCGCCTCTCGACGCCGATCCTATTCTCGATGTCGTTCCATTTTGTCTCGCCGTCGATACTCTTGAGGCCGACACTCTACTACACCCTCTATTTATTCGGAGTTGGCAGCCGTTCCTCATTGAGGTCACCTCATCGACGCCAACACGACCATCGAGACACCAGATCACCGTCACGTACTCGGCGCCGCCATTCATCAAGTTCGCCATCTCGGCGCCATCAGCCTCAGCATTGTGAGAACACTCAAGGTTCCACTACTCCTCGTCGTCAAGAACATCTCAGGCAAGAGTCACGCCGTGAAATCACACTATCCAGATCTCCTTCTATGTCGAGAGACACTGGTCATTCGGAGTCTGATGCGGCAATCTCCCACGACTCCGATGGAGAATCCCGCACATCACTCCCCTCTCCGGAGGACACTGTCGGGGACACTAAGCCAGTTTTCCCTGCGGGGGACGTCCGTATGTATGCGGAACAACTTATCCACATGGCAAAACCCTTAATATTGAATTTAAACCAGATGATTCCGGTCCCATTGATACCATCATGGATATCCTCCATTGCCCCAATGCCGGACCGGTAGCCTTACCTATGATAAAGAGCATTTTAGAGGTCGCCCATGCGAATTGGGCTAAACCTGCCTCCGTCCCCTCCTCTTCTAAGAGGGTAGAAAATTTATATACAATTCACAAGGAAGGTGGGGAGTTCCTCTACCAGCACCCTCCCCCTAACTCCGTAGTCGTGGAAGCGTTGCCTGGTAAATACAGGTCTGGCGCACACTCTTCCCCTCAGGATAGGGAAGGGTGCAAACTAGATGCTCTGGCCAGGAAAGTTTACTCCTCTATCGTGGTCGGTCTGCGCATCTCTAATTTCCTAGCCGTTATGGCGAGGTATCAATACACCCTTTGGGACCGCATTACCCCGCAGATTTTGATTCTCCCAGAGGATCAGCAGCCCTCTGCTAAGGCCATTCAGAATGAGGGCATGTCCTTAGCTAAGCAACAACTTACGGCTGCCCGCCATGTTGCCGATTCATCTAGTAAGTCCATTGCCTCCGCCATCGTAATTAGATGGCATGCATGGCTTAGACCAGGGATGGGGAACCTTTTTTCCGCCAAGGGCCATTTGGATATTTATAACATCATTTGCGGGCTGTACAAAATTATCAACTTAAAAATTAGCCGACCAAGCCCCAAGCAGGCAGCTACCCCAGATGACACCCCCCTCCCCCGGGTACAGGCAAACAGGCAGGCCTCCAACCAGTGGGGCACTCGCCCATCTGGTGGCACACGATGGTCTGTTGCACCAGCCGGGCGTAGCCGTCCAGCCACACGCTGGAGTTGCTCCTGCTCCACATGGTCAGGGCCGGATTCTACAGCCGGCTCCTGCTACCTCCACCTACAGGGATGAAATGAGGACACACTGGCTAAGCCCTTTCATAGTACAGAGGTAATACGTTTCTCCACGGCCCAGGTGGGAAAGGGTTAATACAATTTCTTGGGGGGTCCTAGCAGCTCCATAGCTAATGACTCTTCTGCAAGGGGGAAAAAGGTTCCTTTTCTCAGCAAAACAAACTCACATCTGCCTTGAATAGAGGCTATTCCTGTCTGCGAGAGGGGGGCGGATCACCAGTCTTAGATCCTTCTGAGCTAGAGATCTGCCAGGACCCACGAAGGGCCAGACCAAATGATTTCGCGGGCCTTAAACGGCCCCCGGGCCTGACGTTCCCCACCCCTGGCTTAGACAATCCGCATTACCTTATGATACTAGGTCGTGGATAGAAGATCTACCCTTCGAGGGTACCTCACTTTTCAGTGACCAAACTGACACCTTCCTAGACCACCTTAAGAAAAATAGAAATAATGCCAAGTCCCTAGGCATTACACCCCACGTGCCTACATTTAAGCCCATATATTTTGGTCGCCAGCCCACCCAGGTTTCCCGCCCTTACCGTTACCAGGGCGCCTTTTACCAACAGACCCACTTCCGCCCATCCTTCCCTAATACTCAACAGGAAAGGAAATTCCAGAATAGGCCTAGGGCCCGAAAAGGTCCCAGGATGTCTCCTGGTCGTCCCAACAAGCCTAAACAGGCATGACTAGAGGTTCCTGGTTGTTTTACAGACCGTTTGTCTGCGTTTTACCATGCTTGGTCAATAATCACAGATGATGTCTGGGTTCTGAAAGTAATAAAAGTTTATAGAGTTTGACACATTGCCTCCATACCAACCCACGGTGTATTCCAAGACACAGGTACCCGACTTATTGCTACAGGAGGTTGCAATAAGTAAATAACTCTCCTAGCCAAAGGGGCTGTTTTAGAGGAGATATGACCTCCCAAACAAAGAAGACAATCTTGATGGGTGTCTGTCTTCGCCATTTTGGTGCCGCAGGTACGGCATTTCTTGAAAATGTTGGAAATTATCGTGGAGAAATTTCCAGTATTTAGCAGAGTGCATTAAGCTTAGCTAAACGGCAGAAGCTACACGTGCGTGTGAGTGTGAAAACAAAAGGAGCATCAGTCGTTTGCTCTAATCAAACTAAAGATACATTTATTGTTGAAATACACATTGGATAGGAAAGGACAAACAAGGGTTCCTATCCTGATCTACCTTGCTAATTCTCTAGGTATAGAAGGTATCTGCTTTCCACTCCATCTTGGGGTGGGAAGGCCTGAGGACCGGAGCCCTCGGCTCTAGGTCTTGCTTGGATGAAGGGCAGATGAAGAGAGAGTGAGAGAGGAAGTTTCCCTGACAATATATCTCTAAACATAAAAGGTGACAGGAAATGAGGATGAGGTGTAACTAGAGATAACCTTCCCGTGTCCTGTCTATCTTATCTGACTCTCTGGTCAGTCCCCCCCTCTTAATGTGCAGGCAAGTGACACCGTCTAGAAGGGTACATTTTCCAGTAGAAAAGAGGAGCCTTTTTGGACTCCATCGTCAGAGCAGAAGCTAGCACGTTCTCTCTCCATGGCGGCAGGTTGGAGAACTGGAGGGGAGAGTGCTCCCTCCCCCCGGGTCATGTGATTGTTTGGGCGGGAAGATTGCGTGCCCCGAGGGGGAGGGGAGCACTCTTGCTTAGATTTTTCTAGAAGCTGACAAATCTTATCCGTGACTGGCCTGCGCCTGCTCAGTCCCAATGTGTGCCTGCATAGAAGACCACCAGATGAACAACAGTTACAGGTAAGTGAAACTCTGTTTTCCCCCCTCCCATTAGTTGGTGGCTTTGTGATGGTGGTGCTGCATGCCATGAAGATGGAAGGGTCCTCAGAAAGAGTGTATATCATTTGCAGGTAGCCCTTCAACTTTGTACAGTCTGCTGCTCCACTAAAGTGAATTGAATCATCTGACATAACCCAATAGGGAGGTTTTCAATTAGGGAAATTTTTCATTGTGTGTAATGACCCCATTTGAAGGAGCATCCACTCTGCTTAAGAAAATATTCCTTTGTTTCTGTTGCACTATGGCTTCACCTAAATCGTTTTCAATTTTGAACTGATTTTCTCTTTTAAATGTCTAAGCTATATTTTCAGGGTTTTGGCCCTTTTGAGAATAGCATTTACTTCAGTGAAATCAGCTATAAATTTTCATTATTCAGCGTGCTGACTTCAAACCTAATTTTTTTTATGCAATTGGACTTATTACAAGTTTCTTGCAGATTTATAAATAATCGTAGGTATTCTTGGTGATGAGAAGCTGTTCCAGGTTACTTTCTTCCAGCTTCTAGCAGTGTGACGGCATTCTTCCTACAATGGAAGGGAATTAACTAATGGAAGAATGCAGTCTTAGTTCATGGATTCCTGTTGAGAAAAGTCAGCTGTGCCTGTGTCCTCTGGCCTGGATCACACTCTTTGCATTTTACTTCTTAAAAAACCTGTGGTTTCTGTGGTGAAGTTTCCGTGTTCTGCAGTAAAAATGTGGGCTGAGATAATGTCCAGTGCATAATTTACTCAGATTCTATTTTTTTAACTGTTAGATATATTAGGATGAGTGATGTATAGAGAGGTTTTATGTAGATAATTAATTTTATAATGCTGCTTTTATCTGTTACTATTTGTTTTTCTCTTCTGAATGACCTGCGGGCCATCATAAAGACTGAACTAAACTACATCTATTTGTAACTGACTTAGGAAGTCAGTTTGGTGTGGTCTGAATTGAGCCCTAGCAAACCAGAATTAGACACTGATCCAAATTATATTTATAAACCGTGATTTGTGCTCTGTATGATTTAGCATAATGTTTGCATTGACAAATAATAGCTACAGGTGTTGCTTCACCTCTGGAAGCGTCTGAACCATAGGAATGTGGAAGAGACAGAAAATAAAAATGAGCCTCTCTGAACAGTGGTTAGTGCAAATCATGGTTTAGTGTGATGCCTAAATTGAGCCATTGTGGATAGTTACTTGAGAAGGATTTTTCTTTAACAAACTAGTAAGGAGGCAAAAATTGGAAATGTTCAAATTAAATTTCCCCTTATAGCTGTAACTCTGTGATCCCTGAATCAGCATCCTCTTTGACACCCGTCCTGATCTCATTTCTCTTGAAGTCACAGAATCACAGAGTGGGAAGGGACCATCAGGATCATCCAGTCCAACTCCCTGTACAGTGCAGGAAATTCACAACTTCTTTCCCCCTCCCACACGCCCCAGTGACCCCTAAGTCCTAGGATGAACTTTTATGTGCTAGTATGTGTACTTTCATGCTCTCTCTGGCTTGAATTAACCCCCAGAAGAGGCAGTGATTCCCAGCATTCGCTTGAGTACAAGTAGCCTTGCTTCGATTCCCAGGAAGGAAGCAGCAAAACCAATAGATACACTTGAACAGAAACAAGCATGACTCTTGACAGAAACTGCCCTGTTGGCGCTGCTGTGCTGGTGCATCAGCAAGATCTCTTTGCCATGGACATCAAATACAGCAACCTTGAACTTCTCTTAAACTTACGGATACCCATGTGAGTTTTTGATCTAAAACTGGCCATGACATTAATCTTTTATTTTTGTATAGATTGAAGTTGACCTTGGTAAAAAGTGCTGGTATCATTCAATATTCGCCTGCCCCATCCTTCGTCAGCAAACAACAGATAATAACCCACCTATGAAGTTGGTTTGTGGTCATATTATATCAAGAGATGCTCTGAATAAAATGTTTAATGGCAGCAAGTAAGTAAAAATCCTACTCATTTAAAAAATTCAGTTCATTTTAATATGACATATGTTAGCGATGTGGTATGGTATGAACAAGTAACTGAACTGTTGTATTCATGATTATGAAGAGGTTGGAAGCAAGAATAATATCTGGCAACTGTAAACAAGAGCAACATTTTTCGAAGATTATACGTTGGCTGCTTTTGTAGAGACCTGACAGAAGACTCCATATAGATTTGGTTTTCCTTTAAAAGCATTTCCATGTTTCAGAAACTATGTCTCAATAAATCATTGCTTAACTGTGGCTTGGGCTTTCTATGTATTGTCTTTGTGTTGATGATAAGGTTAGATTAATTAAAGTGAGAAGCCACCAGACCTTTGGATACAATCATTGAAACATTAAGCAGGTATGCATTTCTGCAACAATAACTTCAGCAATACTATACAGTTCATGAACTGTCAGCTAGACAAATGCCTCTTTGCCAGTGTGGTGTAGTGGTTAAGAACAGTGGTTTGGAGTGGTGAAGTCTAATCTGGAGAACCGGGTTTGATTCCCCACTCCTGCACATGAGCGGCAGATGCTAATCTGGTGAACTGGATTTGTTTCCCCACTCCTCCACACGAAGCCAGCTGGGTGACCTTGGGCAAGTCATTCTCTCTCGGCCTCACCTAGCTCACAGGGTGTCTGTTGTGGGGAGGGGAAGGGAAGGTGATTGTAAGCTGGTTTGATTCTGCCTTAAGTGGTAGAGAAAGTCGGCATATAAAAACCAACTCTTCTTCTAATAGAAATTGTGACAAAATTGTGTCTTGGGCGGAAAAGCACCAGTACTGAATAAGATAAGCAACATATGCAAAATATTAACCGTTGCTCAGCAGAAATTCGTCAAAAACTTAGTCGAGGTTCAAAAACTGCTGAACAGAATTGTCTCTTCATGGGGGTGGGGTTAGAATGCAAGATTTATTAGAAAAAACAAATGAAAATAATGATGTTGGCTGTCAGGTGAGTAATGTAACTCATATGATTTGAGGCTCTGGTTGCTTGGCTGGCTGTTTGTCAAACTAGGTTGAAAACATTGTGCTATTGAGGGGAGATGGGAAGGACTATTCCAATAGGTTTTGAGGTTGCAAAAACCAGGCAACCATCAGCAAACTAATCAATTTTCTTTGTCTTTAGATTAAAATGTCCCTATTGTCCCATGGAGCAGAGTCCAGGAGATGCCAAACAGATATTCTTCTGAGGACAAGATTGACTGTGTAGTTCAGATCAGACACTGACTTATGGGTTTGCTTTGGAAGACCTGCAGTAGGCAAATGTTCCATCTTCACAGCATCAAATGGAATGTTCCCTATATTTGTTTAAGCCTCTAATGCACCAGAATTTTTTTGCCCACTCATCCTGTATCCATATGATTGGAAAAATTGCTGAAGTAATATCTATCCTAGGGCTTTACTCTAACCTTGGTCTCCATAGCTGATCAAGATACTACACCAGCAGTTGTTGTTCAATGCAGAATTTTGTACTTAACTCTATGGTGACTTCACTTTTTAAAGCAGATGGCAAACAACCTCCGTGTAGGTCTAATATTTGTCCTGCTTTAATTTTATTGCCTTGATTGATAAATGCCTCCATAAGGAATGTGTGGGGAAAGTTTTATTTCTTTAGTATGTATATTATTAAGACAACTTCAGGAAAAAAATTGATAAGTTGAATAATAGTTATAAAAGTATTTGTATTTCTGTTCATATTTTGCAACCCAAAGCTGTAATAGTTTGAGGATTTTTTTCCTTTTGAACATTTTTTCAGCTTTTAAACAGATTTCCAGTTTAACGTGCTGATAAGTAAATGACATAAATATATAATACAGAGTTTAAACCATTTCTAATTTAGTAAGATAGCAAGTGGATAAGGACTTGGGAATCCTCTTCAGTTGATTTCCTGATCAAGAGCTCTTTGTGTGGTTAAGAGTGTTCAATAAAATGGAGCTCTGGATTGGAAAGAAACTTTTCTCAATGGATCTTTGAAGCTCTGCCCACCTTCGTCTCATGTTGCTGTACAGTTTACTAGTTATGTTATTTATAAAGTTATTGGAACCAAATAAACTGTTGATAATGATCATTGCTAAGATGGGAAAAGAATCTAGTAATGTATTGCAATGTGTAGATCGCATGAACAGAACAGATTTTTATTACAGCATTGCCATTCTAAGAATACTTGATAAAATTGTTCACAGTGCATTGTGTAGATCCCATGATTGGTGGGTGGGTTCCAAGCAAGGGCTCAAAATAGCCTCCCTCTCCCCATAACAGACTTGTGCACAGACTAGCTTGAAAGTGTTGCAGCGCTGGCCCCCCAAAGCTCCTCTGCTGGATGCATCAGTGGTCGCTCTAAGTTCTTTTTGACAGCCTGGACAAGGACTCGTGCAGTGAGCACAGGGAGTCTGTGTTGGAGAAACATTTTGAGGCATCTCTGGGAGCAGCCAGGGCTTCTGCAATGGATGTGGCCAGGAAGCTGAGGCCCCCAGACTAACTCAGGGCTGGGGAACAAGTGAAGAGGTAGTTCCCCTTCTGGCTCTGTGACCATGTGGGGAGCTGTGGTGTTTGGCCCCAGCTGCAGCACCGACAGCAAGTGAGGCACCTGGGTCTGCTGAGGGGGGCACAGCTTCCAGGCGGACCTGGATGCCAGGGTTTTTACTCTGCCCTTCCCACATTTATTGGGCTGCTGCTGAGGCTGTAGTCATCAGTTGGAGGACGAAAGCAGTGTGGATTTCATTGGCCGCATCAAGGGAGTTGGTAGCGGCAGCGAGGAAGCCCCTGGGGGAGCCATTCTGTCGGTTGTGGCCATGAGGCTGAGAGGCAGCATGCTGTCCCCACCACCCAGGAGCAGCCATAACGTCCCGCTCCCTCCCCCCGGCTGAGAAATCACCCCACCCCCAGCTGAGATTGCTGCTTCTCTCCTCCACAGGTGAAATTGCCATCCTACCTGACAGTTTGAGCAACATTGGGCCATAGTGGGGCCTGTGGTGGCTACGCACACTCTCCCGCCCCCCCCCCCCTGTCCCCACTAGCAAGGGACTGGCTGAGTTCCCTTCCTCAGGCTGCTCTTGTGGCTGCGCTCTGCCTTTCTGAGATCTTTGTGTGTAAAGTGCCGTCAAGTCGCAGCTGACCTATGGCGACCCCTTTTGGGGTTTTCATGGCAAGAGACTAACAGAGACTGGTTTGCCAGTGCCGCCTTTAGGCTTGTCTTTTTCAAGTATTCACTGAGGAGGGAGAAGGGTGCAAGCAAAAAAGGGGAGACCGTTACAGATGTTCTTACATCCCATGTCCTCCAAAAGAGCTGCAACAACTGGCCAGGAGTAAGGTGGGTTCCTTACACCTTTGTGGATGACACCTGTGGAAGGGAAGTGATTATATAAAGGCTAGCAGGTGACAAAGGTAGACCTTGCTTTTAAAATAAGGCTTTGCCCTATGCTCACTTATTTGAAAATAAACCCCACTGAACTCCATAGGATAGATATACATAGGATCTGCAGTACAAATGGGTGTGCTGCCTTCTACAGACAGGAGGAAGTTATGTACTGGGATACAAATCATAGCTTGAATCTGGAAAAAAGCAAAGTGCTTTTAACACCTTAAATACCATTCTTTTAACACCATTCACTAACCCATGCTTTTAGGCCATGGGTGACAGATCTCCAGCATCTTGTAACATGAAGATCTACTTAAAATATGCTTGTAATTTCCATGTATTCCTTTATCCTTTAATCAAATAGCCGGGAACAGTACAGTGGACTTACACATTTTGTTTGAGAATGAGGAGGACATCTTGCCATGCCTGTGTACTTCTCATCCTTGGAGGCAAGAAATAGATTGCACTTTCCACCGCCAATGGGGAGGGGAGTGCCTGCCTTCTTCAGCTCAGAGGTTCCTGTATTACTAAAGAGACAGCTCCATGTGCCTTTAATCCTTCCTTAATCCTGACCTTTGGTCTGGCTAACATAACTTAAACAATGTTAGGAACGTGTAACACTGCAGAAACAGAAAGGAACAACTTGCACAAGATGTCCCAGTTGGCAGATGGTTCTCTCCCCACTGGATCATGTCAATCCACGAAAACATAGGTGGGTCCAAGATGTCCTTGGTTTCAAGCAAAAGGAGCCTTCATGCTTAAATCCAATGTTCCAATTTAATTTGCAGCAAGGAGGATGTCCCACCATGCATGGGATATTACAAAGTTATTCTAGGAGGGTCTCATAGAAACATAGAGTTGGAAGGGACCACCAAGGTCATCTAGTCCAAACCCCTGCACAATGCAGGAAATTCACAATTACATTCCCCCCTCACACCCCCAGTGACCCCTACTCCATACCCAGAAGATGGCCAAGATGCCCTCCCTCTCATCATCTGCTTAAGGTCTTAGAATCAGCATTGCTGACAGATGGCCATCTAGCTTCTTAAAAACCTCCAGGGAAGGAGAGCTTACCACCTCATGAGGAAGCCTGTTCCACTGAGGAACCGCTCTAACTGTTAGAAATTTGTTCCTAATGTCTAGACAGAAACTCTTTTGATTTAATTTCAACCCGTTGGTTCTGGTCCGACCCTCTGGGGCAACAGAAAACAACTTGGCACCATCCTCTATATGAGCCCTTCAAGAACATGGTTATCATATCCCCTCTCAGTCTTCTCCTCTTCAGGCTAAACATACCCAGCTCCTTAAACCTTTCCTCATAGGACTTGGTCTCCAGACCCCTCACCATCTTTGTTGCCCTCCTCTGGACACTTTCCAGCTTGTCTACATCTTTCTTAAATTGCAGTGCGCAAAACTGAACACAGTACTCTAGGTGAGGTCTAATCAGAGGAAAGTAAAGCAATACCATCACTTTGCATGATCTGGACACTATACTTCTGTTGATGCAGCCCAAGATCGCATTTGCCTTTTTAGCTATTGCATCACACTGCTGACTCATGTTCAGTGTTCAGTCTACTAAGACCCCAAGATCCTTTTCACACACACTACTGCTCAGACAAGTCTCCCCCATCCTACAATTATGCGTTTGATTTTTCCTACCTAAATACAGAACTTTACATTTGTCTTTGTTGAAGTGCATTTTATTAGTTCTAGCCCACTTCTCCAGCCTGTCAAGATCATCCTGCATCTTGGCTCTGTCTTCTACCATATTTGCCACCCCTCCCAATTTAGTATCATCTGCAAATTTAATAAGCATCCCCTCTATTCCTTCATCCAAATCATTTATAAAGATGTTGAACAACACAGGGCCCAGCACAGATCCCTGAGGAACTCCACTAGTCACTTCTCTCCAAGTGGATGAGGAACCATTAACTAGCACTCTTTGGGTGCGATCTGTCAACCAATTACAGATCTACCTAATAGTAATAAGATCTAAACCACATTTTCCCAGTTTGTCAATGAGAATTCTATGAGGAACCTTATCAAAAGCCTTATCAAGATAAGCTATGTCTCTATTTCATTTAAAGAAACTAGGTGTTTGTGCACCACACCAATGCCAATCCTAGGCTGCAAATCCCTTCCTGCATCATGTGTTCTGTTTATGCCATGTTGAGCACCGCTTCCCTCGCAAGAAAAGACTGAGGAAATGTAGGAATTGAGGTAATTAAAATCTCCCATGACCACCATGTCCCGTCTCTTTGAGAACTTTGTAATCTGGTCTAGGAGTGTTTCATCCAAGTCCTCTGCCTGGTTTGGTGGTCGATAGCAGACCCCCACCATAATATCACGATTATTTCTTACTCCTTTTATTTTTACCCATAGACTCTCAACTGAACTACCATGCTCAGATTCGTGTACTTCTTCACAAGTGTACACATCTTTGACATACAATGCTACTCCTCCTCCCCTTCCTTATCTGTCTATCCCTTCTAAACAAGTTGTACCTTCAATCCTAATATTCCAATCGTGAGTGATATCCCACCAAGTTTCAGTAATGCCAATTAGGTCAAAATCCCCTTCCTGTATTAGGGCTTCGCGTTCTTCCTGCTTGTTTCCCATACTCTGCTCATTAGTGTACAGACATTGGAATCCATGGTTTATGTGCCCTGAGGTTTTAGTTTCTGAACTTACCCGAAAGTTTATGTTTCCTTGCATACATGGCACTCCCCTCAAATCTTTATTGTTATCCTCTCCAGTTATTGTCATCACGCTAGGCTTTAAGTTCTTGTCTCGCTCTCCCATAGAATTTAGTTTAAAGCCCTCCTTATCAGGTTGGAAAGGCTCTCACCAAAAACATTTTTCCTACTCTCGTGAGGTGCAAACCATCTCCCAGTAGAAGAGCTTCCTCTCGAAAGCTTAAGCAATGGTCCAAAAATCCAAACCCTTCTTGACGACACCATCTATGCAGTCAGTAATTAATTTGTAGTATTCTTCTTTCCCTTCCTAAGCCATGACCTTCAACAGGAAGAATTGATGAAAAAACAACCTGTGCCTCCAGGTCCTTCACCTTCTTACCCAGAGCCGCATAGTCTCTTTTAATACATTCTATGCTGTGTCGGGCAATATCATTTGTTCCCACATGAATGAGCAAGAAAGGGTAATAATCTGTGGGCTTGATGAGTCTTCCTACCCTTTCTGTCACATCCTGAATGCATGCCCCTGGTAGGCAGCAGACCTTTCAAGCCCACAAGTCTGGTCAGCACACATAGGGAATCCCAAGTTACCAGAACACGCCTCTTCCTAAATTGGGGAGCAGAAGATTGAGTCCTCTCATACGCAGGAGCCTGAGAAATGTCTTTAAAGTTTTTTTTTGGGGGGGGGGTAGCCCGTGTTCCAGTGGTCCAGAGTCAGTATCTATGGGGAGATCCTGGAACCGATTGCTGAGCAACAGAGGATCAGAATGACTGCTGATTTTCCGGCTCCTGTGGGTCACAGTCTTCCATGCACTCCTGTGGTGCTTGCGCCTCCATTTGTTGAGATTCCTTACTCTACTCCTCCTGTTGCCCCTTCATGCGTTCTGTCCATGAACTCTTCACCCTCCTTTATAAAATGGAGTGTGGACAAGAGTGCCTCAAGTCTCGAATTACAGCCATGTCGCCCTTTGGCAGAAGGATGTGTCTGCTGCTGCCATGGAGTCCATTTTCTACTATCTGATAAATGATGGATGCCCAAGTCACTGCTTTGCCTTTGACCTCCACTGAGGCATTAGGATGTAAGGCAGCTGCAGCAGTAGTGCAATATGTCATGATTCCTTCAGGCGGGGCAAGGCTTTGGGACGAGTAGGTTAGCAAGATGCCCTTTTCCAGCTGCCTGGTAAAAGCAGATTTGGATTTTTTTTTTTTTTTGCCCTGCATCACTGGGAAGATCCAGCAAATGCTGTTTTTTTCTCTTTTGACTGTGATGGCTGAGGAAGGTAAGTGCAGCTCTTGTGATCTGTGAAAGATGGGCACAGTTGTCTCAGTTTCTGGGGGGAGTGGGGGACAAGGCTGAACATGGACCAGGCCCATTTTCCTGCTACACATAATACACAAAGAAGTGTTGTATAAAAGAAAGAAAAGGCACTGTAGTCTCCATTTATTTTGTATTTAGTCTGTATTAAAAGCTGTTAATTTATAAGACTTGTATTACAAATGTAATATGTACCTTTGTTACAATTGAATTGATATTCATGTATATACAAATACATTTATGAACACATTAATATTCATGAATACTTCGTGAGTCTTAAATATGTACCAAAGGTTGGATAACAATTGATATATTGTTTGTCATGATGCCACCTGGCAGCCTGGTGGGGGCATTGCCCCCTCTGGGAAATCCTAGAAGGGTCTCGAGCTGCTCCTTCCAGAAGTTTATGCCCTTGAATGACTAAAGTCGCTTTAGGCCCAAATGTGGGATCCAGGCATAGGAACCCCCCCCCCCCGTGTCTTTATGGAAGACACAGTCCCTTGGAAATAGAAAGCAATCCTACTCTGGATGCTGTAATGTAGTTAAAAGAGTTTCAATCTAAGGCGCAACTCCAACAGGTTCATGCAAGCACTCTCAACTAACTGAACTGCCTATGTGGACATGTGACCTTAGGGAAGGTATTCAAATTAACACACTAGACCAGCATAATGGAATATCTTGAAGTTATAAATTCCATCACAACAGATGCTCTTTTTGTTGATGTGACCAGGACGTCCAGTGTCAGGAACTTCCCTCAGGGGCTCAGATTGTGGTTTCATTAGAGCCTGGCGCACTACAAGAAGCCTCCACATTAGGAACCTCAGAATTGCCAATTAATTGGGTAATGATGTACCGTTAAGAAGAAGAAGAAGAGTTGGTTTTTTATATGCTGACTTTCTCTACCACTTAAGGCAGAATCAAACCGGCTTACAATCACCTTCCCCTCCTCACAACAGACACCCTGTGAGGTAGGTGGGGCTGAGAGTGTGTAACTTGCCCAAGGTCACCCAGCTGGCTTTGTGTGTAGGAGTAGGGAAACCAACCCAGTTCACCAGATTAGCCTCTGCCGCTCATGTGGAGGAGCGGGGAATCAAACCCGGTTCTCCAGATCAGAGTCCCCTGCTCCAAACCACCGCTCTTAACCACTACACCACGCTGGCTCTAATGAAACCTAATGTTTGCTGGATGCCTGGAGAGAGGAAAAACAAATATACTCAGGGACAGTACTTGTCTGTGCTCCCTGTATGGTCTGAGACCCTGAGACAATCCATTTTGCAAAAATTAAAAGATCAGAGGAAGACTTGCAGATTGTGGCTGGCAGTGCTTCTGCCGGCACCATTTCACATACGCTTTCTAGGTGTAGTTGTATAGATGAAATGTATACAGTTTACATGTGGGTAACATTGTGTATGTAAGCTGTTCTGAAAACTCTTGAGCTAATAATGCTTGCCACGCAATGTCCAGGCAGTCAGACGCAGCCATGAAGGGTCTGAGCGGGGGCCAAGGCATGTGGGTAGTTCCCATGCTGGTTGAGTGGACAGTGGATAGGCTGAAAAACCACAGCCTCTTGGGCCACTTCTGGCCAGTGGGTCTGGACTGGTTGCTGCATCAATTCAACTGTCTTGATTTATTCCACAGATTTCATCTAATTAGCCTCTGAACCTAAGCAGGGTTAGAATCATAGAATTAAAAAAAGTTGGATGGGGCTTAAAGACCTTCCAGTCCAACCCTTATATCATGCAAGATGACCTAAAAATTCCCTGACAAATAATCATCCTCTGCTTAAACACCTCCAAGCAGGGAGGACCCACAACATCCCTCGGCAACTTATTCCACCAGTGAACTGCCCTTATTGTTAAAACGTTTTTCCTAATATCCCGTTGCTATCTCCTCACCCATAATTTTAACCTATTAATTTTAACCTATTATCCTCCAATAAACAACTGAAGAAAAAAAGGGGGGGAAGAAACTCAACCTGACAGAGGAATACAAAGGGGTTGAGCTAAACACTATCTATTATAACAATTATATATTGTGCACAATTGTATTTAAAAACACAGGGCCTAAAATGGAGCTTCCTAAAAAGCACAGAAATGTTTACAAATATTACCAACACATATACAGCGGATATTAATACATACAATGACCAAAATAAGACCAGACGCATTTTAGCCCTTTAAAGGCCTTCAGTGGTCATACATGCATAATTTTACAATACACATCCTGCTATTTACAGACATAATAGAAGGTAAAAAATATATATTAAAGCCTTTTGGAAGGAGAAAAAAGGGTGAAAAGTCCAATTAGTATTATCTTAATAAATAACATGACCCCCCCCAAAAAAAATTTACATTGAAATTACACATTTACCTATTATTCTGTGTGCCTTTATATACAAATATTTAGTCCATATGTCTTAAAACATGGCTCACAGCTCACACTTGGGTCAAGATTACACAATACGTTAAATTTTTTTAAATTATTCCCTGTAAATCAAGGGACTTCGAAACCATTGAGCATGCCCTCCTGAATTGTAGTTTTTGCACATTACCCCATTCTAAGTTTATTGAGCCCCTCTTATTGAGAATGGGACCTGAAAGGGCAGGAGAAAAGATTGAGATGCTCCTACAAGGTTGCGAAATTTTGCACGGCAGCAATGAAAATTCTTCGCCATAGAACAGTCTCTTAGCCCAATTGGAAGATGTATCTCCAATTGTTATTTCTCTTTTTAAGTTATTTCTGTTTTTTCTCTTTTTAAGTGTTATAAGACTCGGACTGTAATTCTTTGTTTGTAAGAATATATTAGTCAATGGACCTTGTTTTATCTGGCTAAGGGCTGTAAATAAACTATCTTAAGTTATTATGCCCATAAAATAATGTATATTAATAGCAGCCCTCCCATTCCTTAGAAATATCCCAAATTTCCAAATAAAACTGATCTTATAAGAGATATCCAGCATTTCAGGATTTGTGAAGAAAAGAATTACATTCAGCTAATATATCTTAATTGAGGATGATGCAATCTCCCCCAAGTATTGCCTTATCCAAAGATAGTGGGGGGGGGGGGAGGAGAGGAAAGGGGGAAAAACTTTGTGCTCAGTCATTCGCACAAATATATTATTCAAAATATACAGCTGCTATGGCTATGTGTTACAATAAATTGTTATATTCATACAAAACAAAAACAAGGTGCTGTTGCCTAAAGTATAACAATTTTTATACTTGTAAATTCTAACACACACAACAATAAATGCACTTCCAATTTCTATAGTGCTGCTAATTTATACAGAGAGAGAGTTCTTTTCACATGCATCAAGTCCATATTCAGCAGTAAGTGGATACAAAACGATCAGTCACACAAAATAGAGGGGGTGGAACAGGATCCCAGTGAAAACTCCTGTTTCCCAGTCTTCATCAGCCACCCACAATAAATAATAGAATATTGTCCACTTCCTTTCTTTTTGCAGCCATGTTGAAAGCTAATAATGTCAAATAACATAATTTACACTCCTTTAACAATGTTCATCAAAATACAAAACATATCAAAATGCATATGTTGATGCCTTGTTAAATTCAATACTTACAAGCTTAAGCTTCTACATATGTTCAGTCAATATATGAAGAAGTCTCAGACTAGTTTTCTTTGTGTCCCAGTGGATTGAGAAAAGAGGCTTGGCAAGAGAGGTTTTAAACTTTTTTCTTTTTAACATTCCTTAAAGATATATTCACAAAAAACCTGTGTAGTCACACATAGCATTTAACCCATAAGGTTCCATAGATTTAAAGAGAAAAATGAACTGAGATTCCTGTTGACACAAAATTTTGTCCACATTTGCCTTTTGAAATTTCTGTGGTTTATATTGTCAAATGGCAAAAAAAACTAATATCATTATCCACATGTTTTAACTTTTTGTAATGTGCTACTACAGGAGATATATTTTGTGAATATACAGGGTCATCAAGTCCAACCCCCTGCAGAATGCAGGACATTCACAACTACCTCACCCCCACACCCCCAGTGACCAGAAGATGTCCAAGATGTCCTCCCTCTCATCATCTGCCTAAGGTCACAGAATCAGCACTGCTGACAGATGGCCATCCAACCACTTCTTAAAAACCTCCATGGAAGGAGAGCTTACCACCTCCCAAGGCGCAAAATGCTTTGTATGTCTTTGTGTACAATCTTCCAAAATTGCTGGCTTTTTTTGCATGTCCACCATTGGTGAAATAAGATCCCTTCAGTCTGAGCATTTCCAGCAATTCACATGATTTGGTTTTTGCATTTTTGCAGATCTTTCGGAGAGAGGTACCATCTGTAAAACATTTTATACTAATTTTCTCTGATCGCTTGTGAAAAAGAAAACTTGATTCCTGACGTCCATAAACATTCCCATGTCTCCATTGGAATCATTTCACCAAAATTCTGCATCCATTTAACCATGCACACCTGTGAGGAAGTCTGCTGAATTGTTTCTTTCAACTCTGTTGTCGGGTCTGGCCCGTACAAGCGGTCAGATCCTGGTTCAGGCTCTTGACATGTGTTAGGTCTGTGTTTGCTGTTCTGTTGCTCTGTGATTCCCACTCCCTGTTCCTCACCCCTCCCGAGTCTCAACCTTGAGTAGCTAACGGCCAGGCCGTGTTTAGATTCCTGTTTCACTCCTTCTTCCCTCCTTTCCCCTGTGCTCTGCTATCTCGCTGTTTCCCAGGCCGTTTGATCTTGCACCTGTGATGTAATCGTGTAAACATGCGTTAAGTTAGGCTTTGCAGCCCAGGTCTGTATTGGCAGCTTTGAAGCTGCAGTGTATCCATGCTTACTAGATGCTCTCTCTTTTTTTTTTTTTAACAAATTTTATTGGTTTTATATCTTTTCCATTAGACAAGCAACAATTTAAAAGTATATACTATATACCATTTAAATGTCTAGGTATGTTGCTAATATTCTAAGTACATAATGATAGAAAAATAAAAGAAAAAGAAAAGAAAAAAAAATTTGACTTCCCCTTCACCTCCGTCTGCCTCTTAATAAAATGGTTAAATTCCGTCATGATGGGTTCTGATCCTAATTCTTTCCAATAAAACCATAACATTTTCATTCCTAAGCTATATAATCTATTTAGTATTAATTATTAACGTTATTATTATCACATGGATCAGATTAATAAGTATTCTTCCATTTTTCCCAGTCTTAATTCATGTTTACAGTAATTCATCCAAACCTCCCACTCCCCCATAAATTGCTCACTGTCCTTTTGATTTAAAATAGCTGTAAGTTTCGCCATTTCCACCAGTTCAAACATTTTTATAATCCAGTCTTTTTTTCCAGGAATATCTGCCCCTTTCCATTTAGCTGCATACAGCAGTCTTGCAGCTGTTGTAGCATAGATCAAGAATGTCCTTTGTGTTCTCACATCATCTGGGATCATGCTGAGTAGTATCAATTCCGGTGTTTTGGGTAAGTTTCTTTGAAGAATTATTCTTATTTCATTGTAAATCATATCCCAAAAGTCTTTAGCTTTATCACAAGTCCACCACATATGATAAAAGGAACCAATTTCTTTACTGCATTTCCAACATTTAGGGGAAGTCACCTTATATATCTTTGCAATTTTCTTAGGTGTTAGATGCCATCTATACATCATTTTGTAAATATTCCCCCGAATTGATTGTGCATTTATTCCTTTCAAATCCTTTGACCATAGTCTTTCCCATTTATCTAAGGTTATATTGTGCCCCACAGTTTGCGCCCAATCAATCATTGTTGGTTTTATTGTTTCCTGCTCACAGTAGATTGTTAGAAGAAGACTATACATTTTAGAGATCAGTTGAGTCTTATTGTCTAACAAAAGTTTGTGAAACACTGACCTATCCTTAGCAAATCCATTCTTCATATCTTGCAAGAAAACAGATTTAATTTGATAATATTGGAGCCATTGCAGGTCTTCTTTTAAGAGTTGAAAGTCTTTTAATGAATATTTTGTTCCATCCCAAACAATCAAATCTTGATAGGTTAAAAACTTGTCTGGTCTAAGTGGGCGCAAAGTTAGCATTTCTTGAGGTGAGATCCATAACGGTGTTGTTGGTTCCAAAATGTGTTTATACCTCATCCAAACATGAAATAAGGAGGACTTGATTATATGATTACTAAATGATGCTTGTATCTTAATTTTATTGTACCACAAATAGCCGTGCCATCTACTTATATTGTCAAATCCTTCTAAATCTAACAGTCGTGTATTAGATAAATTAATCCAGTCTTTTAGCCATACTAAAGCAGCCGCTTCAGCATATAATTGAAAGTTTGGTAACGCAAAACCTCCTCTAATTTTAAAGTCCACTAAATATTTATATGCAATCCTCGGTTTCTTCCCTTGCCAAATGAAGTTTAAGATATCTTTCCTCCAAATATTAAAGTATTTGATATGTGAAATTATAGGTAAATTTTGGAACATGAAGAGTATTCTTGGTAGAATGTTCATTTGGACTGTAGCTATACGTCCTAAGAATGAAAAATTTTTATTAGACCAGATGATCATATCAGTTTTTATCTTTCCCCATAACTTAAAATAATTATTGATTATCAATTCTTTATTCTTTGCCGAGATCCAGATTCCCAAATACTTGACCTTAGTAGTCTTCTCCCATCCTGTGTAAAAGATAAAATCTCTCTGTTCCATTTCTGTCAGATTCTTAAATATCGTTTTTGTTTTTTCTCGGTTCACTTTAAAACCCGAAACTTTCCCAAAAATGTCCAAAATCTCCATCAAAGGCTTCATTGATTGTGTTGGTTCTTCTAAAATCAACAAGAGGTCATCCGCGAAAGCTCTCAATTTAAATTCATGTTTCTTGATTCTTAGTCCGCGGATGTCCTCCAGGTCTCTTATTTTACAGCATAATGATTCCAACACCAAAATAAAGAGTATCGGAGATAAGGGACATCCCTGTCTAGTCCCTTTTCTTATTGAACAATTATCTGACATTGATTCATTTACTAAAATTTTTGCGTACTGGGATGTATATATTGCCGATATGCCTCTCAAGAAACAGTCTCCGAAGTTTAGTTTCTCCAATATTTTTTTCATAAAATCCCAAGAGACCATATCAAAAGCTTTTTCTGCATCCAGAAAAATAAAGGCTGCTTTTTGTTGACTATTCTGGTCATAATATTCCAACGACTCTAATAAGATTCTGATGTTATCTTTGATTTGCCTTCCTGGAACAAAACCCGCTTGGTCTTCATGTATTAAATCTTTAATAAAATGTTTTACTCTGTTCGATAAGACTGAAGCGTAAATTTTATAATCCACATTCAGTAGTGAAATAGGTCTATAATTGGAGGTTTTTTCCGGATCTCTTCCTTCCTTAGGTATCAATGATATAAATGCATGGGACCAAGTCTCTGGGGACTCCCCCTTATCCAAAATTGTATTGCAAAGTGATAAAAAGATCTCCACTAAACTGTCTTTAAATGTTTTATAAAATAACGCAGTTATTCCATCTGGCCCGGGTGTCTTGTCCGTTTTCTGTTTCATTATTGCATCTTGTAATTCGTCCTTAGTGATTGGGGCATCTATTATTTGTTGTTGGGCCATTGAAAGAGATTTCATTTGTATTGAGTTTAGAAAATTGTCCATTTTCTTATTCGAAATATTGTCTCTCTGATATAACTTAGTATAAAATTGTACAAATTCTTTTTGTATATCTGTAGTTGTATACACAGGTCCTTTAGATGATTGAATTTTAGTTATTATCCTTTTTTGAAAAGAATCTTTCAGCTGAGATGCCAAAAACTTCCCTGGTTTATTTGCATGTTCAAAATATTTCTGTTTGGCAAACTTTAAATTTCTATTCATTTCTTCCATCGTTACCAGATTCAATTGATGTTTTGATGCAGATATCTTCATTAAAATATATTTCTTTTCATCATCTTGTGTTACTGTAAGGAGTTTCTGTTCCAATTTTTGTAAATCCCAAAGAATATTGTTGGTAAATTGTAATTAAGTTTTTTTCCATGCCACATTTTTCTGTATCATAAATCCTCTTAATACTGCCTTGAATGCATCCCAGACTGTATTTAGAGATGTTTCTCCATTGAGATTTAATTCAAAAAAGTCTGTAATTAAATCCTGTAGTTGCTTTTGAATCTTTACATCTTTTAAAAGTTTATCATTCAATCGCCATCTAAATGCCTGCTTGCTGTTCCACTCAAATGTAACTGGGTTATGATCAGAGAAAGTTCTAGGCACAATTTGAATTTTACGTAATTGCGTAAAAATTGATTTGCTGGTCCATATCATATCTATCCTGAAGTGTGAGTCGTGTCTTGCTGAATAAAAAGTAAATTCTTTGGCTGTAGTATTCATAGTTCTCCAGATGTCCTGTAATTCCAGTTCAGAAGCCATGGAGAAGAAGGTTTTAGGTAAACATCCCTCATTTTTGTCTTTTGCTTCTGATTTTTTATCCGTAGTCGGTGAAACAACGCCATTAAAGTCTCCCATCAAGAGAATCTGTTCATTTGCATATTGAGAGATTACTTCATGTAATCGTTCATAGAACTTTGCTTTCCCTTCGTTAGGTGCATATATTCCTACCACAATTGTCTTTTGTCCCAATATTTTTGTTTTAATAATTACAATTCTTCCTTCATCATCTTTATACAGTAGTTCAGGGCTCAGACTAGGATGTGCGTATATCACTACTCCCTTTGTTTTTGTATTGACTGAAGTGACAAATGCTTGTCCAAGCACTTGTCTATCCAAATATTTTCTATTTCTTGTTGCAATATGAGTCTCTTGCAGACAAATTAGGGAGTATTTATATTTCTGTAGATATTTAAAAATTCTGGCCCTCTTTATTTTTTCATTCAGTCCATTCACATTCCATGAAATTACTTTTGCCATACTGTAATATTATACAAAGCAAAATGTTAAATTTATTGATCCGCACCACCTTCTGCTCCCTGTGGCTCCTCTTCCTCTTCTTCATCCTCTTCTTTTTGTTCCGAAGTTAAGCCCCTAAGTTCTCTCTTATATTTTCTCAAAAATTTCCCAACATCTGTTGGTGATGTGATTGTTGTCTTTATTTCTTTGTAAGTAAAGGCCAAGCCCTGTGGCATTATCCATCGGTATTTGATACCATTAGCTTTCAAAACAGATACAAATTCTTTGTAATTACTCCTCTGAGAGAGCAAATGTCTTGGTATGTCCTTAAGGAGTATCAAAGAAGTGTCTCCTACTGACACTGGATTGTCATAATGAATCTTCATCATCTTATCTTTAATCCTAGTGTCATAGAAGACTATCATAAGATCCCTTGGCTTAGATCTCTTCATTCTTGCCGGCAATGGTATTCTATAGGCTCTATTTATTGCTTGGCCTAATACTTCTTCTTCCATATTAAATAAATAAGCCAAATTGGGAAGGAGAGTGTCTTTATTCTCACCCATCGCCTCTGGTAAATTGCGTAGACGAAGGTTGGTTTCTCTGACCTTCATCTCCATCATGGCAATTTGGTCCTTTGCAACAACCTGATTGCCTTGTATTGCTTCAATCTGTTTTTCTTGGGATTCTATTTTTTTCTTTGTGTCTTTATGTTCTTCCACCACCTTTTTAAGTGATGTGTCCATAGCCTGCATATCCATCTTCATAGTTGACATTTGAGCTTTGACATCTTTTACATCTTTAGTAACAACATCCAGTTTCTGATTAATGGCTTGGGTCGATTGACTAAGCGTAGTCATCATAGAAGTCAGTTGTGTCATCTGTTCAAACTGCTTGGCATTAGCCTCCGATTGTTTGGCTAACATATCTTGTAATTTCTTATCCATGGTGTTCTGTGTGGTTTCTGTAAGTTTAGTGAAGGCAGGACTATGTAATGAGCTGGAACGAGGGGGGCCAGACATTTACATATGTTTAAAGCTGGAAAAGAAAGTCACCTCTGGCAGGATTCAAACAAGCTGTCAATAGAAGGTAGGCCCCTGATCAGCTTTTTTTTTTTAAAGTTCGGGTCGAATAGAGTAGTTTTCCACGTAGATATAATCCTGTAAAGTTTTAAAATACCAACGAGTTTCCGGACGCTCTAGGTCGGCAAAAGCAGGAAGTGTTCCGGAAGTTCCTTACACCGCGGACCTTCTACTGCCTCTTCTCGCTGGTTATTTCCTTCAGGAACTATAACAGTGTAACGCGAGTGGGACGTGTTTCCGGTCCTGCGGGTTGGTTTCTGGTGTTACTCAGATGATAGAGAGGGAGTAAAGAATACAGAGTGTCTTCCGGTCTTGGATATCCCCTGTTTTACAACGTGGCTGGAGGACTCTTTAAACCAGGAAGTCCAAAATTTGTTCTCCCTCCCCTTCCTCTAAAAGACATGCATCTTATTGGTTAGGAGTTCATTCCATCACAAGTCTATCCGTCCGGTTCGTTGTTTTGGTTATAGCTGATCAGTTTGATAAGGTTCCTGCCGTTTATGCTGGTGGATCTTTTAATCCAAATTCATCTGGTTACTTTTGGGGAGGGCCAAGGCTACTGGGAATATTTTTTCTACCCCCTCTGTTATTGGATATGCCAGTAAAGAGACGAAGAATTCTCATGTACTCACTTGGGCGCCTGGAGGTGAGGTGCTTATCTTGATGTTATCCTTATGTTGTGAGTGAGATGGTGGAGGGTAGAGTCTTCAGCCAAAGTTGCGTTTTGGCAATTGTATTCCCTTGGTGCCCGCGTGACCGGCGTCTAGATCTCTGGGGGACTTAAGGAAGCTCCCTCAGAGTATCTAGGAGGTCAAACCGCACGGTGGGCTGCAGGGAGTTCCTGCTATCCAACCCACTTGCAAGGGTTGGGTTGGGGTGAAATAAATAAACAGGTCTCCCGTCTCAGTGCCTGGCTGGATACCCCCTGCAAATGGGCTCCAGCAGGGGGCATCACGGAACGTCAGAAGCAGATGATGGCCGACATGGAAGGGCTGGGGGTCAACATGGATCGGCGGGACTCCCTTCTACGGCACGAGTGGGAAGAGGAACGTCGGCACCTGCAGTTTGAAAGGCAGGAGATGGCCGATCGGATGGATGCCATGTATGCAGTGATACAGGACATGGCACGTGAGTTGGATGACTTGCGTCGGCAGCCGCCCCAACATGAGCAACCCAACAGAGGAGGCCAGCCTGTTGTACCTGCACCTGTGCTCCTGGGTGGCCCTGCTCCAGGCCCACCCCATCGCCAGGATTTAAAGGTGACTTTCGATGGGTCAAGTGACTTACTGTCTTATTTTCTGGTCCAAGTGGACATTTTTATGCAGGAGCAAGGTGAGACCTTCGCCTCGAAAGAGAGCCGGGTGCAATACGTTGCTTCACTGTTGCAAGGAGAAGCAGCTGCGTGGATGGTGCACCAGTATGAGCTAAACTCCCACATTTTGCGGAGTTTGGATGACTTCATGATAGCTCTCCGGAACCGGTTCGAGGATCCGCACCTGGGGGAGCGGGCCAAGACAGCATTGTTGCAGCTACGCCAAGGGACTAAGTCTGTGGTGCAGTATGCAAGTGAGTTCCAATTGCTTTCGAGCAAGATACTGGACTGGAGTGAGGCCACTCGAGTTCAGTACTTTTGTGAGGGACTTAACCCGGAGCTGCAGCATTGGGGGTTTATGCAGGGAACCCTCCCAATGTAGAAGGATGGGTCTGGCATGCAACCAATATTGAAAACCACCGGCAACTACTGCAGCTCTCCAAGCAGCGGACAGTCCGAGAGACCAGACCCTGTGGAGACAGACCCGGCGCCCCCAAGGACGCTCGTTCCTGGCAAGGAGGGGGGCAGTCAGTGGCAGAGCGGCGCAAATGCTTTGAGAGTGGAGCCTGTCTTCGTTTGCGGAGGCTTGGGTCATTTTGCCTCGGTGCCCGTCCCGAGCCGGAAAGCCGGGTTCTTCCCAACCAGTGGCAAGGGAAGCGGAATGTACCCGCACCGAGGAACAACCACGCCGCCGAAGCGGCTTGACAGGGAGATGGAGTACGTCCTCAGCTCTTCAAGTGCAACCCGACCAGGACCTGCCAAAAGCTACTGGCCCATCGGAGCCGCAGATTACAAATCTAGAAACTCCATCCTCCAGTGATGAGGAGGAGTGGGACCCGCCGGCAAAAAACGCCGTCGGTCTGCTGTGAAGGGAGCTCCTCGGCAGACCGCTCCGGACCTTGAGCAGGGAGCTCCAGTAATGGTAAGTGAGCAGGAAGACAATGTGTACGTGGAGGTTGCCCTAGCCTTACCCGGGGGGGGGGGGGAACCTATCCTAAGGGTACCAGCTCTGGTAGATTCAGGCTGTGCTTGGACTTTAATTAACGAAGAAACTGCCCGAGAGTTACAGGTAAAAAGAGTTGAATTACCTGAACCCGTTAAGTTTGCCCAGATGGACGGTAGTGACTTTAGGGGTGGCCCGGTCCGCTCTAGGACTGCACGAGTTGCCTTGGGAGTGGGGGAACATTGGGAACAGATCCATTTGACCATAGCTCCCATAACAGCCCCCATAGTTTTGGGAATGAACTGGCTTTTGAATCATAGTCCTATCATAGACTGGAAGAACCGAACCTTAACCTTTTTGCAAGCTCAGTGTGACCGACATAGGAGGGAGGTGGCCTTCAAAGAACAAGTGGCTGCGTTATTGGAAGTCGTCAACGAGCGTTCCACCGCCTCAACTCCCCAGGGAATATGCCCAATTCGCTGATGTATTTGATGTGCGTGAATGTGATGAGTTACCCCCTCACTGTGAGACAGACTGTGCCATTGAAGTGGTGGGGGAGGGCAAACTCTCGAAAGGGAAAATCTGCCCGATGAGCCCAAAGGAGAAGGTGGTGTTAAGAGACTATTTGGATACTAATTTAAAGAGAGGGTTTATTCGTCTGTCCTTATTCGGCACCTGCCTTTTTTGTAGAGAAAAAGACTGGTGACCTCTGTCTCTGCATTGACTTCTGTAGACTTAATGCGGTCACCCAGTCTAATGCCTACCCCCTTCCTCTCATTCCAGACCTGCTCGCTCAATTAAAAGAAGGCCGGATTTTTACGAAACTGGACTTAGTAGAAGCTTACCATTGCATCCGGATTAGGGAAGAGGATGATCAGAAAACAGCCTTCTCTTGTTGTTTTGGGATGTTTGAGTATTTAGTGATGCCGTTCGGACTAACAGGGGCTCCTAGTGTCTTCATGCAAATGATCAATGAAGTGTTACATGATTTGTTATACCGTGGAGTAATTGTTTATCTGGATGACATTTTAATTTTCATGAAAACCATGGAGGAACATGTGGCTTTAGTCACCGAGGTGTTGAAACGTTTGCGGGCTTACCAACTGTATGCTAAGGTGTCCAAATGTGAGTTTCATCAGCCATCCATCACTTTTCTTGGGTATATTGTGTCACAACAGGGACTTGAAATGGACCCCGAGAAAATACGGGCAGTAGTGGAGTGGGAGGCACCCACCACTCGTAAGCAGTTGCAACAGTTTCTCGGGTTTGCTAATTTCTATAGAAACTTCATCCATGACTTTGTGCAAGTAGCCTTGCCCCTCACCTCGCTGTTGCGAATGAAAGGGAAGGGGCCCGCTGCCGCTTTGCCTTCTGCCAAGCTTACGTGGACTCCCGAGTGCCAGCAGGCATTTGATTCCCTCAAACAGTTGTTCACTTCTGAGTCAGTTCTTAAGCATCCCGATTGTGAACAACCTTTCATTGTACAAGTAGACGCTTTCGATGTTGCTATGGGGGGTGCCCTCTTGCAAAGGGATGAGAACTGCTAATTAAAGCCGTGCGCCTTCTTCTCCAAGAAGTTCTCTCAGGCCGAACTCAACTGGGCTATCTGGGAGAAGGAGGCTGCGGCTGTTAAACATGCTCTCACGATCTGGAGACATTTCCTGGAGGGGGTGGAGGAGCCCTTTGAGGTCTGGATTGATCACAAGAACCTTGAGGCGCTCAAAGGTTCTAGGAAGCTGTCGGCCAAACAAGTTTGTTGGGCACAATTCTTTGCCAAGTTTCGTTTAGTCTTGAAGCATTGTCCCGGCTCCCTCAATACCGTGGTCCTATTGACCGTCCGGTCGAATCCCTCTTCACCCCGGAGCAACGCGGGGAGGTGTCCGGTCTGGCTGTGATCACTCGGGCTCAAAGCCGGGCGGAGGTTCCCGCTTCGGTCAGCGGACTGCTGGAAGCCTTCCGAATAAAGCTGGCCGAGGCCGCCCTGCAGGAGGAGGGGGGGCAAGCTTTACCCCAAGCCCTCACTCACCACGGGGACTTGTGGTTTCATGGCAACACGCTCTATGTACCTGAAAGTGTTCGGAGGGAGGTGTTGGCTATGGTGCTAAAACCGCAGGACATTTTGGTTTTGTCAAGTCTGTACACTTGTTGCGGCATCAGTTTTGGTGGCCGGGAATGAGGGCGGATGTGGAACTCTTCATGCGCAGTTGTCTGACATGCGCAACTTCGAAAAAACTCATGGGGAAAACTCCGGGACTTCTTAAGCCTTTAGAAACCCCATCAGTCCCCTGGGAGGTTATTGCCATGGACTTTATTACTGATCTGCCTCCCAGTCGGGGGAAAACCGTGTTGTGGGTTGTAACGGACTTATTTTCCAAGCAAGTACATTTTATTCCCTGTGCTGGTTTGCCTACCGCCCAAAAGCTGGCATGCATGTTTGTTACACACGTGATGAAATATCATTCCTTTCCATGCAAGATAATTTCCGACAGGGGTTCCCAATTTGTGGCTAAATTCTGGAAAGCCTTTTTAAAAATCATGGGGGTAGAACAGGGGTTATTGTCTGCACATCACCCCCAAACGGATGGACAAACTGAACGAGTTAATGCTGCTAGAATGTTATTTGCATTGCTATGTAAATTACTATCAGGACAATTGGGTGGATCTTTTACCTTTTGCTGAGTACGCTTACAATAATGCCCCCCATTCCTCCACAGGTTTCAGTCCGTTCCGGGTGGTCAATGGTAGGGACTTTGGTCCTTTTGGAAATGCTGCCCTTTCCCAAGACATGGGGGGTACTGCTGATGTTGATGAGTGGATTCAGGTTGCTCAGTCTACATGACCCTGGCTCCAGAAAAACTTGGACCGTGCCAAATGCAAATATAAGGAGCAAGCAGATAAACATCGTTCCCTGGGGTGGGAATTAAAAGTGGGGGATCAGGTGTATCTGTCCACTAAGAATCTACGAACCTTGCGTCCATGCAGAAAGCTCAGCGATAAGTATGTGGGTCCTTACCCCATCACCAGGGTTATCAATGAGGTGACTGTGGAACTAGCTCTTCCCAAGGTGCTTCGAGGAGTTCACCCCGTGTTCCATATCAGCTTGCTCAAACCGTATACCACAGCCCCTCATTTCCACCCGGAGCCCAAGCCGGAGGTTCCCACTGTGGTGGGAGGGGAAGTGCACCTGGAAGTCTCTAAGATTCTGGATTGTTTGCAGGGTGGTTTGCCAGTGCCTTCCCCAGTCATCTTCCCTTTACCCCCAGCAAGCTGGGCACTCATTTTACTGAGATCGGAAGGATGGAAGGCTGAGTCAACCTTGAGCCGGCTACCTGAAACCGACTTCCGTCGGGATCGAACTCAGGTCGTGAGCAAAGCTTTCGACTGCAGTACTGCAGCTTAACACTCTGCGCCTTATCTTGGAACGAACACTTGGCTACAATTAAATCAATAGCCATGAGATCAGTGCTATTTTGAGATTGTATTTTACAAAGGGAGGGTTTCTTATAATTCCTGCCATCAAAATATTCCTCAGTAAAGTTATTTCCCAACTATTATATGGCATTGAAGTGTGGGGATAGAACGATAATATAATTTCCAGCTTGGACTCCATCCAAAATTATTTCATGTGGAGCATTCTTGCCCTACCTAGAGGGACTCCTGCAGTTTTGATGCAGGCGGAACTTGGTTTACCCTCTATTCGCGCCCACGTGTGCATGTTGCCCTATTAAAACATCGGAAAGAGAACCCTAAAGTTTCCTCCAAACCAACTGGCCATTTAGTTTTGAGGCAATGCTCTCCAATGCCAGGGCTTGGTTAGTGTTAGTAACATCCTCACTTGCTATTCTATTGTGAATGATTTATAGGGTACTCCTATCCCAGGTTTTACCTTGAGGGACTGGGTATTTAGGTGTGATGCCGCATCAGACAGCCAGATAATCTCCCAGTCTAGATTCTTTCCCTGGTTCAAGTTCTTAAAAAGGAACCATGAAAGAGCCTCCTATCTAGCCAATATTTCTGCATACAAGCCTAGAGTTGCTCTCACATCAATCAGATTCCAGACCATGCCAACAGCTGTGTTGGCTGGGCACTGTGCCCAAATCCTGAGCGCCTCCCGCTTATGCATCTGCGGATCTTCTGAAATTCAGGACTTACCTCATTATGTGTTGTACTGCCCTTTATACAGTGAACCCAGATCTAAATTCCTTGCTTAATTTTTTTTCTAATATCAGCTGTTTTTAATGTTCAGGAAAAGCTTTATTTTCTGCTGTCTGATAATGACCCCATAGTTTCTTACAATTTGTCTTTTTGTTTTGGTGCCAAGGAAAATTTGAGCCAGCATTGTACTTAAATCAGATAACTAAATGTAATTTGATAACAATGTATATCTGTACTTGGTTTTATTTGTAGAAGCAGTTCTGATTTATGTTTATTTGATTGTAAGGGCCTTTGGCTATATACAATAAACGTGCAGCATGCCGTGTTGGGGCAATGCCTGGTTGCCCCGGTCAAGTGGCGGAGGGAAAACAAGCGGAAACTGAATCCAGACTAAACAGAAATTATTCTGATTGGGAAGGTAGAGGCTGTGGAGGGGTCTGTTTTGTCAGCATTAGTCCAACACCATCTAGTGTGTTTAAGGCTTTTACTGGATCCTGCACTGTTTCAGGGTCACCAAGCACAAAGAGTACTTTGAAATGCAATGGTGGGAACTGGTTCATCACCGGCTGTGCCACCCACACCAATCCAGGCTCTTGAAACTTCCAGGCTGGGCAACTGCGACTGACTTCCCCTTCAGGCTGCCCTTGAAAATGATTTGGAATCTTCAGCTGGTTTCCAATTTGGCTGCTTATCCTGAAACAGTTTCACAGGCTACCCATTTGCTTCCAAGACCAATTTAATCTACTAGGATTGACCTTCAAGCCCTATATGATTTGTGACCTGCCTACTTGAAAGACTGTTTTCCCCGATATAAACCTGTGCTCCACCTCTGGCTCGCCCCAAACCTCCCACTGGGGTCTATACGGCAGTGGCTCCGGCTCTCTGGAATCCTGTGCTGGAAGAAGGAAGGAGGGAGGATCCTTCCCTTGCCCCAATTCTGCAGGCTTTTGATGGACATGAGTCTTGGGGGGAAGGAACATATTAAGTCTATGGAAAATCTGAGGCGTGACTACTGATGTTTTAAGTTGTAGGAAGTTTTTAATTTGCTATCTTGTTGCTACCTTTGCCTTATTTTGTAAACCACCTTGAATTTATGGTGGAAAAGGTGAGATAAAAATGTTTAAATAAGGACCCAAGGTGACATTATGTTCCAATGCAGTTGTTTACCATACATATCTGTATGGTACTTAGAAAACAATTGTAGAAAACTGTCCAAATGGAACAGTAAAGCATAGAGTTAAAGATTATTTCAATTTCCCCAAATCAAAGAAATACAAATTTCCTTCAACAGATGATCTCTGCCTTGAAACAGATTGCTGTAACAACCAAACAAGGTTGCTTGCTTGAAACAGTTGTCCCTTGAGCGTGTGCTGCAGAGTCCCTTCCACGTGTGGTTGCCCAGATTGTCTCTCCAAGCAGTTCCCAGGTTCTTTCAGGAGGGACAGAGATCCACCTAACCAAAGCTACAGAAGAGATGCTGAACCAGAAGTTGAGTCATGGTGACGTTTTACACTCTGGGTAGATCTATTTGAATAACTTAATTTTTACTTATATCTCATTTTCCATTGTGAGACTGAATGAGAAAACAACTGTAAACAAGAACTAGAACAGACCCAACCCCTCCCCCTTCACAGTAATGTTTAAAGCTTTCAGTGACTAGAGATACCTGCACACCTGTACACCTGTACAAATTTTTAAATGTTGGTGAAATGCTAACCCTTCAACGTGCTTTATGGCACACCAGGAGCAGCACTGTAAAAGACTGGCTTTTTAAAGCACATATGCAGCAAATGCCTTTAGTTCAGGTTACAAATGAGCACCAAGTCAGAATCCTAGGACCGACTCATTCCACAGTATCTCCTCATCTATTGGTCCACCGGCTTCTCCCTCCTTTTTCTCTTTCTTGTGTTTTCTACTCTCCTTTTCAGAAAAACCACCTTTATTTCCTTTGTCTTTGCCATGCTTTGATTTCACCTCAGCGGAATCTGCAGTATCTTTTCTTTGATTTTGCTTCTCACTGCCCTTTCTCAAGCACATTTCGTCTTTATAGTACCGTTTCCTTTTGGGCTTTTGAAGGTGCTGGCAAGGGTTCTCTTCTCCATCTTCAGCATATTCCTTCTTGTTTTTCTTTGTCTTTTGACTTTCCCTGGAATAGTTGGGGCTCCTGCCTAAAAACATGAGTCTTTCATCAGATGACCAGTCATTATCATCATGTTTGCAGGTGGTCAACTGAGACCCTTGCTTTTCTGAGCAATGTTCTATACTCAACTGAGACAGAGGTACATTCTCTAGTTTCAGTGGATTCTCAAGAGTTGATGACCAACATGGCAATCTCTTTTCAACAGTGTCTGAAGGGGTACATGTTTCTGCAAAAAAAATGGAATGCTGGTCTGGTTCATACATATGTGAAAACTGATCTTGGTCAAACACAGGGGTCTCCTCCTGACCATTTAAGGCTTCAAGCTCTTCCCTTTGGAATTCCTTCTCTGGCTTTCTAAAATTAGTTTTTGGTTCCAATCCTCTTGCTTTTTGCACTTTAATGTAATCTGCCAGTTCATCCTGGAAAGAAAGATATGTTTTCTTGGCTTTCTTCATCAGACTGACTATCATGGCTTCTCTACAAGAATACAAGATGAAAGAAAATGTTGAAAGAAAAAAAATGAAAGAATTGATAAAAACAACAACAACAAAATATATGAACCAATTCAAATGACCAATGAGTTTTGTGGCAAACTGATATATGAGTAACTTCAGTTTCACTTGCCAAGACTTATTGAATTTTAATGGTGTTTAAATTTTTAGGATTTCAGCCTCAGCCAACCGAGAAATGGACCTTTTATCTTTACAGAACATACCTAAGACCTTAATATACAGGAGCTTAATTACACAGGTACTGCCAGATTCTGTTTTCAGTTTGCTGTGGTGCTGTTTGGTACCATTCTACCCAAGCTAGGGCACCACCACACAGTGCCCATGTAGTTAGCTCTGTGGCCGTGCTCCAGGAAGTACCATCAGAGCTTTCCTCAGAACAGGCCATTCCCATCAACATCTCCCCGGGAGAGGGTAGGAGCCAGCTCATAGGAACTCCCTTGAGCTGCACGGCTCCTCTCCCAGCAGGAAATGGGAGAAACGGGAGTGGAAAGTTAATTGTTAAGAAATTCAAATTCAACTTTCAACATCACTTTGTTTTTAAAATGCACCCCCCCAAACAACAACATAAAGGCTTTCACTTTCAGCAAATCCCAGAAGGAACAGCCTCAGCGAACTGCAGGAGAGCTGCTGCTAGGAAGGGTCTTGCTGTGCTATCCATGCCCCACTGCCAGTGTGGCACAGTGGTTAGAACAGGGGTCTACAACATTTTGGAGCCTGTGGGCAGCGTTGGCCTTTTGAGAGGGAGTGGTGAGTGCCGCTGCAAAATGGCTGCTGTAGGAAGCAGAGCCAATTCCAGTAGCTCTAGTGTTGCCACCTCTGGATTGGGAAATCCCTTCAGATGTTGGGGGCAGAGCCCAGGAAGGATGGGGTTTGGGGAAGGGAGGAATGTAGAGGGGTATAGTGCCATAGAACCCACCTCCCAAGGCAGCCATTTTCTCCAGAGGAACTGATTTCTGTTATCTAAAGCCAAGTCATAATTCTGAGAAATCTCCAACCCCCACAGGTGGGTGAAGAGCTTTCCTCTTTGCTTTGCAAAAGAATTGAATGGCAACTATGCTGAATGCATGAAGCTGCCTTATTCAGAGTCAAGCCATTGATCTGTCAAGCCTAGAACTGTGCGTATTTCATTGGAAGGACGTTCCAGCCCCTGGGAGGACAGCAAGCTTGGAGGAGGGGGTGGGACATCTCCACTCCGGCACCAATCTGGACTGTAAGATTAGAACAAAGCTCCCCCTCTGCTCTGCAAAAGCAGCTCATGGCTGAGGTCTGGCAGGTCACAGACTCCGCTCTTTCACTTTATCCCTCCCTGCCTCATTTGAGCCCATGAGGCACTCTCAAGGTCAGAAGAGTCTCTGCCCTGATTCTTGGTGGCATTCATGTTCACATTTCTCTCAGGCTTCCTATATCAATAAGCCTTTTGGGGAGGTTTTAAACCCCCCCTTTAAAACATTGATAAAAGTTTTTTTCTCAAAGAAAAGAAGGAATAAAAAGAAATGAAGGGATGTCTGGGAGGAAGAGAGGAAGGAAAGCGGAATAAAAAGGAAAGTATGAGGCAAAAAGAGAAGGGAGAATAAAAAGAAGGGAAGCATCAGGGATGGAGAGAGGAGGGGAAAAGGCATTTCCAGACGCCCCGGTGCCAGTCCTCCCCACCCTCCAGTGGCCATGGCCACTCCTGCAGCCATCAACAGTAAGTAGCCTGTTCATTTACATGAGAGTAGCCAGAATAATAGAACCGTAGAGTTGGAAGGGGCCATACACACCAAGCCCCTGCTCAATGTAGGATCAGCCTAGAGCAGGGGTGGGGAACGTCAGGCCCAGGGGCCGTATAAGGCCCGCGAAATCATTTGGTCTGGCCCTTCATGGGTCCTGCTTATCTCCAGCTCAGAAGGATGCTGCCCTGCCTGAATCTCTTGGGCCCAGCTGGGGATGGCAGAGCTCAAAAGCAAGTCACTCTACGTGGCAGACACTTCAAGCCATCTCCGGTGGTGCCTCTTGGCTAAATGTTTGACCAAATATAGCAGGCCAATTTTTAAGTTGATAATTTTGTATGGCTCACGAATGATGTCATAAATATCCAAATGGCCCTTGGCAGAAAAAAGGTTCCCCACCCCTGGCCTAGAGCATCCCTGACAAGTGTTTGTCCAGCCTCTGCTTAATGACTGCCAGGGAGGGGGGAGCTCACCACTTAGGTAGCTGACTCCACTGTCAAACAACTCTTACTGTAAATTTCCTCCCCTAATATCCAGTTGGTACCTTTCTGCCCATAATTTAAAGCTGTCATTGCAAGTCCTATCATCTGCTATCAACAGGAACAGCTCCGTGCTCTAAGTGAGGGGCCTTCAAAAACTTAAAGAGAGCAATCCTGTCCCCCTTCAACCTCCTCTTCTACAGACTAAACATTCCCAACTCCCTCAGCCTTTCCTCATAGGGCTTGGTCTCCAGTAACAAGCCCTGCTGTACAACAACCCCACCCACCTTCTGAAGTTTGGCTGGCATCAGAAGTACTGATGGGCATCATGCTGTTCAGGACCCCTGGGTTAGAATGACAGATTTGTAATGGACTGTAGATCTTCCCACTGCCTTTGACTCAGTTGACAGAGACAGACTTTGGCATAAACTGGCAGATACCAACATTGACAAACACCTTTTGCTCCAGAAAAGGTAACTTCATAGCAACTTGTCCTCTAAAATCAGAGTTGGAATCCCTGACTGATATTATTGTCGTAGTTACAGGCATGAAACAGGGCTGTGTTCTGGTCCCCCTTTTCAATCTTTAATGACATCATTAAGAGGCTCTCAGGTGCTGACTTTTTTCCTCCTTGCCTCAGCTCATGGAAAATATCATCTCTTTTATATGCAGATGACATGGTCCTATTCCCCATAACCTGAATTGGGCTGAGAAGGTCGCTGTCAAGACTCAGTGACTATTGCAAGGAAGAACGTGGTCTATAGATAATTTCCCAGTCAACCAATGGCAAACTTTTAAATACCTGGGAATCACATTTAGTGATACACTTTATTGGAAGGCCCACCTAGAATTTACAAAAGCCACAGCCCTCCTGCCAATGGGCACCAACTTAAAATTCTATCATACCAAAGGGGGCTAACCTGATAGATCTGGTAATAAAGGTATTCCAGAGCAAGTTGATTGCACAGCTCCTATATGGCTTTGAGGTATGGGATTGGAATGATGCTCTTGTAGCTAATCTGGAGGGAATCCAAAATCTGTTTTTGAAAAATATCCTAGCTCTACCTCCTAATACTCCTGGCTGCCTTTTATTGAGAGTGGAAACAGTCTTCCTTCCTTACGGACACGTGCTCACAAAGCCCTGTTTAATTATTGGTACAAACTGAAGAGAGCTCCAGTCAGCCAGCTCCCAGGTACTTATTTCGCATTAAGCCTAAAAGATCCCATATGGTCATCCAACGGCAATAGAATCCTTCAATTGTATGATTTGCCAGATGTTGTTCGAGGGGCTTCCCAAGAGGACTTCAATTTATAGGCCCAGATTTATAGGATAGATGCAGTATCTGACAGGCAAGTAATTCTAGGATCCAAACGTTTACCTTGGTATATATGAATAAAAGTAGATCATTCCAGGGCACACTGCCCGTCTATTATTACATTCTTTAAATTACATTCAGCTTTTATATCAATCGGTTTTCAAACAATGCAGCTATGCTCGAAGGGCGATGTTCCCAGTGACCAGTTGCCCAGCGTATATGTATTTGTGGAGGTTCAGAAGACCTATGCCATCATATGCTGGTTTGCCCTTTATATCTCGCTCCAAGACAAAAATTTGTAGGGACAATTTTGGCCAAGTTAGATCACCTGCCCTGAGGGGCACAACAAAAGCAGAGCAGTAATTCCTCTTTTGGTTGATCCCTCCCTGCCTTTCTTACGATGCAGCACAACAGGGTGGTTGTGGAGTCGATAAAGACATGGGTCTTTCTGACTCCCAAAGCAAATAACAGTCTAGGATTGATACTGTGGTTACTGAATGACTGGCGGGTGGTTCTTTTCACCCTGGTGTGATGCAGCAGCAAGTGGCTGTTTCTACTGTTCCACACACACACCCTTCTCCATTTGTTAGACTGAGCGAAAAGACAGAAGAAAAAGACAAGATATGGCTAAATACAGAACGAGAAGGGAAAGCTGAGGCAAGAGAGTCTTTGTGGGGAAAGAATGCTATGAGAACAGAACAGCATTTTGGATAATCAACAATCAACTTGACTGCATGAGACCTCATGACAGGGAAAAGTTAGTTGTCCATATTATTGTGACATTACTGACTTACATTCAGCATATAGAGAGAACCTTTTCATCACCACGATCTCTGTCTGATTTACGGAGTTGAGTAGACAGTGTCTCTTAATATGTAAAGGGTACCCCTTCACCACTCAATCACAGAGATCACCCTATTCACCTCCAGAAAAACCCGGAAGTGATGTCGGTGCGTCCAGCGGGGATGCGTGCATGTGCATTGCGCACCGTGGTCGCAGCCCTGCAAAACTCTCGCCAGTGGAGCTACAGGGCCTGGCAAGCCTACCTGTGGGTAACAGCAATTATACTTGCAACAAGTATAAGTTGGTAGCCCTACTGTAAGAGAAGATACAGGAACCTGAGCCACGCTTGTCCACACTCCATTTTGTAAAGGAAGGTGAAGAGTTCATGGACAGGATGCATGAAGCATTCTTTAGTGGGCAACAGGAGGAGGAGAGAAAGGTATCTAAAAAAACCAAGGAGCAACCAACACAGCAGTAGGGTGAATGGAAGAATGTGAACCACAGGAGCAGGAAAACCAGGAGTCATTCTGATCCTCTGTTGCTAAGCAATAGTTCCAGGATCTCCCCACAGATATTGATTCTGGACAACTAACCCCCCCAACCCCCAAAGCTTAAAGGAAATTTCTCAGGCCCCTGTGGATGAGAGGGCTCGAGCTTCCTCTCACCAATATAGGAAGAGGCATGATCTGGTAATTGAGGATTCCCTACTGAGAGGGGTAGAGTCTAAAGTATGCTGACCAGACTTGTCATCTCCAGAGGTCTACCAGGTGCACGCATCCAGGATGTGACAGACAGGGTAGGAAGACTCATCAAGCCCACAGATTATTACCCTTCCTTGCTCATTCATGTGGGATTAAATGATATTGTCCAACACAGCCCAGAATGTACTAAAAGAGACTATGCAGCTTTGGGTAAGAAGGTGAAGGACCTTGGGGCGCAGGTTGAATTTTTGTCAGTTATTCCTGTCGAAGGTCATGGCTTAGGAAGGCAAAGAAGAATACTGCAAATTAATGACTGTCTGCATAGATGGTTTGGATTTTTGGACCGTGGCTTATGCTTTCGAGATGAAGCTCTTCTATTGGGAGATTCTTAGCAACTCACGAGGGTAGGAAAAAATTGGTGAAAGCCTTGCAAACCTGATAAGGAGAGCGAGACAAAAACTTAAAGCCTAGTATGATGACAAGATGGGAACAATAAAGATTTGAGGGGAGTGGCACGTATGCAAGGAAACATTAACTTATGGATAAGTACAGAAACAAAAACCTCGGGGCACATAAACCATGGATACCTGTCTCTATACTAATGCACAGAGTATGGGAAACAAGCAGGGGGAACTCAAAGTCCTAATACAGGAAGAGGATTTTGACCTAATAGGCTTTACTGAAACTTGGTGGGATATCACTCATGATTGGAATATTGTCAGGCCTGCTTTCCACAGCTCTAAGCAGCCTGTCAGACTCTGACCGTTTTAGTTTCGATTCTACCAGGTGCCTCTCAAGGCCAAACTGCTAGCTGCTGCATTCCTGTTCCAGTGCTATCTCCCGTGGGAACGACTCCTCAGTGGAAGGGGGGCCGCCTTGACCTGTTGTGACTAATACTTTCCCTTATAGGCCTACCCCATGCTCCCAATTGCCATTCGTGCCAATGTACCTGTAAGCTCTGCAATACCTGTGTGTTTTCCATTAAATCAGCTCTCTTTTAGACTCTGTCTCTGGATGCTGTTTGTGGGACTACCATGGGACAAGTGCTCACATTTTGGCATGAATCCCTTCTCTGTTTTTCCCTGCCTGGCTGGAGCCCTGGAGGGTTCGCCGGGGCCTCGGATTGGAGCAGGAGTCGTGCTCTCGAATGAATTGCCTGTGGCTGGAGTCCCGGAGGGTTCGCCTAGGCCCCAGGTGGGAGCAGAGGCGCCGCTCCCCGGGTGGAGGGTTTCAGACTGAAACCCTGGAGGGTCCTGAACCTTGGTACCCTCCGTTGGAACCGTCGGACGAGTACCCTGACGACCCTTCTTTGCTAGATGACATCCTTGCTGAGGTGCTGCGAACGGATGCTGAGGTCAATTGCCTGATTGTACTCCTCCGAGCTCAATGGTGTCGTCTAGCTGACACGACCCCCTGGACAGACCCCGACGCAGACCGCAGTGCCCAGCACGAACTCCGCGTACTGGACGGCTTGGTGGAGGAAGTTCGACTGGCGCAAGAGGATTTAGTAACTTTGACCCGTTTGCTAGCGGGGTTCACTATACATGAAGAACAACCCAACCAGAACCAGTAGCGGCCCCAATCTGCCCCGTTCTACCCCGATCCATGGCGGGATCACGGGCGGAGGAGACTCGGGCCCCAACCGCTCCTGATGCCAACTTGTGCCTGAAAGAAGCATGGGATGTAGCGGCCCGAACAGCCTTACTGTTTCTGGGGCTGACCTCAGCTACAGCCACGGTGGCTGACCTCACGAAACTTTTAACCCCTGGGTTTGGAGCAGATGCTGCTCTGGCAGTTCGGGTTCAACCGTTATTGGACCTAACAAATTCCTCTGATCTCCTTCTGCTTTTGGAGAACGAAGCTCTCCTGATTGTCACTACGGCGATTGCCACCAAGCTCGAGGCTGACCAAGTGCTCGCAGACCGACAACGGGCCGAGGAACAGTTGCGGGCTGCAGATGCGGCGGCTCGGGCGCGGGCTGCGCAAGAAGAGGAGCAACGTTTGGCAGATGTTCGAGCCCGCACGCTCACAGACGAGAGTCCCAAAGACAGCACCGACTTTGGATTCATCCCCTTATTTTCTCCGAGTTTTGGTCCATATCGCGACACGCAACGCGCACGTCGCCATGCAGGTCGCTTCACTGAGCCGGACTTCTCGAATGAGGAAGACCTATATAGTGAGGAACCTCACTGGGCTACTGATCTCCGAGTCAGTCAATCCCGACGTATGGAGGGGGCTGGGGACGAAATGCGCCTCTTGAGGGACCAAAATCGGGACTTGAATGATCGTGTGGCCCGTCTGCAGGGCCAAATGGAACGGTTGCTTAGTGATAATGACCGTTTGCAACAAGCTCTAACAGCCCAGCCGGCCCAACCAGCGCCAGCCCAGCCGGGTCAACCAGCGCCAGCCCAGCTGGGTCAACCAGCGCCAGCCCAGCCGGGTCAACCAGCGCCAGCCCAGCCAGGCCAACCTGCGCCAGCCCAGCCGGCCCAATCAGCGCCAGCCCAGCCGGCCCAACCAGCACCAGCCCAGCCGGCCCAACCAGCGCCAGCCCAGCCAGGGGCGCCGGTCCCTGGAGCTCTGTTTCCGCTGCCTCCAGGGTAGCCGCCTGCCCCGCTACCTATACAATGGAAGCAGCCTCGACTGAAGGTAACCTACAACGGCGCGGTCGAATCCCTACCCTGTTTCCTGCATCATGTAGACAGTTACATGAGGGAACAAGGACAGTTCTTCCCCACTGAAGACAGTCGTGTTCGATTCGTTGCCTCTCTGTTAACAGGGAAAGCGGCCGATTGGATGGTCCTCCAGTTTGACACTCGGGCCCGATCCATTCGCTCTCTCAACAATTTCATGTTTGCCCTGCGGAGGCGGTTCGAGGATCCCTTCTTGGGAGAAAGGGCCAAAGCCGAACTCCTGCAACTCTGGCAAGGCTCTACTCCCGTTCGGGAATTCGCAGATGAGTTCCAACGACTTGCTAGTAAAATCGTGGATTGGCCTGAAGCCACCTGAATACATTACTTCCGAGAAGCTCTACACCCTGACATTTTGAACTGGGCGTACATGCAACGGGACCCCGACACCCTGGAAGATTGGATTTTACTGGCAGAGGAGGTGGAAAGCCGCCGTCAATTTATATCTCTGGTCCAACGCCGGACCAGAGAGGGGAGTAGTCATCAAAAATCTCCTCCTAAAGTTGCAGCCCCCACCCCACGGAGACCAACGCGGCCCACGCAGGACCGCGAATCCCGGTTCCAAAGAGGAGCCTGTCTCGTTTGCGGAACCATGGGCCACTTTGCTGCCGCCTGCCCGCTTCGACCAGACCGGTTGGTCCCTTCTCAGCAAGATGGACCGCCCCGGAATCGGGGGCGACCTCAGCGCAGAGGCACCGCGGCCAACCGTAGCTCTGCTCCTGGACGGACCGCGCCATCAGCTCTCCACGTCGGAGAAGCGCCCCTCGACCCTGCACCAATGAACCCATCAAGGTTCCGGATTACAAGTGCCCCACTGGGGGACAATTCGCCGTCTTCGGATGAGGACATAGGCTTGGACTCCCCGGCTTTGAATCTCGAATCTCCTCTGGATCTGTCAAAAAACGGGCAGGGTCTGCGGTGAGAGGAGCAACACCGCGGACCCTCACAGCTATTCCTGCAAAACCCAACGCTCCGGTGAAGGTGAGTGAGGTCGAAGAGACTGTATATGTGGACGTAGTGTTACAATGCCATCAAGGCGGCCCCCCTTCCACTGAGGAGTCGTTCCCAGGGGAGATAGCACTGGAACAGGAATGCAGCAGCTAGCAGTTTGGCCTTGAGAGGCACCTGGTAGAATTGAAACTAAAATGGTCAGAGTCTGACAGGCTGCTTAGAGCTGTGGAAAGCAGGCCTGACATTATTAGGATTGAGGGGTACAACTTGTTTAAAAGGGATAGACAGATAAGGAAGGGGGAAGAGTAGATGTATGTCAAAGATGTATATACATGAGGAAATACATGAATCTGACATGGAAATTCAGTCAAGAGTCTATGGGTAAAAATAAAAGAAGAAATAACAGTGATATTATTATTGGGATCTGCTATCAACCACCAAACTAGGCAGAGAACTTGGATGAGACAGTCCTAGACCAGATTACAAAGTTCTCAAAGAGACAGAACACAGTGGTCATGGGAGATTTCAATTACCCAGATATCTGTTGGAAGTCCAACTCTGCTAAATATGCAAGATCCAATAAATTCCTGACTTGTCTTGCTGACAACTTCATTTTCCAGAAAGTGGAGAGGGAAACAAGGGGGTCTGCTATCTTGGACTTGATTCTCACCAACAGGAACGACCTGGTTGATGAGATTAAAATAGTGGGCACCCTGGGTAGTAGTGACCCTGTAATTTTTGAATTTACAATCTTGGGGGAAGGAAAAGCTGTACGTAGTCAGACATATAGGTAGGACTTTAGGAAAGCAAATTTTAACAAACTTAAACTTATGCTGGGTAGAATCTCCTGGTCAGAAATACTTAAGGAGAAGCGAGTTCAAGAGGGGTGGGAGTTTTTTAAAAACTGAAATACTGACGGCACAATCACAAATTATTCCTATGAGAAGGAAAAATGGGAGGAGCCTAAAGATGCCAGGGTGGCTCCATAAACATCTTTTTAAAGATTTGAGAAATAAAAGTCTCATTTAGGAAGTGGAAGGAGGGCATTATAACCAAAGATGGATATAAACAAATAACCAGTGCTTACAGGGAGAGTGTTAGGAAAGCTAAAGCACAGTATGAGCTTAGGCTAGTGAGAGATGCTAAACACAACAAAAAAGGGTTCTTTTCCTATATTCAGAGTAAGAAAAAGAACAAGGACATGATAAGCCCATTGCGGGGACCAGAAAGTGAAATTGTAACAGGAGATGAAGAGAGGGTAGAACTGCTCAATTCCTCAGGGCCAGATGAATTGCATCCAAGGTTACTCAAAGAACTTGCAGATGTAATTTCTGAGCCTCTGTCCATTATTTTTTAGAATTCTTGGAGAACAGGTGAGGTACTAGAAGATTGGAGGCAGGCAAATGTTGTCCCCATCTTCAAGAAAGGGAAAAAGGAGGATCTGGGCAACTACCAATCTGTCAGCTTGACATCAACACATGGATTAAGAAAGGATGGATCTGATTACTAAGAGTCAGCACAGGTTTCTCAAGAACAACTCATGTCGCACTAACCTTATCACTTTTTTATTTTTATTTTTTAGAAAGTTACTACCTTGCTGGATCAGGGGAATGCTGTAGACATAGTTTACCTTGATTTTAGTAATGCTTTTGAGAAGGTTCCACATAATATTCTTGTTGACAAATTGAGAAAATATGGTTTAGATCTGTAACTGGTTGACAGATTGCACCCAAAGAGTGCTTGTTAATGGTTCTTCATCCACTTGGAGAGGAGTGACTACTGGAGTGCCTCAGGGATCTGTCTTGGGCCCTGTGCTGGATGAAGGAATAAAGGGGATGCTTATTAAATTTGCAGACAATACAAAATTGAGAGGGGTAGCAATTATGGCAGAAGACAAAGCCAGGATATAGGATGATCTTGACAGGCTAGAGAATTGGGCTAAAACCAGTGAAATGTATTTCAACAGAGACAAATGTAAAGTTCTGCATTTAGGTAGGAAAAATGAAATGCATAATTATAGGATGGGGGAGACTTGTCTGAGCAGTAGTGTGTGCGAAAAGGATCTAGGTATCTTAATGGATCAAACACTGAACATGAGTCAGCAATGTGATGCGGTAGCTAAAAAGGCAAATGCGACCTTGGGCTGTATCAACAGAAGTATAGTGTTCAGATCACGCGAAGTGATGGTATCACTTTACTCTGCTCTGATGAGACCTCACCTAGAGTATTATGTTCAGTTTTGGGCACCACAATTTAAGAAGGTTTTCGTGCCTTGTGTGGGCAACCAATGGGCAACGGGGGGTGGGGGGTTGAGCAGCTATTTAAGTTAGTTTCAAGATTTCTGAAAGCTGGTCCCTCCTTCACTCCCTGTGAAACAATGGGGGACTAGTTCATCAGTCACAAAACCTAGTTTAATTCTGTTACTTACGTCTTCATTTTGGGTGCTGCTAGAAAATATTATTTACAGTTTTTCCAAAGGGGCCTTTAGATTTGTTCCCCAGCATGAGGCTGCGCTGTAGGGGGACCGGAGGGGGCAGCTCTTCTGCCCTTATTTTAGCCACATCAGTGGAGTAGAAATTATGAAAGAGTTGCACTCTGCTGATCACTCTGCTTCCTATTAGAACCTCCTTCAGAAGTGGTCCAAAATAAATTTGCCTGATAGTTGGCAGCTCCTCCCTCACCTGCTTAGCGAGGTGGTACACCTCAATGTAGAGTATTAGGGCTACAGTCCACGTATGAAAGGCAGCATACTCTCCCCCACATAAAGTATTCGTAGCCTGACATGCAGGCTTTGTAACAGGAAATTCTAAGGGCTACAGAATTTCACTCTCACACTGTGGAGCTTCCAGGCCTCCTTGCAAGCAGGTGCAGAGGGAAATCCCTTGCCCTGTGACGCCTCAATAATTAACATATTCAGAGTAAGGTGGAAGAACGAAAGAACAGGGGACAGTGCATTTAAATTCAGTACTGTAGCAGGCATAGGCACAAAGACTGTTCATTTCTCTATGACAGGCATCAGTGCTGTGGCACGTGATATTGTAGGTAGAGGGGACACCTGAAGATAATTTTTTTATATCCTGCTTTGTCCTCAATGGGGACACAAAGCAGCTTTCAACAGAAATGGGAGAAGGGAAGGCTTCTCTTTCTCTGCCAGATCTTCCACCCATCTCTAGTCTACATTCCCAAGGTCTTGTGCCTCTGGGCATATCCAGGTGTTAAATATCTGTGAGGTGAAACAAACTCAAGTCAGATCTTGTCCAGCTGCCGGCAGCCACTTCCTCCCCTGCCCCTTGGGACTGAGAAGCCCAAAGGGCAGAGGGTTAGAACAGGTAGGTTTGTGCATATCTTTTTCTGGAGTGGCACATACAGAAGTAGTGATGGATCAAGGAGGTGGAGGATGAAGGCAGCCAACCTGGTGTTGATGGTGATGTAGAGGCATCTCCAAATGAATAGTTATGATGTGAAAGCCAGGATGGCTAAAATGAATGACAGTGGTGAGTACACAGTTGTCTGGAATGATAACACACTTCTTATGGATTTAGGTATTAAATTTCCATAGCAGTACCTGCCCCATTCAGATTCATAAGTTTCATGTTTGGTCCAAAGTCTGTCAGCCTGCCAAGAAGAACCTGAGAGAAAAGTAACAAAAGGGGGATGGGGAGAATAACTGTGTTACCCATCCCAGTGGTCATAACTCCAGTCACTGCCAGTATCACTCTGTTCGCATATGAGGAAGAGCAGGTCTATGTGAAGAAAACAAAGAATAGTAGTCGTGCCCGCTGTGTGGGAGGGAGAATGACCACTGGTGTAGGAGTGAGCAGCATAATCTATTTTTCCCTCTGAAAGGGACAATGATTTGTACACTGGATACAGTACTAATATCTGCCTTGACGCCTGCAACTACTCTGAATTGTCCAGGACTGGTTTTAAAGTTGGAAGAGAAGGAGCTTGGCCCAGCTGAGAAAAAAAGATGACCCAACGCTTGTGCTGGGAGTTGGAGCTGCAGATGAAGAGTCATCGTGGTGGTCACTTTATCTTTTTGGTTCCTACACATCAGAAAGTGCAATAAGAACCAGAGCTGCCCCTGATCTTTTGAGTTCTGCTAGTAGGCTCTGAAAAACCCTGAGAAGCATATTTGGCACTTAAAGGAGGAGATCCAATACTGCCACCACAGCTGATCTGGTTCTCACAGGCTGAGGTTCTGCGGTTCAATAGTAGCTGCTGGAGTCTCACCCAAAAGGAATCACAATCACTGGAAGCATGTTTGCTGAAGTTTTGACAGTGGATACAAGAATCTACTCCACTCTTCACATAGGTAGATCAAGCAGAAATCATGCCCAAGGATGATTTCTTGCCTTGCCTTCTGGAATTACATAAGCTGTGTCCTCAAGCCCAAATTAATTTCAAAAAATTAAAAACCAAAAGAGGCAGAGGATAAAATCTCGCTTTGAGAGGAGGGGGCAGGAGTAGCAACTCCCCCCTTTTTTTTTTTAAAAGAATATTCAGAAAGGGAGCACGGCACAGGCACAGCTCGCATGTAGGACTGCACAGAAACCACAAAAACCCTTAAGAAACTCATTTGTTTTCTGCCTTCAGATATTAACTTGAGTAAGAACACAGAATAAATCCAGCAACCTTTCTAGGGTCCAAGTTCAGAGATGCTATGAACTTTGCAAAAAAATGCAATCAACTTTTGAATTTACTTTTCCTGTTTATGTTGTTGCTGCTGAGTTGAACACCTTAGACAATTGCCTTGACAATTTGCTAACAATTCAAAACAAACAGCATTGTTCAACAGCTGTGAAGTATGGCAGCTGGATGGGTAGACTGTGCTGATGCACGCTCACAATTTTCTGGCTGGCTTGGATTACATATGGCCATGCACCACTTAAAATCAACTCGTTAAAGCAGGGTTGTCAAACATACGGCCCCCAGGCCAGATCTGGCCGTTTGAAGGCTGTGATCTGGCCCGGGGAGCCAAGCGAGCCCCCCCTCTCCCCCCTTCGGGCTGCAGAGTTTCTTTGCCTCTGCAGACGAAGAAGCCTCCAGAATGGTTTCACTTACAGTCCTTTCTGGCTGGATTGGAGGTTGTGTTTGTGTGGGAGGGGAGGGGCCTGAACTGTGCCTATGGGGCAGAGGGAGAAAGTCACATTTAGTAAAAGAAGCCTCTCCTGAAAGCTGGGAGAACAAAAAAAACAGAAGCACCTGGGCTGCCCTCCTTCCTTCCTTGCCTGCTGGAAAGCCTTCCCCATGATCAGGTGTTTGGTAGGTTGGCTGCTGTCAGGTTCTGACTGAAGTCACCTGAAGAAGGGCTCTTGGCAGGCCCAGGCCAGGCCCTGGCTTCAGGTCAAGTTCTTGGTTCACATGTCATAAACATTATCCTGTTATTCACTCTGCCTGCAATCCACAGCTGTTGTATTGTCTATCGTGCCCTGAGAACAGTTATCTCGGAATTTTTTCACTTTGTTTTCCTTTCTCCGGCTGGAGTGCTTTTAACCATGTATTCTACCCATGTCATGCCATTAGCAGCCTTGTTCGTTCTATAGACAGTCAGCTCTTTTATTTACCTTATTGCTCCTAATAAAGTATTATTGCTTCAGAGCTACCTGCCTGGATGAATCAGCTTTTGAGGGATGCTAGAGGTAAACGCCTGATTCTGACAGCTGCTGGGCGCAGTATCGGGGCTGAGCCACTTGCAAAGAGGATTGTGGATGTCAATTGTCCAGGTGCATAAAGAATAATAATGAATTGTAATATATATCTGCAAATGTTCATTTTATCATACTGAGACCAACTCTTTCCTATGGTTAATAAAGCACGCAAGTCAAAGGCTTTTTAGAAATTGCTATTCTTGAGCAAAATGATAGATGTGAATTTGTTGTTCAGCACCTGGCATTACATTATAGTATTTATTTATTTGTTTGATTTGGTACACATGGCCCACCCCGATCAAGTGACATTTATGTCATATCCGGCCCTCCGAACAAACAAGTTTGACATCCCTGCGTTAAAGTGTCTGCCATTTCTGTGGCTCTGTGTTGTTTACTGGGTTGCTGAATACTCACAGCTGACTGCAACATAACTTGTTTCCCAGTTTTCCTGTGCAAAAACCAATTAATATAAACAAACATGAATCTGCTTGGCTTTGGGAGTCAGGCAGGGAGACATAATAGACAAGGTTGGAACAGTAGAGAAACAAGTCATGCAGCTTCCCCCATAATGTACCCAGCAAAAAATAAGGTTTAGGATACACAGGACCACAGTGACTCTTTAACAAAGGACGGAGTAAAGTGTCTAAATGTTGGCGCTGTAACTCACTGGACGCATCCCTTAAGCATATGCTTTGGGAGTGCCCAGTTATTCATTTTTTCTGGGAAGAAGTTATTACTCATATCAACTTTGTATTAGAATGTCCATTCACTGTTGAGTATGCTTACGTACTTCTATTGGAGGCTAACCAATGGTCAACAAAAATGGACCCTCCGTGCTCCTGCTACAACTAAAAGACTCTTATTACAGCGTTGGAAAGATAAAAGCCAACCTCTGGTAAATCAATGGATTGAAGACATTAGAACTCTATCATTATTTGAACACATAGCATATAGACGACAATTGCACGAGGACTTATTGTTAGATATTGGGAACTGTTTATAGAGACTTGTGTGTAGATCCGCTACCACTTCTGTTATATTTTTGTCTTTATGTATAGCTTTTTCCCTTAATTTTTTTTCAAAAATCTTATTTAGTTGCTGGATTTTAATTTTTTTTCTCCTTTTTTGGGGGGTGGGGAAGAAATACATTTAAAAATAAAATAAAATACAATGCATCCCAGCAGAATCAAGGCAAAAGGACACTACTTCTTTTATAGCACATGTCAGGTGTGCTACGCAAACAGATGGAGTGGTAGTAAGGGGAATAGCCCTGACAAAATATTTGCAATCTACATCAGCTGCACATTGAACCAGCCAGGCAAGACAAGAAAAGCTAGAACAGACAGAAAAGCTATACAGCTTTTCCACCTGCCCCCAGCAACACTGAAACACTGCTAGTTAAAATTTATTTGAAACATTTTTAACACACATCAAAAATGATCATATATCCCAGACTTATGATTAGGTCTGAGATGATCTCCTCCATGCCTGAGAGATGGTAACGAAGGGGAGAAGATGCAGGCACCCTCAGAAAAGCCTCCCTGAGCTTCCTCACGTCCAAGGTTCGACTGAGCAGACTACTGTGACTTGCTTAAGTAGGAAGACTTGCAAGAGGATGCTTTGCGATACAATCAGAAGATGATCATGACTACTCTGATTATTTCAAAGCCTGGGACCACTGGTGCTGTTTTTGTTGTTTGGCAAGCAAAGAGATGCCCATGAAGTTTGTCGCTGATCTAGATTTCTGGAGTCACTCTAGTATGTCATTTGTCATGGTGCTAAATAAGCTTTTGCCTTCAAAAGGCAAACCTTCTATCTTCATCCTGGCTTCAGATCTCAGAAAGCAGGATCTTAGCCAAGTGTAACATCTAACAGCAACAGCAGTGGGCAGATGCTTGGACATAAAGACTTGCTGCTTTGCCAGCTGAAACACCTCCTCCTTGGAGGTAAGTGCCCTGAGCCTTGCATACTCTAGCAGTTGATCTAGTAGTTGACAACTTTTCCCACCAAAAGAGTTGATAGTCTTACTGGCAGACATGAATGTCCTCTTATCCCATTACTATGAAGTTTGCTTAGCAGTCTTTGGTGGGGGACTTTGTCAAAAGTCTTTTGGAAATCCAAATACACAATGTCCACAGGCTCATTCCTGTCCACATGCTTATTGACACTTTCAGAAAAACTCTAAAAGGTTAGTGAGACAGGACCTACCTTTACAGAAGCCATGTTGGGTTTTGCTCAGCAAGCCTTGCCCTTCTGTATGCTTGACAATTCTATCTTTAATAATGCTTTCCATTAATTTACCTGGAACAGATGCTAAGCTAACCCTTTTTATAAATGGGTGTTACACTGGCGATTCTCCTGTCCTCTGGTACAGAGGATGATCTAAGGGACAGGTTACATATCATTGGTAGGAGTTCAGCAATTTCCCATTTGAGTTCTTGAAGAACTCTAGGATATATACTGTCTGGTCCCTGTGACTTGTTAGTGACTTGTTAGTTTGCAGTTTGTCTAGAAGTTCTAGGACTTCCTGCCTTGTTACCACTATTTGCCCCAGTTTCTCTTTCTCCCCTTCCCAAAACCTCTGTTCAGGAGAAGGAATCTGCCATAAATCTTCAACAGTGAAGACAGATGAGAATCATTCATTTAGTTTCTCAGCAATTGCTTTATCCAGCCTTAGTGTTCCTTCACACACATTGTCATCCAATGGTCCAACCGCTTCCCTAGCTGGTTTCCTACTCCTAATGTACTTAAAGAATTTATTGTTGGTCTTGATGTGTTCTGCAATATGTCCCTCAAAATCTTTTTTTTAATCTCTAATTGTTTGCTTGCATTTCCTTTGTGCAAATTTGTGTTTGCTTTTGTTTGCCTCGTTTGGGCAATCCATCCAGTTTCCGAAGGAAGCCTTTTTTTCCTCTAATAGCTTTCTTCACCTTACCCATTCGCCATGGTGGTGACTTCTTGGACTTAATACCACCTTTCCTGACTTGCAGTATACAATCTCGTTGCGCCTCTAGAATTGTGGACTTGAGTAACCCCCAATCCTTTTCCAGAGATTTAACCCTCCTAAATGTTCTTTTCAACTTCCTTTTTACCAGGTTTCTCATTTTAGATAAGTTCCCTCTTTTAAAGTCAAAGGTAATTGTGTGAGATTTCCCAGGCACTAAGTTGCTGGCAGCACCACAGAGCATTGAGTCCAGGATTGCTTCCCTCTGGTTGGGTCCATGACCAACAGTTCGAGGGCACAGTCATTGAGGATGTCTAGAAATTTTATTTCTTTGGCTTGACTGCAGCATGCATTTATCCAGTCAATACGAGGGTAGTTAAAGTCTCCCATTATTACTATTTCTTCACCTTTGCATGCTTCCCTGATTTCATTTTCCATCTCTAGATCACCCTAAGGTCAGGGGGCCGATAGAAAGTCCCCAGTACTAAATTACTTTTGGGGCCCAGAATCGTCACCCACAAGAAGAGGAAGAGTTGGTTTTTATATGCCAACTTTCTGTACCACTTAAGGGAGAATCAAACCGGCTTGCAATCACCTTCCCTTCCCCTCCCCACAACAGACACCTTGTGAGGTAGGTCAGGCTGAGAGAGCTCTAACAGAGCTGTAACTTGCCCAAGGTCACCCAGCTGGCTTCCTGTGTAGGAGTGGGGAAACAAATTCAGTTCACCAGATTAGCCTCCGCCGCTCATGTGGAGGAGTGGGGAATCAAACCCAGTTCTCCAGATCAAAGTCCACCGCTCCAAGCCACCACTCTTAACCACTACACCACATTGTGGACAAGTCTGCCCTTTTTACGGTTTCTAGTTTATTAGGCACTATGCCTTCCTTGATATACATAGCAACATCCCTCCATTATGCCCTTCCGTCATTACAACAGAGTTTGTAGCCAGGGATGACCACTGGTTCTCTCCCCTCCACCAGGTTTCTGTAATGCTCAGTGTATCTACCTTTTACCTTAAAACCATGCACTCTAACTCCATTTTCACTTGGCGCTTCTAGCATTAGCATAGAAACACCTCCACATTGTCTCTCTCTTTTGACTTGCCTGGCATGTGCCCTTGAGCATCCTTAAGTGGCTATCCCGCTTTACTTTACCATCCCCTTTCATGTCTACCTCATTCCTGTGTGGGCAATCAGAAGCAATTTTCCCTTTGTCTATTTGCATTGAGTTTGCCCGAACCAGATGCTTATCAGCTCCTGTCAGCTTTCCCCCCGGTTCAGTTTAAAAGCTGTTCTGCCATCTTTTTAATGTTACACACCATTCTGGTTCAAGTGGAGCCCATCTCTTTTGTATAGACCCGGCTTGTCCCAAAATGTTGCCCAATTCCTAACAAATCTAAAGCCCTCCTCCCTACACCACCATCTCATCCACGCATTGAGACGCCCAACTGTGTCTGCCTAGCTGGTCCTGCGCATGGACCAGGTAGCATTTCAGAGAAAGCTACCTTGGAGGCCCTGGATTTTAGTTTCCTGCCTAGTAACCTAAATTTTGAATCCAAGACTTCTGGACTACACTTCCCCACATTGTTGGTACCAACGTGCACCAGGACCAAAAAAGGAAGTATTTTTTCACACAACGCGTGGTTAAATTGTAGAACTCCCTGCCCCAGGATGTGGTGATGGCTGCCAGCTTGGAGGGCTTTAAGAGGGGAGTGGAGATATTCATGGAAGAGAGGCTGTTAGTTAGAATGGATACTAGTCATGCTGCATACCTATTCTCTCTAGTATCAGAGGAGCATGCCTATTATTTTGGGCACGGTGGAACACAGGCAGGATGGTGCTGCTGCACTCGTCTTGTTAGTGGCTTCCTAGAGGCACCTGGTTGGCCACTGTGTGAACAGACTGCTGGACTTGATGGGCCTTGGTCTGATCCAGCAGGGCCTTTCTTATGTTCTTATGACCATTGGCTCCTCCCCAGCAATATCTACCAGACTACCTAAATGACGGGTAATGTCAGCAACCTTCGCACCAGGCAGACAAGTCATCATGAGATCCATGCGCCCACCAGAAACCCAGCTGTCTACATTTCTAAGGATTGAATCTCCCACAACAAGAAGCCCCTCTCCCCTCAGAGGCATATCCTCAATATGAAAAGATATCTGTTCACCCACTAAGGAAGGGGTCCCTTCTAAGGTACCACATCACCTTACCTCAGAGAGATGATCTCTTCACCAAGGGCTTCATCATCCATGGCTGGCAGGGAGCTGTCACCCTGGGACTGGGATGCAACTATTTCATCCCTGGAGTCCTTACCCACCTCTCTCTCTCTGCCTGTCTCAGCTCCTCCAGTTGAGCTACCTTGGTCTCAAGGAAGTGAACTTGCTCCCTGAGAGCCAGGAGCTCCCTGCACTGAGCACACACCCATGACTTCTGTCCAGCAGGCAGATAGTCATACATGCGACACTCCATGCAGCACACTGGATAGCACCCCCACCCCTGCTGGCTTCCTATCTCCATAAGTGGTATTTTAATTATTTATTTTTGCTGTTTTAACTTGGAAATGAAAGTGTCCTGGCCTCTATACCCTGCCATCTTCCTATACTGAATAAGAGCCTTGTGCCCTGGCTTCCTTGCCCTGCTGCTAATTCACACCGATGCTTAACTCACTCAGTACTCATGCAGGGCACACAGATCTACTCTGCCCCAATAGCAGGACCCCTATGGGGTCCCCAGGGCAAGAGCCCTTGTGCCCTCACCATTCGGCACATGGCAAAGGCTAGTGCCTCTGGCAAGAAGGAGCATTTGCAATTTAAATGCTCACAGCCCCCGCCTCTCACACACAAGCTCCACCCAGCACAATCAAAACTCCTCCTTAGAAGGCTACAATCAGGCTACAAACACCCACTCTCCCTCAATCACAGTCCTCTCCCAGCAACCTCAGTTAATCAATGTTCCCCAGCAGTTTTAGGAAAGGCAAAAATTAGCACTCATCTTCCCTTGCCAGCACCTCCATCTCCCAGCCTAGGTGATTCACATGCAGCCTCAACCTTCAGGTTGATCTCTATATAGGCTTTCAGGCTACCCTGACCTGGGGATGGTGGTGGATGGTTTGATCCACATTTCTTTTCAACCCCCAGTAGAGCAGGGAAAACAGGAAGCTCAACAGGAGCATGGAATGCAGATTGACTGAACCATGTCATGACCAGGTCATTACACGGTGGGGGCTTTCTGGTGACCTAGATTCTGAGGGCTTTCGTCATTTGGCCCTGAAAACATGCAAGTCTTCAGAGGGGGATCTCATACCGCAAATGTTGGAGATGAGGATGTGGTAGTTGAGAAGACTCAGAATCTTGAAGAGGCTAAGGATGGCTTTTGGGCAGGAGTTCAAAAGAGAAGAGGTCAACTCTATCTATTTGCAAACCTAAGAGAAAACTATTTACAACAGTATCCTAAGAAAAAAAGTATGAAAAATTGAGAAGTGATAGAAACCTCAGAGAAGTCTTCAAGTGAACTTGCCCGCATGGCAGATGGGGGGGAAATGAGCAGGATGGTACAAAATATTGTCGAAGGCTTTCACGGTCAGAGTTCATTGGTTCTTGTAGGTTATCCGGGTTGTGTAACCGTGGTCTTGGAATTTTCTTTTCTGACGTTTCGCCAGCAACTGTGGCAGGCATCTTCAGAGTAGTAACACTGAAGGACAGTGTCTCTCGACACTGTCCTTCAGTGTTACTACTCTGAAGATGCCTGCCACAGTTGCTGGCGAAACGTCAGGAAAGAAAATTCCAAGACCACGGTTACACAACCCGGATAACCTACAAGGATGGTACAACTTCTCTCTTTTGGCGCATGCACAGTCAGAAGCTGTGTTTCTGAAGGGGATATCTTCACACCATTTCTAAACCGTTACTCTGAGCAGGTACAAAGCCCCTCAGTGTGATGCACAGAGACCACAAATTAGTAATGTGCACAGAACCATTTTTATTCAATTCGGAATACTTGAGAAACACACGTTTTCAAAGTTTGAGCATCCTGCTTGCAATCTGCAAATAAACTGCACTCCAAATAGAGGATCCCTGTCAGAATCTCATTCCACTTCCCATGTTCTGTAACAAACTTGACATAGGAAGGGATTCCTACCATCGCTTATGTAGCAAGTAAATTTCAAACTCAAGTTGTAAACTGGATAAACTAACAAAATCAAAATGGATTTAACAGAAAATCTCAGGACATCATCTCCACCCCCCAAGATGCCATTGTAGCTCTAGAACCAGACGTTAAAAGCTGGAAAAATACTTACTTCATATGATGCTTATTTCCCTTCATGTGAGACTGGTACATTTCTATGGATGTAAGGCTGATGCTACATATGGGGCAAATATAGTTTACAGCCCCAACTGCTAGAAGAACAAAGAACAAACAGGTTAAAAAGATACAAAGAAAATGACAGCTTTCCTTTTCTCCTCCCAGCCAAAACGTTGTTCATTTCAAAAAATTTTTTAAAGGTAAGGTAAAGGCCCCTGTGCAAGCACCAGGTCATTCCTGACCCATGGGGTGACGCCACATCCCAACGTTTCTTAGGCAGACTTTGTTTACGGGGTGGTTTGCCAGTGCCTTCCCCAGTCATCTTCCCTTTACTCCCAGCAAGCTGGGTACTCATTTTACTGACCTCGGAAGGATGGAAGGCTGAGTCAACCTTGAGCCGGCTACCTGAAACCAACTTCTGTCGGGATCGAACTCAGGTCGTGAGCAGAGCTTGGTCTGCAGTACTGCAGCTTACCACTCTGCGTAGCTTACCACTCTTACAAAACATATAATGCATGTTCAGAAAATGCAAAAATGATAACAATAATTATGCACTTTGCATAAGCATTTTGTCTCCAAAGGCATTTGGTAATGATTTTTTAAATATTCAAATTGGTAAACTGTTGTCTCGCTTTTAAACTATGCCAGCGTGGTGTAGTGGTTAAGAGCAGCGGTTTGGAGCGGTGGACTCTAATCTGGAGAACCAGGTTTGATTCTCCACTCCTCTACATGAGCAGCGGATGCTAATCTGGCGAACCGGGTTCGTTTCCCTACTCCTCCACACGAAGCCAGCTAGGTGACCTTGGCTTAGTCACAGCTCTTTCAGCCCCACCTATCTCACAGGGTATCTGTTGTGGGGACGGGAGGGGAAGAGAAGGTGATTGTAAGCGGTTTGATTCTTCCTTGAAGTGGTAGAGAAAATCAGCATATAAAAACCAACTCCTCTTCTTAATTAAGGTTCTTCTTAATTAACTCTTCTTCTTCTTCTGGTTATTTTCATCTTCAGGGGAACATGTTTACATTTTATAAATTCTTGTGTTTACTTGTTGCTCTTTTGTTTTATTATTGCTTGTCCTATTTTACTGCTGCTGCTTTTCATTATTTAATTAATGTTATTGATTTTTTATGCTTTTTATTATTTGTAACACATTTTGGCAGCTCATTTACCATGATGGCATAAAAGATTGTGATAAATAAAACGGCTGCTGGAAGGCTAATTACTTTTGAGTACTTTAAAAGGGTACATGATAATGAGTGCTGAAAAACACAATCAGGAGATTCATGTCATTTATCTGTGGCTGGAATGACTACTTCAGACTGTGTGAGGGATTACCTGAATGCTTACTTGCGTAAAATACAAACACATACAGAGTATCACAGAAGAAGTTAGACTGCCCCCATATGCTTGTTTTATATGTGCAAGGAATTCCTTCAAATATGTGGAGGAGTCAAACATGCAGTTGGGTGAAACCGCATCATCATCATCACGTGAGCATGCTGGATGTGTACCTGAGCCAAGTAGCTCCAGGTGGCTCACTTACCACTGGCTTTGGATTCCCCAGGAACCGCCTCAGGCCCTATCTCAGCCACCAGTTTCTTACGTGCTTCATTTCGTTTGTGTTTCTTGCCAACATAGTGCTGATGGGCCATGAGTGGATTGTTGAAGGGCGCCAAGCAAAGCTTGCAATACTTCTCTGGATTATCTAAATCAAAAGGAACACTAGAGAAAGACCGGTCTTCTGCATCAGCATCCTGTGAAGTCTTCTCATGACAAAACTCTGGCACACCTGAAGTTAAAGACAGACCTGAGACAAAGCACAGAGAAGAAAATCAAGAGGAGTTCCTTGCATGATCACTGAAACAGATTTTTAAAAAGGCACAGAATAGCAAAGAATGTAATCCTTGGGGCTCTGCAATCTCACGAAGAAAGACAGAATACTGCCCCGTTTCACATGCATCCAACTCTCCCTTTGGCAACTATTTTTACTGACCAATCTGAATTGGGTCAAAGGTGGGAGGTTGGCAAACAACTCGGATCACTGGTCCCTCCAAATATTACATGCACAGGGGATGGGGGTAAAAGCAGTGTATAAAGGAGCATGAGAAGGAGGCCACTCAACTGGTCTTATTCCATTGGATACAAGGATGCTGTTTCACTGCCTTGATCCAAAAGAGGGACAACAAATTACAGGTTGAATTGAGGACGTATAAAGTGCTGGGGCTTTACCAAGTTCTGGCTGAGTGCTCTGGGTAGAGTGCTGAGCCTGGTCTGCTGAGAGCTGCTTCAGTTTCTTGGCATGGATTTTCCCCAGGTAGTGTGACTGAGCAACAACGGGGGATGTGAAGACCATGTTGCAGAGCCTGCAGTATGTGTTTTTGTCCACATTTGGGTCTGTCTGAAACCAAAATGCAAAGTTGGTTAATCATGAGGGGTAGTCATGTGGTGTTCAGTTGGTGGGCTGCTCCCTTGCTTCCTTGCTTTTCTCTCAAATAGGAGGAGGAGGGGGAGAAGAAGAGGTTTGAGAAGTCAGGTGAGACAAATGGGAATATTTGGCAAAATGTTATGGCTCCTCTGTTGTGCAGGATGTACTCTGGATCTGAAAAGCCATGAACATACTTCTCAATCATTAACTAATAATTAACTGTAATACTATTTTAAGTGTGAAAAGGCAACGTCACCTGGAAATTCACATATTGCCTCTTCTGCTTTCCAGATTCTTGTCCCTCCTCTTGATCACTATGTATTTGCAAATAAAGTCGAACTTTCTGAGCATGCCTTTTCCCCTGGAAAATACAGGTATTAGCATTATATCAGGATGTATTTGGTTTCTACTTGGCAGTTTATTGTAAGCATTTCAGTTCACCAAAACTCGTCATCAGGCTGGATGTCACAAAAATAAAATAAAAAGTGTGAAGGAGCAGGTATCTCAGGTCATGATCTTGTTGGCATCCTGTATAAAATTAACTTAAAATGATCGTGTCAGTATCCTGTGTAAAATGAACTTGAAAACATGTGCCCTGTTGTGTTATTTTGATTTGTCCCAATAAAAATATTTGTTTTTGGATATCAATAACAGTGCAACCTAAGCTGAGTTACACCCTCCAAAGCCTATTGAAATCAATAGAACTGACCTAGAATTTAGGTGAAACTCTACTTAGAATTAATCTGTAAACCCTTTGTGACAATAAACGCTTGTGTTGTGTAAAATATGTAAACCTGCAATAAATCCACAGTGTATGATCTCACATGTAGCTCCAAATGGGCACTGCTTCCTTTAGTCTTTACTAGTATTAATCAAAATGCCTTGCACTACTTTCAGAGACACGTCCAGTTGATTTGGTTTTAATGTTCCTAACTGGGAACACATCATGGGCTTGCATCTGACCCCCTTTCTTATCATGCTCACTCAAATTCCCTCCCCCTCTTCCTTTTTCTTGGCAAATCATGGGCTGACATCATAGCTAAACTAGGCCAGCTATGGCTTCTAGATGAATATATATATATTCATACACACACACACAATCACTGGTGATAGGGGTGAGTGGAGACAGAATGTTTGAGTCTGAGGCTCAGCAAAGCATTACCAGTGAGCCAAGCCCTAGCCAAACCTTGGGATGAGAGCAAAGTTTCAAAGGGGGAGGACAATTCCTGTTTGCACTCACTGTTGAAACCTGGTGCACATCAGCACAAGCAATATGTGCTAGCCATTGAACAGGGTTTCATTATGGAATAAAATGCAGGATAGAAACACGATGAAATACAAACAAAACAAAGATGTATGACAGAAATGGCAGGTGACTCTTCACCAGAAAGCACTTCTGGAGAAGGTTCTTGGAAAGGAACAGCGCTGGCACGATGGCGTACTAGCCCTTTCTAAGAAAGAATAAGATAGGAAAAAGGAGAGGCAGAAGACTTATCAAAAAACTGTCTGAGTAGTTAAACTACACAGCAGAAAGTCCACAAAAAGGTAAGCTATCTTGGTTAAGGAAAAGCTTTTGGCTTAAACAAAAAGAGAGCCAGCAAGATGTAATATCAAGGAGCTCAATCTTTGCTATATTTATTTATTTAATTTATACTTTCCTTTTCTCCCCAATGGGGACCCCCATTCTTCCCTTCTCTATTTTATCCTCACAACAACCTTGTGAGGTAGGTTAGGCTGAGAGGGCCTTAGTGGCCCAATGTAACTCAGCAAGCTTCCATGGCTGAGAGGAGATTTGAACTTGGGTCTCTCAGATCCTAGTCCAACACACCATGCAACAAAGGCTAGATTATTTCAGCGGAAATGTTTCAAATCTCTTACAAGAAGCTTCCCTGTTGGAAAGAGGTGGAGATTTGATACCAGCAGTGTTTGATTCAACAGGGACTGGGAATGGTTAGCTCACTATACAAAAAAGCACTTCATGCCATGTGAAACTGGGTCGTCTGACTTCCTTTTGCAATTTCTGCTCCCTCCTTCCACCACTGTTCTACTTTTAAAGTGCTGGATATAAATCCAACTGAATGCACTAAAAAACTTTATTTGTGCAAACATTGAAGAAAGATGCGCAGGCTTCAATTGTCTTACGGTGCAATCAGTGCTTAACAAAGACAGCAAAACACACAAACCCTTGTGCATTGATCATGAGCTAAAGAGTTATATTCAGCAGAACAAAGCTGCCACTGAACCTCAAGGAGAAAATGCTGGCCATGTAGTTAGATGTGGGATTGTATAGAAAACCAACCAACCAACCAACCAAGACCTTGCAACAGGTTTTGTGTTGCCTTAATGTCATGTATTTACCCTGCTTGAAACACCTTGCCAGAGCCATACAATTACTTCTAAATAAGAAAAACCCTTTCCCTTGAGTTAATGTGTGTTGATCCAAATAGAAGTGAATTTTTCTGTAGCGTGGGATAGCAAACGATCTAGTGACAGCATAAGCAGATTGTTATTAAACAAAAGGGAAGCTCAGTGTTTCTTTAATGAGCAAAAGTTCAAGGATACTCTTACTAGCTTGAGTGGAGGCAGAGACCAGCACTCAGCCTAAGTATGCATTTAAGACTTGGGTTGGAATAGAGCCAGCAGAGGTAGGATTTTGTTGGCAGCAAGAAGCCAGCCTCAAGGGTGGAATGTGTACTTCAGGTATCTCTCCATGCTTGTTTGCTCCCCCATATTCAATTTGCACATTTGTAAATAAAGGGATATTACAAAAATGTTCTAAGTCTCTAGTGATGCATCCTCACAAAGGAACTGTCCTTGGGATGGTTGCCTCTGGAACTCTGCTTGTTTGGGAAACAGAGACTGTAAAATATCATAAGTTACATCCCAAAGCTTACCTCATAGTGCGAAACCCGTTGAGATTCAAACTGCAGGACAGCCCCACACACTTTACAGAAAGTGTCTGTGCAAAGTTCTTTTCTGGCTGCCTCCTCCAAAGTATCATCTGAAGGGAACAGTAAAGGGCGCAGCAGTTAATCAGTACAGACAGGAGACCCCCTATTTATGAAAGTCCTGCTGGACAATTTAAATGTGAGATAATGCTTGACGACTGAACCCAACGGGGCAACTATATTTATGCCCTCCTCCATTTCCTGCAAGGTCTCCTGGCCTTTTAAAGCAAGTACAGCAAAAGTGTGAGCTGGAACGCCCGGGTCCTCCAGGAGGAACACGTGTCCCTTTTCCTTCTTCCCTTTGATGATGCCCCAGCAGCCCCAGCTCCACATGGCAGGAAACAACTGAACAGGCAGGATGTTGTGTGTGTGCAGCAGCAAGCAGGGCAGAGAGATGACAGTTGCTCAATTTGTGCTAAAGAATAAAAACCACACTCAATTGAATGCCACATACACGTTCTGCCATGCAGGAAATAGTAATGCACAAGCAGGTACCTGCAAGAAAGGTGCCCTCCCCCCTTTGCTTCCTTTCCCCCTTCTCTAACTTCTCCCTTTCTTTTTCCCTCCCCTTCTTTGTCAACCTATCCCCTCTCTACTTCCTCCCTTCTGACTATCTGTCACTCTTTCTTCCCCCTCCCCTGATCTGACAACATATCCCTCTTTCTCTTTTGCCCCATCCCTTCTCCTACCCCCTCTCTATTCCCCCCCCAATAGAATCATAGAGTTGGAAGGGACCACCAGGGTCATCTAGTCCAACCCCCCTGCACAATGCAGGAAATTCACAACTACCTCCCCCCACACACTCAGTGACCCCTACTCAATGCCCAGAAGATGGCCAAGATGCCCTCCCTCTCACGATGTGCCTAAAACAGAATCTGCTGCGTCCCTATTCCTTCTGCCAGATGGCCACCTAGACTCTGCTTAAAAACTTCCAGGGAAGGAGAGCTTACCACCTCCTGAGGAAACCCATTCCACTGAGGAACTGCTGTTAGAAAATTCTTCCTAATGTCTAGATAGACGGAAACTCTTTTGATCTAATTTCAATCTGTTGGTTCTCGTCCAACAGAAAACAACTTTGCATCATCCTCTATATGACAGCCCTTCAACTACTTGAAGATGGTTATCATATCACCTCTCAGTTGTCTCCTCTCCAGGTTAAACACACCCAGCTCCTTCAACCTTTCCTCATAGGACTTGGTCTCCAGACCCCTCACCATCTTTGTGGCCCTCCTCTGGACATGTTGAAGCTTGTCTACATCCTTCTTAAATTGCGGTGCCCCAAACTGAACCCAATACTGTATGTGAAGTCTGACCAAGAGCAGAGTAAAGCGATACAATCACTTCGTGTGATCTGGACACTATACTTCTATTGATACAACCCAAGATCACATTTGCCTTTTTAGCCACTGCATCACACTGCTGATTCATCTTTAGTGTTTGGTCTACTAATATCCCTAGATCCTTTTCGCACACACTACTGTTAAGACAAGTTTTCCCCATCCTATAATTATGCAACCTACCTCCTCTCTTTCGCCCCTGTTCTCCATCAATCTCGCTCTACTCTTCTCTCGTCAACATAGCTTGGCCCTCTCTAATTCTCTCTCCTCTCCTTCTCTGACAATCCCCTTCTTTCTACCCCTTCCCCTTGTCAATATTCCTCCCATTTCTCTTTCTCCCTACTCCTCACCTAACTGGCTGTGCAGTTGTGGGGTCAGGAAGCTCCGGGCCCAGAGCCACTTTCCTATCACCCAGCCGGCTGCAGTGGCGGAGGTGTCTGGGAGCTTCTCCAGGCATGGAGAGGCTCCCAGTTGCTGCTGCTGCTGCAGGCGAGCCCTGAGAGCCTCCCCTGGATGTCAGCGCTGTTAACAGCACCAAAGAGAAAAGGGGGAAATTTAACCTCCCCCCAATGTATTTTTAAAATATGTCAGATTTTTCTGCAAACCTGGGCAGTCCCCAAGTTTGCAGAAAAATCTGTTTAGTGTCAGCATGGCCCCAATCCACAGATTTAGAGATCCACAGATGGGGGCCACACTTGAGAAATATATGGATTCAGTGGCCCTTGGACACCCTGTACAAACAAGGTAATGATCCTCATTTCTCTAAAACATTTGAACTTGCCCTAAAGACTTGTACAAGCATCTCTTCAAGATTGCACAGTACTCCAAATCTCGTTCCGAAGGGAGGGCAGGCTTGAAACAAATTGTCTCCGTGCATTAACATTATTGTGGGAAGAACTGGTCAGTGTGCATTCATGTACGACATACACATTCATAGTTTCCACTATGGGAGCAGCCCGTCATGCTGCACGAACACTTGTAGAGCAAAGGCCTGACGAGATGTGAAGAGAGATGTGCAACTGTGGACGAAGGCAGGGCAGCCCCCCCCCCCCAGGTTAACGGTGTGATGCTGCCAAGGACGAGCACCTCAAAATCTCCAGGGTAACAAAAGTCTAAAACACAACGACCCTTGCTAGGACACAGCTGCTTCCCCAGCTTCCTTGCTCCAGCCTACTTAGCTGACAATGTCCACCGGAGAAATGGTGACCAAGAGGCACTTTCAACCTTCAGGAGGCAGCCGAACGCCGTTCTGTTTAGGGCTGTGTTTGGTTACGTTTATTAGCAGCCCTGAACTGGGATTTTAAATCTTATGAATCAAGGGGCCTCCAAAGGGAGAAAGGATTTTAAATTGTGGCTTTATGTCTATAATGTATTTTATGTGTTGTATCTATGCTGTTAGCCATCTTGCGCTCCATAAGAAAGACAGCTAGAAAATGTTTTAAATAATAAATGAATTTCCTATCACAACTTCTTATTTTCTTGGTTGTCCTTTGCAACTTTTGCAGTGCAGTCCTATGCAAGCACACTCTTCTAAGACCACCAAAATCAATGGCCTTATCACTCTTATGGTCCTAATTAAGCAGTATAGCAGACTGGAAAAGCCATTTAATTCAAACCAAAATATTTCATAAAAAGAATGACAGTCATATAAAATAAGTTTGAGGTTAAAAATGGAACTTTGAAAAATGGGTTGGGTGGGGTTTTTTGAACAACAAGGCTACCCTCTGAAAGAAAGACTGTGTTGATGGTGAACCTGAGGGCACTGAGTTCAGCTGTGCCGGACCTGCATAAGCTACACATCTGGCTACTCAAGTCAGCTGGTATGGAGCCACTTGAAGTCCCCTGGTTTTTCTTATTCCATTGAAGGTGCTTTGGATCCAGAAGCAACCACCAAGATACCCCCCCCCACTGGTCCCCACTAAATGAACTTTTGAAGGGGCAGATTCTTGTAGTAAAGCCCCTCCCCTGGAAGATCTCAGGATTTGGGCTAGTTCATATGGGTCAAGATGGTCAGTTTGGAAAGAAGGGAATTAAAGCTAGGCACAAGGTTGAGGTTGGGCTAGACGGGCTACCCACACACTAACGTTAGTATTGAAGATGAAGAAATGGCTAGATGAAGAAAACACATCTGATCACGGTGGCGGCAAAAAAGGAACTGAGGGAAAGGGGAGGCGCCTCCCCAGACCATGGGACGTTTGGACGGGAAAAGACGTTGCCAGCTCCAGGAGGGAGCGCTGCACGCAATGTGGGGCTACACGAAACTGAATATGAACCATCACTTTCTGCACTGCAATGTTCCAAATGTGGCAGTACCATCTATCTAAATAAGGGCCCGTTTTATTTTCAACCCCTTTCCTAATAAATCTTAGAAAATAATTTACCCTTTAAACTGCTGTGACACAGTACACATTTCTCTTGAACTCTGTACAGAATTTTGTGCCTTTTGTTTTTTGTTTGTTTTTGTTGTCGTCGTCGTCCCCCGCCGGGATTTTTTTCATTTCTTTTGCGACCACTTTTACCCCAATTTTTTTCTAGAACCCAGTTCTGAGTGGGCCCTCTTCCTTGTGCATCACGTTTCTGTAATTTTTGAATTTACAATCTTGGGGAAAGGAAAACCTGTACGTAGTCAGACATATAGGTTGGACTTTAAAAGAGCAAATTTTAACAAACTTAACCTTATGCTAGGTAGAATCCCATGGTCGGAAATACTTAAGGAGTTCAAGAAGGGTGGGCGTTTTTAAAAATGAAATGAAAATGAAATACTGAAGGCGCAATCCCAAACCATTCCTATGAGAAAGAAAAATGGGAGGAGCCTAAAGAGCCCAGGGTGGCTCCATAAACAGCTTCTTAAAGAGTTGAGAAATAAAAAAGACTCATTTAGGAAGTGGAAGGAGGGCCTTATAACCAAAGAGGAATATAAGCAAATAACTAGTGCTTGTAGGCAGGGGCGGGGAACCTTTTTCCTGCCAAGGGCCATTTGCACTTTTATAACATCATTCGGGGGCCATACCAGGTGTACATCTCCCAATGGGGGGGAATGGCTAGGGTTGCCAGGTCTCCGGCCACCACCTGGAGGTTGGCAACCCCAGGGGAGGCCACGCAGAGAAGGCCTGGAGGGCTCCCCCGGTCCTCCCCACCTCCCAGGCGGGAGGGCAGCCAGTGGTGGGCCTGAGCAAACGAGGTGCCAGGGAGACGCAGCCCGCGGTCGATCGGCAAGGGAGGAAGGAAGGAAAACAAAGAAAGAGGAAAAGGGAGAGAGGGAGTAAGAAATGGAAAGAGGGGAAGAAAGAAAAGGACGGAGGGAGACAAAGAAAGAGACAGAGAGGGAAAGAGAAAAGCCTTCCCCCCCCCACACACACCCGCCAGCCCCAGGCTTCATGCCCTCCCTGCCCCAGAGTCCACAAAAGGCCCACAAGCCTGATAGGCTCCTGCGCGCATGCTCTGCCGCCAGGAGCTGCAGGCCTCTTACCCCCTCCTCTTGCTGCTCAACAGCCCACAGGCAGCAAGAGGGGCTTACAGTGTGCAGTGGCATTCCTGCACGCTGCGGCTATAAGGGGCAACTTTGGGGGAAGCGTCCCTCCCCCTCCTCTCACCAATCAACAGCCGTCAGTTGGCGAGAGGAGGTCCAAAGGGCGCCGCAGCACCCCTGCAAGCCGTGGCCCCAGGAACACCCTCAGGGAGGGCCGCCCTATGCTGCGCCTCCACGGCGGGGCCCCAGAGCTCCCGAGGGCCACAAAAAATGTCCTTGGGGGCCACATATGGCCCCCAGGCCTGAGGTTCCCCATCCCTGTTGTAGGGAGAGTGTTAGGAAAGCTAAAGCTCAGTATGAAATTAGGCTAGCGAGAGATGCTAAATGCAACAAAAAAGGGTTCTTTTCCAATGTACAGAGTAGAACAAGGACAAGATAAGCCCATTGGGTGGACCGGAAAGTGAAACTGTAACAGGAGATGAAGAGAGGGCAGAACTCCTCAATTCCTACTTTTCCTCAGTCTTTTCTCATGAGGGAAGTGGTGCTCAACATGGCATAAACAGAACATGTGATGAGGGAAGGGATTTGCAGCCTAGAATTGGCATTGGGGTAGTGCACAAACACCTGGTTTCTTTAAATGAAACAAAATCCTCTGGGCCAGATGAATTGCACCCAAGGGTACTCAAAGAACTTGCAGATGTAATTTCAGAACCTCTGTCCATTATTTTTGAAAAGTCTTGGCAAACAGGAGAGGTGCCAGAACATTGGAGGCGGGCAAATGTTGTCCCCATTTTCAAGAAGGGGAAAAAGGAGGATCCGGGTAACTACCGACCCATCAGCTTGACTTCTATACCAGGAAAAGTGTTCGAACAAATCATCAAACAGTCAGTCCTTGAGCATTTAGAAAGGATGGATCTGGTCACTAAGAGCCAGCATGGGTTTCTCAAGAATAAGTCATGTCAGACTAATCTTATCTCCTTTTTTGAGAAAGTTACTAACTTACTAGATCAGGGGAATGCTGTAGACATAGTTTATCTAGATTTCAGTAAGGCTTTTGATAAGGTTCCACATAGTATTCCAGTTGACAAATTGGGAAAATGTGGGTTAGATCTTATTATTGTTAGATGGATCTAACAGCGATTGAGAGTATATATACTCAACAAACAGCTAGACTTTTGATTAATGGGGTATTATCACCGCAATTAGAAATTCAAAAGGGCACCAGACAGGGATATCCTCTTTCACCTTTATTGTTTACTTTAGTTTGAGAAGTTTTACTTAGACAAGATGATACTATTGTAGGTATAAGAATTGGGAGAAATCATTATAAGATTAAAGCATATGCGGATGACTTAGTGTGTATTCTGACTAATCCTAATTGTCAAATGGAAAAATGGAATAATATTGTAGAGGTCTATGGAAAGCTTGCAGGATTCAAAATAAACAGGGGCAAAACGAAAATTTTGGTAAAAAATATGACTCTATCACAACAAGCAGATTTAACTAGTATTGAATCTAAAGTTATCTAGGAATACGGTTAACCTCAAATAATCTTAATTTATTTCAGAATAATTATGTAAAAATCTGGCAACAAATTGTTAAGGATCTTAAGCATTGGGAAAAGATACCGTTGTCATTATGGGGACGGATTTCAGTAATTAAAATGATGGTATTACCAAAGATGTTTTTTTTATTTCAGAATCTGCCGATTATAAAAGAAGTAAATATTTTTAAAGTTTGGAAGAGGGTAATTGTGAATTTTTTATGGGGTAAAGAGAGACATAGGATAGCTTATCACAATTTAATCCAATTAAAAGAAACTGGAGGCTTGGGTCTTCCAGATTTAAAAATGTATTATGAAGCAGCCTGTTTTGGTTGGTTAAGGAATTGGATATTATTAGAGAATCCCAGATTGCTTGAAATGGAAGGATTTAATATAAGATTTGGTTGGCATGCATATTTATGGTATGATAAAGATAAAGTAAATAGAGATTTTAATTCTCATGTTTTAGGAATAGTTTATTACAGATTTGGAAAAGGTATAAAAGATGTTGGGAAACCAAAACCCCAGGGTGGATTAATCCTATTTATGAAAAGGGGAACCCAGCTTAATTTGGATATAGGTAGTTACAGGGATATTATTCAGGATAGTGGTGACTCTTGGACTCTTAGAACAAGAGAAGAATTTAAGATTGGAGATTGGTTTATGTATTATAAATTAAAGGACATATTTCATAAAGATAAATTAATAGGGTTTTAATAGAAATAAATCTAAATTGGAATTAATATTAAATATGGGAAATAAAGGTCAGATAGCGAGGATATATAAACTCTTAATTGAAACAAATTTAGAGCAAGAAAGGATTAAATCAGTAATGATAAAATGGATGAGAGATTTGGGTTATAATATTAATCTTGAGGTTTGGGAGAAATTATGGAAAACAATTTAGATTTACAATTACTAATGAAATAAGAGAGACTTTATATAAGATGTTTTATAGATGGTATATTATACCAGTGATGGTTAGTAAATTTAAAGAAGGAAATACTGATTTATGCTGGAAATGTGGATTGGAAAAAGGAACCTTTATGCATGCCTGGTGAGTTTGTAAAAAAATTAAAATTTTTGGAGAAAGATAGTAAGGGAGACTAACAATTTGATTAATATTAAAATAAAAATTGATCCAGCTTTTTGTTTATTAGGCATCCCTAAAGATAATATGAACAGAAATGATAGAGTTATATGTCAATATAGTTTTGCAGCGGCAAGGATTATTACTGCAAAATCCTAGAAGCTAGTAAATAGACCTCTAATTAAGGACTGGAGAGAAAAGTTATGGTTATATATGTGGATGGCTAAAATAACAGATTCCCTTCATGGGAAGGATGTGGAAGAATTTAAAATGATGTGGTCAAAAGCCTTCGCATATTGGGACAAGCTGGCAAAAATGAATGTTACTAATATAGTGAACAAGTTGTAGATTTAATTTATGGTAGTCTTGATTATTGTTAAAATATTGTATTAATAAACTGCTTAGACACTTCTCCGGAAATCGAACACGGTGGTGGGAGGGATTAAGGGCACATTGGTGGAGGGTGGTGGGAAAGGGTAGAACAAATGTAATAAGACTGTAAAGAATGTATTTTGGTTTTTTTAATTTTTTTACATATATGTCATTCTTATTACATAGCTTTCTATATTGTTATACTTTTTTTCTTTTTTCTGTTTGTATTTTTTTTGTTGGAAAATATAATAAAAATATTAAAAAAAAACCTGGGAAAATGTGGTTTAGATCCTATTATTGTTAGGTGGATCTGCAACTGGTTGACAGATCGTACCCAAAGAGTGCTAGTTAATGGTTCCTCATCCACTTGGAGAGAAGTGACTAGTGGAGTTCCTCAGGGATCTGTGCTGGGCCCTGTGTTGTTCAACATCTTTATAAATGATTTGGATGAAGGAATAGAGGGGATACTTATTAAAATTGCAGATGATACTAAATTGGGAGAGGTAGCAAATACGGTAGAAGACAGAGCCAAGATGCAGGATGATCTTGACAGGCTGGAGAAGTGGGCTAGAACTAATAAAATGCACTTCAACAAAGACAAATGTAAAGTTCTGCATTTCGGTAGGAAAAATTAAATGCAAAATTATAGGATGGGGGAGACTTGTCTGAGCAGTAGTGTGTGTGAAAAGGATCTTGGGGTCTTAGTAGACCAAACACTGAACATGAGTCAGCAGTGTGATGCGGTAGCTAAAAAGGCAAATGCAGTCTTGGGCTGCATCAACAGTAGTATCCAGATCACGCAAAGTGATGCTATCGCTTTACTCTGCTCTGGTTAGATCTCAACTAGAATACTGTGTTCAGTTTTGGGCACCACCATTTAAGAAAGATGTAGACAAGCTGGAACGTGTCCAGAGGAGGGCAACAAAGATGGTGAGGGGTCTGGAGACTAAGTCCTATGAGGAAAGGTTGAAGGAGCTGGGTATGTTTAGCCTGAAGAGGAGAAGACTGAGAGGGGATATGATAACCATGTTCAAGTACTTGAAGGGCTGTCATATTGAGGATGGTGCCAAGTTATTTTCTGTTGCCCAAGGTCGGACCAGAACCAACAGGTTGAAATTAAATCAAAAGAGTTTCAGTCTAGACATTAGGAAGAATTTAGAGCGGTTCCTCAATGGAACAGGCTTCCTCGGGAGGCGGTAAGCTCTCCTTCCCTGGAGGTTTTTAAGAAGAGGTTAGATGGCCATCTGTCAGCAATGCTGATTCTGTGACCTTAGGCAGATGATGAGAGGGAGGGCATCTTGGGCATCTACTGGTCACTAGGTGTGGGGGGGAGGTAGTTGTGAATTTCCTGCATTGTGCAGGGGGTTCGACTTGATGACCCTGGTGGTCCCTTCCAACTCTATGATTTGCCTAAGGTCATAGAATCAGCATTGCTGACAGACAGCCATCTAGCCTCTGCTTAAAAACCTCCAGGGAAGGAGAGCTTACCACCTCCTGAGGAAGCCTGTTCCACTGAGGAACTGCTCGGTTAGAAAATTCTTCCTAATATCTAGTTGGAAACTCTTTTGATTTAATTTCAACTCGGTTGTGGTCCAACCTTCTGGGGCAACAGAAAACAACTCAGCACCATCCTCTCTATGACAGCCCTTCAAGTACTTGAAGATGGTTATCATATCTCCTCTCAGTCTTCTGCTCTTCAGGCTGAACATACCCAGCTCCTTCAACCTTTCCTCATAGGACTTGGTCTCCAGACCCCTCACCATCTTTGTTGCCCTCCTCTGAGCAACAGAGGATCAGAATTACTTCTGATTTTCCTTACTCCTCTGGGTCACATTCTTCCATGCACCCCCCTCCTGTGATGGTTGCACCTCCATTTGTTGAGATTCCTTTCTCTCCTCCTCCTGTTGCCCCCTAAAGAGTGCTTCATGCGTTCTATCCATGAACTCTTCACCATCCTTTATAAAATGGAGCGTGGACAAGTGTGCCTCAAGTCCCTGTGTCTTCTCCTCCAGCAGGGCTACCAACTTACACTTGCTGCAAGTGTAATTACTGTTACCCTCAGGTAAGAATACAAACATGCCACAGACATTGCATGTTACTGCCTCAGCTCTCCCACGAACCCCGCTGCTGTGACCCATTGCTGAAGTGGTTCAGTTTCTTTCCTGCATTTCCCTGATAGCTCCCCTGACAAACTGCCTCTCAAGACTCCCTGCGTGAAGAAGCAAAAACACTCAACACTAGGGTTGGCAGGTCCCTCTTCGCCACCGGTGGGAGGTTTTTGGGGCAGAGCCTGAGGAGGGTGGGGTTTGGGGAGGGGAGGGACTTCAATGCCATAGAGTCCAATTGCCAAAGCAGCCATTTTCTCCAGGGGAACTGCTTCAGATGGGAGCCAGACAAAAGTTAGGCTAGTGACTGGCTGAGGAGAGAATGAGAAATGGAAAGGTAAGAGGATATGTGGGTTGCCAGGAAAAGGCGCAGGGGAAATAATGTAGGGAGGGGGATACAGGCAGAAATGATGTGCCCCCCTCCCCCACAAGTCCTTGAGGATCCTCCACAATGTAAGTGGGCTTGGCCCAGCAGCCAGAACTGCTCAACTGGACCACAGTTTTCCCAGGTAGAGGCTGCTGGGAGGGGGGAGCTGAAGACAGAGGGGCAGACATGGGTAGAATGGCTGTTGGGTGGAATGAAAGATGGAAGCAGGAAGGGAGGCTATGGGGGCTTTCAGGGTAGGCTAGAGGAAATAGTGAGGGAGGGGAAATGAGACCCCCCCCCTTTAAGTGCCTTGTGGGTTCCTACTTGTACTGTGAAATATTAAACTTCTTTAGGCCTTAGATTAAAATTAATGCAAAAAAGATTATTCTCTGCAATTATTGGACATCCAGTAGATTTCTTACATTGGGGTTATCAAACTGCCGCTTTGGCTAGAAATTTATAGGAACTAGAACAGGGGTGGGGAACGTCAGGCCAGGGGGCCATTTAAGGCCCGCGAAATCATTTGGTCTGGCCCTTCGTGGGTCCTGGCAGATCTCTAGCTCAGAAGGATCTAAGACTGGCGATCCGCCCCCCCCCCCCCCCCCGTGGACAGGAATAGCCTCTATTCAAGGCAGACGTGAGTTTGTTTTGCCAAGAAAAGGAACCTTTTCCCCCCCTTGCAGAAGAGTCATTAGCTATGGAGCTGCTAGGACCGCCCAAGAAACTGTATTAACCCTTTCCCACCCGGGCCGTGGAGAAACGTATTCCCTCTGTACTACAAGAGGGCTGGGGGCAAAAGTGGCGACAATGGAGGGGTTAAAGGGGGCAGGGCCAGAATGTGCGGGGGGGGGGCAAGTTCTTAGCCAGTGTGTCCTCATGTCACCCCTGCAGGCGGAGGTAGCAGGAGCCGGCTGTAGAATGTGGCCCAGACCATGTGGAGCAGGAGCAACTCCGGCGTGTGGCTGGATGGCTATGCCCGGTTGGTGCAACAGACCATCCTGTGCCACCAGGTGGGCGAGTGCGCCACCGGTTAGATGCCTGCCTGCTTGCCCGCACCGTGGGTGTGTGTCATCTGGGACAGCTGCCTGCTTGGGGCTTGGTTGGCTAATTTTTAAGTTGATAATTTTGTATGGCCCGCGAATGATGTTATATATATCCAAATGGCCCTTGGCGGAAAAAAGGTTCCCCACCCCTGAACTAGAATGTTTACTGTATCTTTATCTGCAGTACATTACTTCTTCCAGGAACCCCTCAAAAGGACAGTGTGGAACTTACAATCTTTGGAAATAGCTACATGAATTAACACTTAAAAATGGAAAATAATCACTATGCATTTTTATATTAACATGTGTGTGCATTATGTTGTTAACAGTATGGGGTTAGCTGGTCGCTTCAGGACTGAGAGGAATTTTTTTGGGATTAGAGGTCGTGAAGGAATCCTTCTTTGCCTCCTTCTCAGTTATCAAGCGTCTTTAATTAGACCGGCTTAGAGCAGACTAATAAGACCTGCCTGAGGGGGCAGGTACAAAGCTGGAAGTCGCTGCCAGCCATGTTCAGAAACAAGTTTTAAAAGAAATAATAGAACTTAAAAATATGACTTGGGCAGGACAACCTGGCGAGCACCTTGAGGCATCTATGGATGGAGTTCACTTAAATCAGGCAAAAAAAGAGAGAACACACACCAACATACCCATGGCAGCCAAATACAGTACTTGTATAAAACCGTACCCAACAATTCAGAAAATTCAACACCCTGTAAAATCAACAAAGTGTAACTTTAGAGGAACAATTTCTATGGCAGCTGATTTCAGAGAGCAAAGAGATGCTGGAAAAGGACATCTTTACACCTGCTTTCTAAATACTGCCCTCTGCACCTGCCCTCTGTACCTTAGCTGGCAATCCCTTGGAAAGAGAGGGCAGAGCTGCCGATCAGGTTGTAAATCCTGAGTCTGGCAGGCACTCCTCCCCAGAAGAGGGCACATTTATTTGTTTGATTTATATCCCACCCCTCCCCTGCAATGCTGGGCCCGGGGCAGCTCACAACATTGCACCACATTAAAACATACATTTCCAATTAAAAATTCCAACATCTTAAAAGTTCTAACAGCTCTCTGAATCATTCCAGTGGTGGGCGAGTAAGAATAGAACAATCCCAGCAAGGAGGGGTCAAGGCTAGGGTAAACACAATTGATAATATAGCCAAAAAGCGGTACAGGGGAGGTAAAGGAAAGGGGAAGGGAGGGGGTGGGAGGCCAGCTAAGATGGAAACGGTTGCTGCCCTCAGCCATAGGCCTGGTGGGACATCTCAGCCTTGTAGGCCCTGTGGAATCGCATCAGATCCTGCAGGGCCCTGGCCTCCTGAGAGAGAGAGTTCCACCAGGCCAAGGCCAGTGCCGAGAAGGCTCTGGTCGAGGATAGCCAGACACTCTTTGGGCTGGGGACCACCAGTAAGTTGTTTCCCATTGAACGTAATGTTCTCTGGGGGTATATCGGGAGAGACGGTACCATAAGTACGATGGCCCCAAACGGTTAAGTCAGACCATTAATGTCAGCATCAAAACCTTGAACTTGATCCGGTATTCAACTGAGGGCCAGTGCAGCTGATGTAGCACAGATGTAATGTGTGCTTTCCACGGGGTCCCTCTAAGGACCCAAGCCACCACATTCTGGACCAGTTGGGAATTTCCGGGTCAGCCAAGCGAGTTACAGTAGTCTAACCTGGAGGCGACCGTTGCATGGGTCACTGTGGCAAGGTCAGGCCAAGACAGGTAGACACCAGCTGCTTAGCTTGGAGGAGATGGGGAAAAGCTGATCTAGCACACCTGTGACCTGCGCCTCCATAAAAAGGAAGCATCCAGGATCACACCCAAACTCTTTGACGGTTGACGTTGGTGTTAAAGCCACATCAAGGGCTGGGAGTTGGCAACTCAGTCCCTGGTCGTCTCGACCCACCCATAGGACCTCAGTCATCAATGGATTTAACTTCACCTGGCCAATATATATGGGGTGGCATCCAGCCAGCCGCCCATCAATAGATACAGCTGGGTGCCACCTGCGTACTGGTGACAATCCAGCCCGAAACTCCAGACTAGTTGGGTGAGGGGGTGCATATAGATGTTTAATAACATTGCGATGCTGATCTCAGCTGGCAGGAAGGCCTCAAGCGGTCCAAGTATGTGGGTCCCAGGTTGCAAATGGCTTATATTGCCATTCACAATATAGTGGAGGAGCCAGTGTGGTGTAGTGGTAAAGAGCAGTGGTTTGGAGTGATGGACTCTAATGTGGATAACAGGGTTTGATTCCCCACACCTCCACATGAGCGGCGGACGCTAATCTGGTGAACCGGGTTGGTTTCCCCACTCCTACACATGAAGCCAGCTGGGTGACCTTGGGCTCTTGGGGAGCGGAAGGGAAGGTGAACGTAAGCTGGTTTGATTCTTCCTTAAGTGGTAGAGAAAGTCAGCATACGAAAACCATCTCTTTGGTCATTTATGCATGGGAGTTTTACACCTGAGGTTCGTTGTTTGCTGGACCAACACTTTCCTGTTGCAAATCTATGAATCAGCCGTCTCCAAGCTCAAACCAAGTAGTATTTGAGTCCCTGTCCCTTGAAATGCTGCTTTGTAGTGCTTACTGTGAGAGAAGAGACACCCCCCCCACAGAAGCCCAAATGTCATGTTAAAAAGCATTTTAAAACCATAACGGAGCTCTCTAAAAGGAACTGGGGGGGGGGGAGAGAAACCCAAGCCTCATTTTAAAAATCCTTTATTCTGCTCAGAAAGAACTCTGAGAAAGCAGGAAGCATTTGAATCCCCGCCCCTTGGCATGCTGCTTTGTAATTGTCTGTAGTGCTTTCTGTGAGCGAAACGTCACTCTCCCCAAGCTTCCGTCTCCCGTGCTTTGCCTTATGCATGGTGATTTCACCTGGGCTGATCTCAGGGGTGATGGAAGAGTCGGGTTATTAGGACAGGAAGTCCCAGGATTTGCGAGGTCTGGCCGCAAGGTCATCTCTAATGGACGGAAAACTCATGCATAACCCCAAGGAACAACCGAGACAGACCGGGGGGGGAGGGGGAGGAGGAAGAGAAGAAGAAGAGTTGGTTTCTATATGTCAACTTTCTCTCCCACTTAAGAAATAATCAAACCGGCTTACAATCACCTTCCCTTCCCTCAACAGACACTCTGTGAGGTAGGTGGGGCTGAGAGCTCTAAGAGACCTGTGACTTGCCCAAGGTCACCCAGCTGGCTTCATGTGTAGTAGTGGGGAAACCAACCCGGTTCACCAGATTAGCATCTGCCACTCATCTGGAGGGGAATCACACCCGGTTCTCCTCCACTCCAAACCACTGCACCACGCTGGAAAGTACTCATGCATAAACGATCTTCTTCTTCTATGCTGGGAAGGCTGAGGCAGCCCAGCTAATTTTCTGCACTGCTGGTGGACATGCTCAAAAGTCAGTTTATTTTGGGACAAGATCTTGCAAAAGAACTAAGCACGCAATACAAAGTCCCTCATGATGCCTTGTCTTACTACAAAAAATTGATATGCAACAACTCTCTACCCAAAAAAGGGTATCCCTGCTATCCCTGACCTGGATGGCCCAGGCTAGCCTGATCTCATCAAATCTCAGAAGCTAAGCAAGGGTCAGCCCTGGTTAGTATTTGGATGGGAGACCATCAAGGAATACCAGGGTTGCTGTGCAGAGGAAGGCACTGGCAAACTACCTCTGTTAATCTCTTGCCATGAAAACCCCCAAAAGGGGTCGCCATAAGTTGGCTATGACTTGACGGAACTTTACACACATGCACACAGACAGCAAAATTGCTGATTGCCTCTTACTGGAAAAAAGCTAAGATGCCTTCCACTGGGCAGTGGTATGAGAAGGTGTTGAATCTTTAAATTTTAGATATCTACACAACTCAAAGTAACAAATAACTTATCTTACTCTACAAACTTTCTAAATAGATGGCTGCCTTTTCTAGAATATGTGGAGATGGGGCATCACAAAGTAAACGATGCCCACCAAACTATTTTATGATTTACATTTATTAAGTTCTGCTAAGTGAATACAACAAATGGTATGATTTCTGTAATAAGCACCATAATAGACCGTATTAGAACATATCTCAAATGAACAAGGATGTTTAACCTACTGCTGTTGTATTTTTATTTTGTTGTTGTTATTATAAACAAAAGTTAAAATAAAAAGTTATTTTAAAAATTCTAATAGATTTGTTTAAAAACAAACAAACAAACAAATCTTTTTTCATCTTCTCACTCCTCTTTAGGAATAAGCAGTTCATTTCAGGACAGGAAAAAGATGGAACTTTTATTATATTGACAGAATTGCACTGTACCATCTCTGCTTTTCTGCCACCTCAAATGAGATAAGACTATATACATCCAAAGAAACACTGTTAACTGTGGTTTGGGTTAAGAAAAACCAATTTTATTAATCTGTAGCTTATTAATCTATAACTTAGAAGCCATATGAAGACCTGGCTTTTAGCTGACCTCAGCTCCAATTAGGATCTTGACCCTAAAGGGCATAGGAGATGGCATTGCTAGGAGCTAGTCACCCAAAGCACATTAAGTACTCCAAATCATGTTCAGAGTAACAAGTTCAATAAACCTATATGCTTTACTGCTACGTGTGTGTGGTCTGAGACTGTCCTAAGTACATGGTTTGTGTTTTCCTATTACATTCTCTGGCTTTGCTTTGGTAAGCAGCAGGCAGAGGAGACCAAAAAATAAAGGGCTCAGAGGTAAGAGAAAATGAAAATTTTCTCACCACATTAACTACCAGTGCAAAAGTGTTTTTGTGAACTCTAAAAGGCTGTGCATAAGAATTAACTGTCAACTCACAAGCTGTGTCAATCCTTTTCCTTTCCTTTCCTTTTATCCCTTAGAAGCTCCTTGATCAATTGATCTTGAGCAGCATATATCTAGTGTTGGAGGGATATAAGGACTGAAACAAATCTTGCCACTGACTATGTAGCCTTGGGGTCCCTATCGCTTAGTAAAAAAGGCATTATGTCAGTCACAGAGGCATTGGATTTGTATATTAAAAGGGAGGAAATATAGTGCGATCGAAGTTCCTCGTAAAAGCGGCATTCCAAAAGGGCATGGGCTAATGAGTCAATAGAGCCAGAAGAGCAAGGGCAGATCCTGTCTGAGTATGGTATATTCAGAATTCTGCCCTGCATTACCATAGAAGGGTTAGCATTCAATCTAGCCAAGCAAAAAGCTCTACAGAGACGAGGAGTTGTTAGATAATATGTATAGGCAGGCAGACCACGTGGAGGGGGTACTCCGAAGAACTGGGATGAACAGACACGACGAGCACGAAAAGTAGTGCTGTTATAATCGAGCTCTTTAATGCGCTTTTTAATTTTGGCAAAAGCTTCAGTTTTCCCAAGATCTGATAACATATCCTGCGAGAAGCCCAACAATGCCAGTTTCTCATCATCAGCATGAGCAAGACTGAACATGTCTCACTGGAATACACAGGAAAAGGACCCTCTTTCCCCCGAGATTTAACAGTCATTAGCTATTCATCTGCCATTTCACACTTTTAAAGGAGGGGGGGGGGAGAGATAAAATTAATTTCTTCTTGACACAATAAAAAGTTGCCACGTCTGTCATGCAATTCACTGATCTACTTGATAGCAGATAACGCATTATCCGCTTCTCAGAAAGTGCCATTAGCTATTTTATCCAGGCAGTGATATTTATTTTGTGCAATATGATTTTGTGAACCTGCTAAAACAATGTGGGCTAGGCCACACCTGGAGTCCTGTGTGCAGTTCTAGAGGCCTCACTTCAAAAAGGATGTGGACAGAATGGAGTAGGTGCTGAGGAGAGCGACGAGGATGATCAGCAGCCTGGAGACCAAGCCCTACGAGGAAAGGCTGAGGGAGTTGGGAATGCTTAGTCTGGACAAGAGGAGGTTGAGGGGGGACACGATTGCTCTCTTTAAGTATTTGAAGGGCTATCTACTTAGAGGAGGGCAGGGAGCTGATCCTGTTGGCAGCAGAGGATAGGACTTGCAACAATGGGTTTAAATTACAGCTGGATATTAGGAAAAAAGTGTTTTACAGTGAGAGTTGTTCAGCAGTGGAACGGGCTATCTAAGGGAGGTGGTGAGCCTCCCCCTCACTGGCAGTCTTCAAGCAGAGGCTGGACAAACACTTGTCAGGGATGCTCTAGACTGATCCTGCATTAAGCAGGGGGTTGGACTAGATGGCCCGTACGGCCCCTTCCATCTCTATGATTCTACTTGATCGGAACAAAATGGGCATTTGCGGTCTTCTGCAAGAATGTTATTGTATCTCCCTTGTGCCTTGCCTGAGTCTAAGGCTTTAGACCTTGTCAGTGGGAAAGCGCATCTAAATTTATAGATTTGTAACCAGCGGAAATAGTCAGGCAAGGAAAAAGTACTGTTAAAGAGTATCTGGAAGAAGACCGTAAACACTAGGGGCCAATCCTCATTTAAGATCTTGCTCTATTGGGAGGGGAAATCTTTTGTTTAGCCTACTAGACCAGGTGGACATAGAGGTATCTGAGATTAACAACGGAAACATATCAGGAGTGCAGAAATTTAATGGCAGGTTGATATCTGATAGATTATAGGTTTGGGATCTCCAATTCTAATCGTAAAGTGGAGGAGGGGATATATCATGGAATACCCAGCAAATTTCTAAAAAAAATTAACTTGAAGAATACCAAGTTTTATATGACCAGTGTACCGAACTGGAGCAGCACCCCCCCACCCCCCCTGCCCCCCTGAGAAGGACCCGTTCCGACCTGAAGCTGCAGCACCAAACCAGAAGAGGAAAACGTGGATGTGCTTTCTTGTCAAATCCAAGCAAAAACCATGAACGGCTTTCGAGATGACGCGAATGGTTGAATGCCCGGGGCCCTGCTGCCAAGTGGGGGGAGGGGGGGAGGTGAGAGAGGTCCCCGTCCTGTGTCTCCCCCCCCCCCGAGTGCGGGGGGACGAGAAGGCCCCGCCTGCCACTCCCACCTCCCGAACTTGGGGCGCCTTCTCAGGTTTTGGCCTGCCTCGCGGGAGGGTTTTTCACCAGTCGGGAAATTCTGCTGCAATGGCGAAGGAGCCGCCGGGCGCGAGGCTGAAAACCAGGGGGGCGGGGGGGGGGAGTTTCCCCGGCACCTGCGCCTCCCCCCACCCCCCGCGCTCAGCCTCCAGCCCCCCACCCCCGGACGCCTCCCACTCCCACCGCCTAGAGGGAGGGAGGGAGGGCGGGTCCCCTGCGGAGAGAAGCCCCGCCCACAGTTCCTGGGGGCAGTGGGGGGTCCAGATTGGTGGGCGGAGCCAACTCGTCTGCCGGCGACGCCCCCTTCCCTCAGCAGCCCTCGGAGGGCCCCCCCTCCCTCCCGGCCGCCGCTCTCGCAGCAGGCCGAGGCGCCTGACGCAGCAGCGGGGGGGGGGAAGAAGCGTCGGGGGGGGGGTTGGTCGCCGCCGAGGACACCCCGCCCCCCCCCGCACTCACCTGCTCTCTGGCCGCGGGGCGCGGGCGGCCCCTCCCCGCCCCCCCTCCTCCTCTCCTGCCCCGGGGCGGCCTCGGCAGCCACCGCCATCGGCGCGCGCACCGCCTCCCCCCACCCCACCCCACCCCGCCCCCCGCGGGCCCAGCAGCCGAAGCCCCCTCAGCACAGGCCGCCGCCGCCGCCGCCGGGGGAGGGGAAGGGAGGGGAGGGAGGGGGGGCGGCTGCTGCGCCCCGGAAGGGGAGGAGGCGTGCGTGCGTGCGTGCGTGCGTGCGGGGGGCGGGGTCCCCTCTCTTCCCCGCCCACTGACGGCGCCGCTCGCTGTAGATCCCTGGGCCGGTGATTGGGCCGCCTCGGGGCCGATGGACAGATCCCCCGCCCAATCAAGAGGCCGGTCTTCTGTCTCCGCCCACCCTCCTCTGGCTCCCGCGTGGCTCTCGACCCCCCGGCCTCGGCCTCCATCGCCCCCCGCCCGGGGCCTGGCCGGGGGGTGTGTGTGTGTGTGGGGGGGGGGTGGTGCGCATCGGGGCCTCCCGCGGCTCCCAAGAGGAGACGGAGGAAAAGCGGGGGTGGGGGTGGGGGCGGGGGGGCTTGAGCGGTTCTCTTGGTCTCCGGTTGCAGTTTCACTCTCCTGCCCCTGCAGTGGGGCCTCCCGTGTTGTCTTCGGGCTCTTTCTCTTACTTTGAACATAACAAAACAACCCTTTTTTGTTGTTTTGAGCCTCTCTCGCTGGCCTAAGGTCACATTGAGACTTTTTGTTTACAGTCTTCCTTGGTCATGAGGCCCTCCTTCGATCTCCTAAACGAGTCTGTTTTAATTTCTTAAATCTTTAGAAAGCTGTTTCTGCAGCCCCCCTGCCTTCTTTAGCCGCCTCCCATTTTTCTTCTCATAGGAATAATTTATGAGTGTGCCTTCAGTATTTCACTTTTAAGAAACCCCAACCTCTCTCGAACTCCCTTCTCTTTAAGCATTTCTGACCACCGGATTCCCCCCTGCCTTTAGTCCGGCCCTTCACGGGTCCTGGCAGATCTCTAGCTCAGAAGGAAGTAAGACTAGGGATCCGCCCCCTCCCACGGACAGGAATAGCCTCTGTTCAAGGTGGATGGGAGTTTGTTTTGCTGAGAAAAGGAACCTCCCCCCCCCTTGCAGAAAAGTTGTTAGCTACGGAGCTGCTGGGACCGCCCAAGAAACTGTGTTAACCCTTTCCCACCCGGGCCGTGGAGAAACGTATTCCCTCTGTACTACAAGAGGGCTGGCGACAATGGAGGGGTTAAAGGAGGCAGGTCCGGAATGCAGGGGGGGGGGTTCTTAGCCCGTGTGTCCTCGTTTCATCCCTGCGGGCAGAGGTAGCAGGAGCCGGCTGCAGAATCCGGCCCCGACCATGCGGAGCAGGAGCAACTCCAGCGTGCGGCTGGACGGCTATGCCAGGCTGGGGCAACAGACCCTCCTGTGCCACCAGGTGGGCAAGTGCACCACCGGTTGGATACCTGCCTGCCTGCGCGCGGGGGGAGTCATCTGGGGCAGCTGCCTGCTTGGGGCTTGGTCGGCTAATTTTGAAGTAGATAATTTTGTATGGGCCGCAAATGATGTTATAAATATCCAAATGGCCCTTGGCAGAAAAAAGGTTTCCACTCTTGCACTATAATGTATGTACAGGCTTCCATTTTGTGACTGGTTCCACCCAGTGAGCCTCCACTTTGTTCCTTGTAACTCCAGAAGTTGCTGGAAAAGAATAAGTTAACCAAAACCATAAACCAGAATATGGTAATGGTTATGAATCCAGAGAAAAGAGACCTTGGGCTTTCTTTTAACTGGCAGTGACTAGCATGAGGTCTGGACATCAGACATATTCACTTCAAAGGCACTAGCTGTGCAGTCCTGAAGGGGGGGGGGGCTGAAGCGCCTCAGGACCCTTGTCCCTAAGTTGCATCATAAAAGGTTGTGGTGGTTCATTGTCCTGTGATTATTTTTTGTATTCTCTTCTCTCTGTGTTCTGAAAAGAAAAAGAGAGCAGAATGATGTCGCGAGAACTGAAAAGTTTCAAAAGGAAAGGCATCAGTGAAGAGCATCTCTATTGCATGTGCGGTTGCTGCTTGTATAGAATGGTGGGTTTGCGGAGCCTCAGGCATTCGTAGTCTTGAGAGCAATTTCCCTGTTCAGAAGTTACTGTAGAGCTCTGTGCCAGGAAGCACAAGGTGCGCCTGCGTGCCCCAAGGCTGTGCTCTGCTGCTAATTGCTCCATAATAGTTTTATACATATATTTCTTCATCTAACGACAGTGGGAGTCTTTTCTTGGTGTGATGGTGCAATATGCTGTTTGGGGAGGGGTCAGTGGTAGGGCATCTGCTTGGCATGCAGAAGGTCCCAGGTTCAATCTCCGGCATCTCCAGTTAAAGGGACTAGGCAAGCAGGTGATGTGAAAGACCTCTGCCTGAGACCATGGAGAGCTGCTCCCGGTCTGAGTAGACAATACTGACTTGGGTGGACCAAGAGGGGTCTGATTCAGTATGAGGCAGCTTCATGTGTGTTCATTTGAGGCAGCATGACCCGTACGGTGGTGTAAGTGCCACTTGCGCTGTCCAAACTGGCAGGGCCCTTATGCTGGCGCTGTGGAGTGGCGCATCAAAACAATGCAAGTTTGGCACAGGGGCCTGCATGGACACCAAAAGGGGTGTTCCAGGGGGTGGATGCGCCACAAGTCAGATTCCCTAGGGTTTTCTCTGGCGTAAATTTATGCCAGGTGAAATTGTAGCGCATCCCATAGAGCCGCATAATAGGCATTTCCTCAAACAACCACCCCCCGCCCGGCGCAGCCATGCCCCTGGCCCGTGGTGGTAGTGGAAGCTGACCAAGTGGCTGGCCAATGGGACTGGCCTGGAAGGGGGCCAAGCCCCCCTTGGCGGCGCCCAACAGCAGAGCCCCCACCCCCTTCACAAGCACTGGTCTCCCTGCACACACCTTCCGGCAGGTGAGGCGCACTCAGGGAGAGCTCTTTGCACAGCAGGCTGGCACTCTGCACAAAATCCCATCCAGGAGAGCAAAGTCCACACACTGTCTCCGTGGCTGAGCTCTCCCACTCAAGTTCCATTTCAGGTACAGCAGACGCACACGCAGGACCCCATGGGGCTCTTGCACCATGATGATTGGGCACCTTTGCCACCTTTTTGCTTCCCTTCCCCTCTACTGGGGTCGGCAGCCCTTACGGGCCAGGTGCCTCTTGTGCTCATCAGAGCCAGGCAGTGGCAAGAGCTCTGGAGACCCCATGTTGCCTTTGCCCCCATTCCTGCCAACGAGGGGGTGCGATGCACTGAGGCGAGGGCAGAAGGGGGTGTCTTAAGCTGTGGCCAGCACACCCTGATTCGGGGCTTCCCACCTTGAGCCCCACGCGATGCCCAAGCCTCCCTAGGCCTGCTGGGCCAAGGTCAAGCCTCAGAACCTCCTGCCAAAGGAGCCACCCAAAACACCACTGTAGCGTCGGAGGGGAAAGCCACTCCACTCGCCTGGCTCAGAAGACCTCACTCAATCCCAAGACAGCAAGTATGGAGCTGGGCGACGGGGCCACCGAGAAGTGGTGGTATCAGGCGCAGAAAGCCCCCCGAGCACTTCGCCCAACTGCCAGCAATCACAGCTGCATCCCCTGTGGACCACATGGACAGCCGATGGAAAGGTGGGGCGAGGGTAGGATGACAGGAAGGCCTGGGACGAAAGCCCTTTTCTGTCCTGGGAAGGGTGGGGGCTTGAGGAGGAGGGGGCGGAGCCTCCCCCCATAAATTGGGAAGGAAGGCTGGGGCTGGGGAGGAAGGCAGAGCAGCTGCAGCTCAGAAGGCCAAGAGAGGCGAGAGAAGCCTCAAGAGGGCAGAAGCAGCGATGAAGCTCTGAGGGCTGGAAAGGAGTACAGTTAACTCCCTCCACCCGTTCTGAGGCCCAAACGGCCGTTCAGAACCGAGGGTGGGTGAAGAAGGCTGACCCAACGTCACCTGTGGGAGGCTGTGTGCTCCAGGAACAACACAGACCCGCTGCCAGAGCGGGAGGGGTTAGGAAGAGTGTCACGGGGAATGGGATGGATGTGCAACTGCTTCCCATCCCCTGCAGTAATGGTCACAGAGGGAGGGCTTTGGGTGTCATCAACAGAACCCAACACTCACAGGTCTATGCCTCCCCAAAGACAACTTGCACCCTTTATGTTTCAGAGGAGCACAGCCCACCCCACAAGAGGACAGCAAGCTGGACCCGTCAATGAGCTCTGGCATTTGCAGCAGCACCAAGCAGATGGGGGGGGGGGCGATGTTGAATTGGCGAAGCCACAGGGGGGGGACTAGAGGTGCCAGTGCCACAGACCCTTCCCCGACAGGCTCCTGACTGGACTGGTGGAACATCCCAGAGGATCCATCAGTGTACCCACCAGGATGCCCGTGGCGTACTTCTGTGGCCATATGCATGCTGTTTTTTCTTAACAGACCGCTGCGGGAAGCCATCCAGCAGGTGAAGCTCTGCCTGCGACTGACACCCCTTCGCTCCACCCATGGGCTCACCCACTAACCCAGCCTCTGTTCATAATGGATCTGGCTCTTTCAGGTGGCTTCTCAGCCTTTATGGAAACCTGCGGGAGAAGCATGTGGAATGTGAACACGGAGCTGGCCCAGAGACACTCCCATGCCCGATTCCCACCCAATAAAGTTATTTAAAAAAAAACAATTATTATTTTCCATAATACCATAATCAAACATTTCAACAATTGATAAAGATGATCAACAAAAGGAAAAAAAATATGTTTCAAATTAACCATCATACAGTAATTGCAACTTTTAATTATTAAGTATTTATAATAAGAAATGGATTAGATCAATGAATAACCTTTGAGCGTCCCCATTTGAAATTCATTTTCACAGTAAACCCTCCACGCCTCCCATTCACCCATAAATTGTACATTGTCTTTATGGTTTATCAATGCAGTAAGTTTTGCCATTTCCATCAGTTCTAGCATCTTTTGTCTGGAATTTCCATGGTCTTCCATTTAGCTGCATATATTAATCTTGTGGCAGTGGTGGCATAAATAAAAAATGATCTTTGAGTTAAAATAGAATCTGGTATCATGCTTAATAATATCATCTCAGGCGTTTTGGGTACATTTTTCTGTATAGTCAACCTTATTTCATTGTAGATCATGTCCCAAAAAATTTTCGCTTTATCACAAGTCCACCACATATGATGAAATGAACCTATTTTGGTGTTGCATTTCCAGCACTTCAGGGATATTGATTTGTAAGTCATTGCCAGTTTTTTAGTTGTTAAATACCACCTGTACATCATCTTGTATATGTTTTCTCCTAATGATTGAGAAAGTATGAGTTTCATATCTCGTGACCAGAGTCTCCCATTTATTTAACAGTATATCATGGCCCAGGATCTGTGCCCAACTAATCATAGTGGGTTTTATTCTTTCCTGCTCGCAGTAAAGTTCTAACAATAACTTGTACATCTTGGATATTAAATGATCATTTGTATCCAATAAAAGTTTTTGAAATATTGATTTGTTTTTAGAAAATCCTGTTTTGAAATCCTGAAGAAAGACGGAGTTTATCTGATGGTATTGAAACCAGGTCAAAAGATCCTTAACTTCATTATAGTCCTTTAGTGAACATTTATTACCATCCCACTTTAGAAGATCTTGATATGTAATAAACTGAGCTGGCCTTAGTGGACATAATGTTAACATTTCTTGCGACGAAACCCATAATGGAGTCTTTGGTTCTAAAAGATGTTTATATTTTTGCCATATTTTAAATAAAGAGGATTTAACCCTATGTTGTTGAAATTATGTATGTATCTTAATTTTGTCATACCACAAATATCCGTGCCAACCACTTCTATTATCAGGATCCAGTAGATGTGTATTAGTTCCATCCAATCTTTTAGCCATACTAAAGCAGCCGCTTCAGCATATAACTTAAAATTAGGAAGTGCAAAACCAACCCTATGTTTTGAGTCCACCAAATATTGATAAGCAGTTCTTGGTTTTTTCCCTTGCCAGATGAAATTCAGTAAGTCTTTCCTCCAAACACTGGTACTTTACTTGGGAGATTATTGGTAAATTTTGGAATAAAAATAATAATCTCGGTAATATGTTCATTTGAGTTGTCGAAATACGACCCAGAAAAGAGAGTCTTTTATTCATCGAGTTTACCATATCTTTTTTAATTGTTTCCCAAAGTTTAAAATAATTGTTGGTAATCATTCTTTATTCTTAGTAGAAATCCAAATTCCCAAATACTTTATTCGCTTTCTCCCATCCTGTGGTAGTTGTAAAATCTTGCTGCTCTGCTCCAGAAAGATTTTTAAATATTGTGTTTTCTCTTGGTTGATTTTAAATCCTGAAACACGGCCATATAAATTCAATATTTCCATTTCTTGTTTGCAGATTGATTTGGGTCATCCAGAATTAACAGAAGATCATCCTCAAATGCTCTCATTTTAAATTCATGTTTATTTATTTTTAGACTATGGATGTCTTCCGATTCTTGTATTTCACAGCACAAGGTTTCCAAGACCAAAATAAACAGTAAAAGAGAGAGCTGGCATCCTTGTCTTGCCCCTTTTTGTATTTTGTATTGTCTGACATTGATTCATTAACCAATATTTTAGCTTGTTGCTTCGTATAGATAGCTGTTATGCCCCTTCGGAATCTTTCACCAAAGTTCATTTTCTCTAAGACCTTTTTCATGAAGTCCCAAGAAACCATATCAAAAGCTTTTTTAGCATCAAGGAAAACAAAAGCTGCTTTATGTTGAATATTATGTTCATAGTACTCCAATGCATCTAGGAGAACTCTTAAGATTATCCTTAATTTGTCTTCCAGGAACAAAACCCGCTTCATGAATGAAGTCTGTAATTAGTTTTTTATCTCTATTTGACAAAACAGAGGCGTAGATTTTGTAATCCAGATTCAATAATGAGATAGGTCTATAGTTAGTTACTTTTTCAGCGTCTCTTCCAGTCTTGTGAATCAATGAAATGAAAGCATGTGACCATGTTTCATGTTACAAACCTTTAAAAAGGGATCCAGCAAATTTGATTTAAATGTTCTGTAAAACAGAGCCATTATTCCATCTGGTACAGGAGTTTTGTCTGTTTTTTGTTTGGTGATGGCATCTTCTAATTCTTCTAAAGAAATTGGAGCATCAATAGTCTCTTGTTTGGCTGATGATAATTTTTTAATATTTATAGAATGTAGAAATGTCTCCATCTTCTTGTCTGAAATATCGTCTTTTTGATATAAGCTGGTATTGTAACCTACAAATTCTTTCTGTATGTCTGTTGTTGTGTAAACCGGTCCTTTTGTAGTTTGTATTTTGGCTATACTTTTTTGAAAGGAATCTCTTAGTTGACTAGCCAAAAATTTACCTGGGCGATTTGCATGTTCAAAATATCTTTGTTTTGCAAATTTCAAGTTTTTATTCATCTCTTCTGTAACCACCAAATTTAACTGATGTTTAAGGGCATTTATCTTCCATAAGATAATAGTTCTCTGGCTCTCTTGAGATTCCGAAATGAGTTGCTGTTCTAATTTTTGTAAATCCCAAAGTATATTGTTTGTCAACTGCAACTGTTTTTTCTTCCACGCTGTATTTTTCTGTATCATAAAGCCTCTAATTACTGCTTTAAAGGCATCCCAGATTGTGTTTAAGGTGGTTTCTCCATTCATATTTATTTCAAAAAAATCCTTAATAAGAGAAGATAATTCAGTCTGTATTTTCTCGTCTCTCAAAAGTCTATCATTTAATCTCCATCTAAATGCTTGTCTATTGTTCCATTTGAATGAAACTGGATTATGGTCAGAGAATGTTCTTGGTACAATGTGTACTTTGCGTAACTGTGTAAAAATTGATTTACTTGCCCAAATCATGTCCAATCTGGAGTGTGAGTCATATCTTGCTGAATAAAAGATATATTCCTTAGCTGTTGTGTTCATCGTTCTCCAAATGTCTTGCAATTCAAATTCCTCCATCATTTGAAAAAAAGTTTTTGGAAGGCATCCTTCTTTATCATCTTTAGCTTTAGTCTTCTTGTCCAGGGCAGGGATAGTAACTTCATTAAAGTCTCCCATCAACAGGATCTGTTCTTCAGCATATTGGAGCAAGGTATCATGCAATTGTTTATAAAACTTAGCTTTTCCATCATTTGGCGCATAGATTCCAACTACTAATGTTTTTTGACCCAATATTTTTGTTCTGATTATCACTATTCTGCCTTCGTCATCTTTGTAGATAAGTTCAGGATTTAGATTGGGATGTGCATATAAGACTACTCCTTTAGTTTTTGTTTTAGACCAGTGGCTCCCAACCTTTTTTGACCAGGGACCACTAGGACTTTTTTGTTCAGTGCAGGGACCCCAAGGTTCAAAATAAAAATTCCAAGAATTTGAAAATAAACTTTAATCATAACTGTTAGTTAAACATTAAACTTAGAATAATATTTGAATATATTTTTTATAATAGAGAACTTTTAATTGTAAATCAATGTGATTTTTGAGCTTGCATCCTTTTTACAAGCTGGGCAATTCTGGGGCTAATACTGTTCCTCAGAGCTACGCGAATATCATCACTTGCTTCCAATTGATTTCTGGTCTTGTTCTTAATTATAAGCAAAGCAGAAAACCCTTGTTCACATAAATAAGTTGTGGAGAAGAGCATAAGATATCGCAAGGCGAATCCCCGAACTGTAGGATATGAAATTGCTTTTTTACACCAGAACTCTTCAAGATAAACTGATTCAAATGCATCCTTACAGTGCCTATCATTTTGGAATTCAATGAGCTCTTCCTGGATTTCTCCTGCAACCTCTTCAACAGCAATACCAAAAGGATTGCGAATCAGCTTTTGGGTATCTTTTGATTCTGTCTGGTTATATTCCGGGAAGTAACGGTGGAATTCATCGACCAGCATTTGCAGATGACTTCTGATGTTGTCTTGTATATTTGCGGGGATCATGTCATCTTTACTATCATTGACCAGTGCTTTTAATGTCACAAACGCAGAATAATTGTTTTTGCCTACCCATAACTGAAGTTTGCAAATAAAGGCACACAGTTTGTCTTCAAACATAAAAATGTTTCCCACACTTGCTAAATTTATGTTTCCAGAACCTTGCAACTGTTTAGTTTATTCAAATGTGAGAAAATATCCACAAGATAAGCCAAATGCATCTGACTTTTTGAATCAGAAAACAGCTCTAGTAAATCTTTAATTTTCTTCTCGGCTAGAAACAGCTCAACCTCTTTTCTTAGTTCAAATAACCTTCCCAGCATATTGCCTTTCGATAGCCAACAAACTTGGGTGTGGAAAAGAAGAGTCTCATGATTGGAGTCCATTTCAGTGCACAGTTTTTTTTTAAAAGGCGTGTATTTAAGGTGCTCCTTTTAATAACATTGACCACTTTTATGGCCATTTCCATGGTATTAACAAGGCTTTTAGGAAGAGTCTTGGAAGCTAACGCCTGACAATGTATGATACAATGAGTTGTTATTGCTGAATGATTCTTCTGCTTTATTAATGTTGCTAGACCGGAGCGTGATCCTAACATGGCTGGAGCGCCATCCGTACAGAAGCCGGCAAGCTTTTCCCACATAATGCTATGTTTCTCAAAATACTCCGCTATTATATTCATGACGTCGATACCTTTTGACGTCGTTTCCAGTTTCCGTGAAATCAATAATTCCTCTTTAATAGTGTTGTCATCGTCTAAAAAGCGGACAAATACGAGCAACTGACTGCAATTAGAAACGTCTGTCGATTCATCACACTGCAAAGCGAAACATGGCGAATTTTTTATTTTCGAAACAAGCTGCTCCTCTATGTCATTTGACATAATTTCAATTCGAGCTTTTACTGTGTTGTTCGATAGAGGTATTTCTTGTATTTTCTTTTTGGCTTCCATCCCTAAAACCTCTTCGACAGCTATCATCAAACAAGGTTTGACGAGTGTTTCTCCTATTGTGTGTGGTTGTGAGGCTCGCTTGCACCCTCCCCGGCCTCCCCGCCCCAGCATGTTCCTTACTTGTTGCGCGCCGCTCCCGCGAGTCACCACCGCATGCCGCTGCGCTCTGCGCCTGTAAGCCGTTGCCATGCCGCCCACGTAAATATTAATTTATTATGGGTTTATAACTTTGTTTCACGGACCCCTGGTTTAGTTCTGATGGACCCCTGGTGGTCAACAGACCCCTGGTTGGGAACCAGTGTTCTAAATCAAGGTAAGATCAAAAGTGTTCTTGTGACTTACTCAGATTTTGGAGGATGAGGTTTCCTTCCCTTTATATGGTGCTTTAGTTGGTAATAGATAGAGGAGATCAGAGCCTGATGCCAAAGAAGCGTTTGTGGCGATGTAGTATCCCCTCGATGCCAGTGAGACAGCGTCCAAACCTCCGAGGGACTTAAAAGCTCCCTCAGAGGGTATGGGAGTCAACACTGCTCTTCACGGCTGCAAGGGTATTCCTGCTTCCCAGTCCACTAGTTAGGAACTGGGGTGGAGTACTTTAATGCACCCCAAATTAAAACGTTTCTTGGATTCCCTCGGGAGAGTCCCAAGGAACCTGGCGCTGAGATCAGCTCTCTACTGGAAGTCCCACCCAGTAAAGTTTTTTTGGCTTTGACAACCATGTGTGTGCATGGGGGGTGGGGGAGTGGGTTGGTTGGGGATGGGACTCTCAAGGAACACCTCCAACAGGCTTGACCCTGCAGGCTGTTTGCGGAGTTCATTTCCTCCCCCCCTCCCCGATGGTTCCGAGCTGGAAGTCCCTGGGTGACAAGCCTTCACCTGAGGTTGGCTAACTCTCGGCTGGGGAATACTTGGAGATGGGGGGGTTGCCTGAGGAGGTTGGGGGGAGGGGAGGGGAGGGTCTTCAATGGGGTGGGGGTTGTGACATAGGTTCCACCTTATGAGGCGGCCAGTGACTCCAGTGGCATTACTCACTGGTGCTCGGAGATCATTTGTAAACCCAGGAGGCCTCCGGCCACGGCCTGGAGGTTGGCTGCTCGACCTTATCCTCAGCACTGTGCATGACCCCTCCGAAAGAGCCTAGAGATGGCCAAAGCCCCAGGAGGGTGGGTTCGCATCGGGGAAGCCCATGCATCCGAAGACGGGGAGGGGCTGTGGAGCAGAATAAGAAGCATCCGTCAATCAAGTGGAGCTGCCACCTAGAACAGTGGTTCCCAACCTTTTTTTGACCAGGGACCACTAGGACTTTTTTGTTCGGTGCAGGGACCCCAAGGTTCAAAATAAAAATTCTGAGAATTTGAAAATAAACTTTAATCATAACTGTTAGTTAAACATTAAACTTAGAATAATATTTGAATATATATTTTTATAATAGAGAACTTTTAATTGAAAATATTAATTTATTATGGGTTTATAACTTTGTTTCATGGACCTTAGTTTAGTTCTCGCGGACCCCTGGGGGTCCATGGACCCCTGGTTGGGAACCAGTGACCTAGAATGACACGGGGCCACCCTGGGGGGAACAGTTGCCCCCTCCAGTAGGGCTGCCCAGTCCCAGCCACCTGCCGCTCTGGGGCTCGGTGCCTTCTGAGCTAAGGGGTCCTTGTTGCAGCTGTGAGTGGCCCGGTGTGCACCGATGGTGGGTCTCTCCCCGTCCCCTGCATGGCTCCAGCCCCTCCCCTCCCCCACTTAACCCGCTTTGCCCTCTGATATTTTAGGGGTGACGGGTTTTGGGGATTGTACCTGCTGCACGGGGTGGGGGATCAGAACTGGCAAGTGCTGTGCAGTCACAGGCCCATCCCCCCTGGCGGCTGCCGCTGTGTGCAGGGCAACTAGTGTTGAGCTGCTGTGATCCTCTGCTGTGAGGCCAGGGCAACTTACCTGCCCCCAGATCTCTCCCACCCCCTCCCAGCCTCTGCCGCACTCCTTCAGCGGTGGGTGGGTGGGGGCCATCCTCATCCTCTTTTGTCTAGTCTTGCCCCTCTCCCAGCCTCCAGTGCTTTCCCTCCGGAAGATTCCAAATGTAAACAGGTGGGATCTTTCTATCACTGTTGGTGGCAATGCCTCGCAATCCAAGGGGTTTGGGAACAAAGTTGTCATTGTGATTCATAACATCTGTGATGTAAAGTTAGAACTAGATCCCAAATGGTGATTGTTGGATCTATCTTCTGGAAAGAATATTGTTACTCCAAAGTTTTAATTTATTTCAGCTTTATTGGCAAGGGCGCGTTTGTGTATAGCAGCTAATTGGAAGAAAGATAAACCACCATTTCTAACACTGGAAACTTAAAAACTTGGGATCTTATGGTGGTGGAGAAAATCTTTGTATTGGTTAATTGTATGGACTTACACTCTTAAGTTACCTCACTTTCTGGACAAACTTTGGTGCCTTTCATTTCTTATTTGGAGGGAATGAATGTGCTCTGGGTCCGTTTAAATCTTTCCTGTTGGAGGCAACGTGGCTCCGCACTGGCGCCCTGGGGCTCTGCAAGGCTCCCCCGTGCGGTTTATGCAGTCTTCATGCCAAGCGGTTGTGGCTTTGGAACGGGGTCTCGCTCCACTCTCCCTGAGACTGCTGCAGAGATCCTGGGCCAGGGCCTGAGGGCATTGGTTAAATAGCCCAGGGTCAACCAGCTGAAAGGGACAAGACAGAGGTAATGCTTGTTGGGAAGGCAGAGGGTTGTGCTCCCCACATTTGATGGGGTTCAGCTGACCCTTGCTGCCTCGGTTAAGAGTAAGGGGGGGGGGATTAGACCCGGCCCAGTGTCGTTCCTGGGAACGCCAGTGAATTCAGCGATGACAAGTGCTTGGCCTGGAGGATGGCCTCCTCCCTGGAATGGCCAACCTGGCAGCAGGGATGCATAGGCCACCGTGTCTTGGTAATGGTGCCGTACGTGGGTCTGTTCTTGAAGGCAGAATGTGTTGGTTTCTTTGGCCGGACCTCCTCGAGTGCCCCTTGCCATCCGTTTCGCATCCGCCGTTCGCCAAGGCCCCTGCGGGTCCACGAAAAAACCGGAGCCTCGGCGCTTTGCCCCGCGCCTCAAGCGCGCCCCCCGCCCCCGTTTTGTTTCTGCGCTGAGCAGGCAGCCGCGTCCCGCCGAGGCCCCCCGCGGGCCCGTCCAGCTGCCCACCTTGGGGGGCGCCCCTGCCCGTTCCTCTGCCGAGGCTGGGGGAGGGGGGGCGGGGCTTTTCCGGCCTCGTGGCCCCTCCCCTCCGGGCCCGAGCGGCTGGTACTGGGGGGAGGCGAGGGGAGGGGAGGGGAGGGGAGGGGGTCTTCCTTCGGGCCCAGCTGGGGCTGGTGGGCGGGGACATCTGCGGGGAGCCGCGCTCGACGCCCTCCCCGCGGCGGGACTCCGTCGCCAGCCAGCCAGCCAGCCAGCCAGGCGCTCGCTGCCCCCCGCGGGTGGGGGGGTGGGCGCGGGGCTGGGCTGGGCGGGGGGCGCGGCGACGCCAGGGAGATCGGGAGGGAGCCAATCACGGGCGGGCAGCGCTGCGCTTTGTGCGTCCAGAGGCCGGACAGCCCGCCCGCCCGCCCGCCGGCGCCGCGACCCTCTCCGGACCCCCAGGCGGCCCAGGGCGGCGGCCAGACAGGTGAGCGCGCGGCCGGCGGGCGGGGCGCGGCGCTTTGGGCGGCCGCCGGCGGGCTGCGGGTGGGCGGGGGGGGCTCCGCGTGGTGGGGGGGGGCTGAGCTTTCTGCGGGCGGGAGGGGGCCGTGTCCTCCAGAGGCCGGCTGGCGCCGTCGGCCTGGCCGCAGGGCTCGCCGCCGTGCGTCCGGGGAGCCGGGGCTGGCGAGGGAGGGAGGGAGGGGGGGCCCGCTGGACCTCGGCGCTCTCGTCTCCCCCCTGGCCCCGAGAGCGGGCTCCGGAGGCGGCGCGGCTTCCCTTCCCTGCGTGGCCCTGAGCTCCAGCAGCGGCGCCGAGCGGGACTTCAGCATCCCGGAGCCTCCCGGGCAGGCGGGCGGGGAGGGGAGGGGGGGCTGCAGCCTTTGGGGTTTCAAGCCGAGGGGGGGCGGTGGCTGCTCATTCCAGGTTTGCTTCACAAATGCCTGCAACAACCCGGGCCGGGGGCCCTGGCCTGGGCCCTGGCAGGCGGGTCTCTCCCACCCCCCCCCCCCGCGCTTCTTCTGAGCATCCTGCTCGGGGCTGCGTCACCAGTTAGTTTAGTTGATAAGAAGAAAGTACAAATTAAATATCTTGCTATAAAAGGCCCACGTTTCTTTCTCTTGCGTGGTCGACCCCAACACGGAGTCCGTTTTGACTGCCGCTTACAACGGACATAGGCAGATGGGAGCTGATTTCTCTCTCTCTCTCTCTCTCTCTCTCTCTCTCTCTCTCTCTCTCTCTCTGGGGAAAACTCAATCGAATGACCCTCGGCCCCTCCTCCTCCCCGCGCCCCCCACGATGTCCTGTGTCCCAACAAAGTATTGTGAGTGGCCCAAGTAGTCGCACAGAAATTCCTGATGGGGGGCCAAGAACCCATGTTTGCATTACCAAAGGGGTTCTGCTTAGTGTGTCATCATACCTTTCTGAGCCCCCGACTCAGGGGAACCCCCGTTTTGTCCCAACCCAAATGCAAAAGGTGAGCACCAGAACTACCGGCAGGAAACCCCGGGACGAGATGGAATTGTTCTTCCTAAACCCACGAGAAAGCGAGGGGACGCCGGCCTCTCTTTGAGGGCTGCGCTATCATGGAAAATATTGGCTTGACAAATGCCATTTGACCTCTCTTCCCATGCTAAGTTGATACCGTGGAAGAACACAGATCAGAGCAGGGGTGACAAACTCATTTGTTACAGGGGCCGGATATGACAACAACGTCGTTTTGTCGAGCCAGGCCGTGTGTTCCATAAAATTTAATGCCGGGTACCGGATATACAAACTTTATAGAGGATGCAGGCAAAGCCAGTTAATGATATTATTTTTACTTAAAATACAAACATGCTTAAAACAATAACACTCTTACGGTAGTTTTTTTTTTAATTTAAGACTCTTTGATCATTGACACCTCTTGCTCCGAACTACTGCATCAACATCTGGAGTCAAAGTCTGCGCTGTAGAAATTTTGAGTATGCTATTCAGGTGTGTCTCTGTAAGCTGAGAACATACTTTTGATTGATTAACATTTATTGCAGAGAAGAGCTGCTCACACACATATGTTGTCCCAAATATTAGCAGCAAAAACTTTAAGTTGAGGGTTATTCGGACCCCCAAATTGGCAAAATTTACTAATGCCAACTTTGGAAACTTTATCCTTGAGCACAGCATCACACTGCAACCACCAGTTGCTTGTGAGTGAAGCCAATTGTTCAACTCACTAGGAAGAGCAGTACGCCTCCAGGCCCCGCTTTGCCCCCCCCCCCAGTGTTCTCTCTGAAAGAGGCAAGCAAGCAGGCAGCAACAGGAGCCTCCCCCCTGCCAGAACTAACAGTAGCTGCCTGGAGCTGGCCCTGCTCTTGAGTAAAGCCTGCTGTTCTACTCATGAGCAAAAGCAGCATGCCCCCAGGCCTCGTTTTGCACAACCCCCACACACGGAGTTCTCTCTGAAAGCAGGTAGGCAGCAACAGAAGCCTCCCCCTGCCAGAACCAACAGTTGCTGCGTGGCGCAAGCCCTGCTCTTGCTCAGCTCTTCTACTCTACTCGTGAGTATTCTCAACACAGTCTAAAATGCCTCTGTGTCAGGCTTGTATCCCAGTTGCTTTTGTTTCCTTTCGATTCTCACTGATCAGGCTCAAGATCTCAAGGACTGTTATGCATACATAAATGTCTTTGAAGCTGTGTGAACCACAGTACTGTTTGTGTTCTGTAATCTCTTGCGTTTTTTTCATGCTTTTATATTACCAAGTTCAAGCCAGCAAGGGTCATTGCTGTCACCTTTTCCTTTATGCTCTGTTAACCTATTTTGACCAGTAAAAACCAGCTTCTTTGGACCTGACTGTCTCTGAGGTGGTTTTTGGGTTCAGATTTGGGCCAAGAGCTTACATTGTGACAGCAATCGACCTCTTCCTGTCAGGCTGGAGCCCCGGAGGGTTCGCCTGCCACTCGGATGGGAGCGCGGAAAACGCTCTCCGAGTGATTCGTGGCTGGAGCCCCGCGCGGCTCGCCCCAGACCCGCTGGATTAGGTCCCCGGGTAGCGGGTTCCGTCTAAGAACCCTGGAAAACGATCCCGACCTCGCACGGGATGTGGTAGCGGAGCTACGTAGGACTGGCACGGAAGTTAGTCGCCTAAATGGATTAATACAGGCTCAGTGGCGTTCTTTAACGGCGACCCCCTGGATGTCCGACGTTGAGGATGACAACGCCTGTTTAGACTTCCATGCCCTGGATCGGTTGGTGGAGGATGCTCAATCGGCGGCTGAGGGTTTACAACTGCTAACTGACTTGTTGGACGAACTTATTGCTTGCGGAGCCCTTCCTGATCTGTCCGTGGGCCCAATCCGTCCTACTAACATGGCGACCCCGGTCGCACCAGCCCCCGAACTGTGTCTGGTTGAAGCGAGAGCGATAGCCGCACGGGTGAATGACCTTCTCCGGGGCCACACTGCGGCAACTATCTCGGTGGCGGAACTTACTCGACATCTCACCCCCGATTTTGGCTCCACTGCTGCGGCCTTGGCGGTACTGATCCAGCCGATGCTGGACCTGAACGATGACCGTCTGGAGCTACTCTACACTTTGGAAAAGGAGGCGCTTCCTCTCGTTACCGCGAAACTGACCGCTCAACTGGCAGCCGAACTGGAACTAGCTGAACGTAAAAAAGCGGAAGACCAAGCACGAGCAGCGGCCGAAGCCGTAGCAAGGGCCCGGGCAGAGCAGGAGGAGAGGGAACGCCTCGCCCGGGAACAGGCGCACAGTGGTACGCGTCCCCGACAGCCCAGGGGTTTTGACTTGCCTCCCCCGTTTATCTCAGCCTACGTTCCGTCGCGTAGTGTTCAATGCACCCGCAGGCTGATGGGAACTTTACCCGAGGACACTTCCGATGAGGAGGACTTGTATACCGAGGAACCTCTCTGGGCCAGCGGGTTGCGATCCAGCCAATCCCGCCGGATTAGTGGCTCGGACAACAAGATATTTTTGCTACGTAACCAGAATATGGACCTTTTAGAACAGGTAGCACGTTTGCAAGACCAGGTGACTTTACTACTCTAAAACAATGACCAGTTACAACAGGCTCCCACTGTGCCTGTTGCTCCCGCTCCTGGGATACCGCCGCAGCTACCGCAACAACCAGCTGCCCCGGTTGGAGGCGGGGGTCCAGCCGGAGGGGGTCCTGCCGCACCTGCTGGAGGCGGGGTCCCAGCCGGAGGGGGTCCAGGGGCGCCTGTAATACCGGGCGGAGGTCCGGCGGCGCCTGGAGGGATTCCCGCTGCCCCGGGGGGAGAACCTATCGCACCCCTGTTTCCAGGAGTCCCAGCTCCCCGATACCCCCAAATGCCTCCATGGAGACCGCCAAAACTGAACATTACCTATGACGGCTCTGTAGAAACCTTACCCCGCTTTATACATCATGTAGATAGTTATATGCGGGAGCACAGGCAATTCTTCCCAACTGAAGAGAGCCGCGTTCGCTTCGTGGCCTCCTTGTTAACGGAAAAGGCGGCCGACTGGATGATTCTCCAATTTGATACACGGTCTCGTTCCATTCGTTCCCTCAACAACTTCATGACCGCCTTACGACGACGCTTCGAAGATCCCTTCATGGGAGAGAGAGCCAAATCGGAACTTTTACAACTCAGGCAAGGCTCCTCTCCAGTTCGGGAATTCGCAGATGAATTCCAACGACTCGCTAGTAAAATTGTAGACTGGCCAGAAGCGACTCTTATCCATCACTTTCGAGAAGCCTTGCACCCCGATATTTTGAATTGGTCATATATGCGAGGTGATCCTGACACTCTGGAAGATTGGATCTTACTGGCTGAGGAAATTGAAAGCCGCCGACGGTTCGTCTCGCTCGTCCGGAATAGAGCGAAAGAAAAGGGGGGACAAAAACCGCCCACCAAACTAGAAACAAGGAAATGGTAATATGATGAATAGTTGTATTATAAGTGGCACCTCCACACTGCACTGGATAGGAAACGCTGTGTGTATCTGTGTGCAGACAACACTTGTGCCTTGGAACATCTGATAGTTGAGCTCGAGTGACAATTATTGTTGCCCAATTTGCATGCGCACTAGTTGCCACAAGCAGGCATGCACCGAATCAGAGAATACTACAGTGTGGCGCATCGTCAACTATCTAGGGAAAAGTGATCGTTCTAGGAATCCTGTGTTGATTTAATTAGTGTTTCGACATTTTTTTTCTCAAGAGATGTAAGGTGGGAGTGAAAGCTGTTCTAGGAAAGCTGAGGGCGCGAGAGCAATTAAATCACCAATTAATTGCAAAAACTGGAGATTCCTGCAAATCACTCCCTCCAACCTAGAAGTTATCCCATAATACTAGGTAGCTAGATGTGTGCAGTAACTGTGTAGTAAGTGAAAAGCACTCTGTACAGGTGCAGCGGTCTCATCATTCAGAAAAAGGCTTATTTTTGCCCAAAATTTATTTAGACCTTTCCAAATATCTTTTCCATAGTGAGAGGTGGGGTTTAACACAGCCTCAATATTATGCCCCTTCAGCCTTCTACTGAGAAGAATTGCCTGAGAATTATATGTCTTCTGTGATGGGGAGAAAATGGGTGCTTGCACTATCTAATTGTGTGTGTGTGTGTGTTAAGTGCTATCACGTCACTTCTAACTTATGGCAACCCTATGAATTAATGTCCTCCAAAACATCCTATCATTCAGCCTCCTTGCACAAGTCTTGCAAACTGAGGGTCATGGCTTCCTTTATAAAATCAATCCATCTTATGCTGGGTCTTTCTCTTTTCCAGCTCCCTTCAGCTTTTCCACTAACTCTTGTCTTCTGATAATGTGACCAAAAGTGCAATACCCCCAGTTTAGTCATTTTAGCTTCAATAGAGAGTTCAGGCTTAATTTGATCTAGAACCCACTGATTTGTCTTTTTGACGGTCCACAGTATCTGTAAAACTCTCCTCCAACATCACATTTTAAATGAATCAACTTTCTTCCTGTCAGCTTTCTTCATTGTCCAGCTTTCACACCCATACACAGTAGTGGAAATACTATTACATGAATTAACTTGATCTTGGTTGCCAGCAACACATCATTCCACTTAAGAATCTTTTCTAGCTGCTTCATGGCTGCCTTTCCCAGTCTCAATCTCCTAATTTCTTGGTTGCAGTCTCCTTTTTGATTGATGTTGGAGCCAAGGAATAGAAAATCTTGAATAATTTCAATTTCTTCATTGTCATCCGTAAAGTTGTGTAATTTCCCAGCAGTCATTACTTTTGTCTTCTTGATGTTCATCTGACATCCTGCTTTGGCACTTTCTGCTTTAACCGTCAGCAGTAGTCGTTTCAAGTCTTCACTATTTTCTACCAGTAATGTGGTATCATCAGCATATCTCAAATTGTTAATGTTTCTTTCATCAATTTTCACTCCACTTTCATCTAAATTAATCCTGCTTTCCTTATTATATTTTCTGCATATAGATTGAAGAGATAGGGAGATGAAATACATCCTTTTCTGACATTTTTGCCAACTGGAAACCATTCTGTTCCTTCATATTGTGTTCTCACAGTAGCCTTTGGTCCGGAGTACAGGTTACACATCAAAACAATCAGATGTTGTGGCACGCCCATTTCTTTTAAAACCAACCATAGCTTTTCATTATCCACGCAGTCAAAAACTTTGCTAATGTCATGCCTACTTGCTATGTCTCAGATAGTTTCGTTTTCTCACAGACTGCTCAAGGACTGTTTTCCCAATACTGCATTCCTGCTCCCTTTGAAGCTAGCAGGTGCCAGTGGGAGTTGTGGCGCCTCTAGGCTGTTGAAAGTGATCTCATGAGACTCTATTACTGAACCCTTTTTTCTAATGTTCATATATTATCAAGTGCATGCCATATTCCCTCCATTGCTGTCTTTGGACCTCTAAGCTCTGCTTCCCTATGTTACCAGTAAACCTACTCTTTTTGACTACTGAGTCTCCTGGTATGATTTCTGGTTTTCTATGGACCAAGTGCTTACATTAAGACAGCAATCCATCTCTCTCGTCTGTCAGGCTGGAGCCCCAGAGGGTTCTCCTGCCACTCGGATTGGAGCTAGGACGGAGCTCTCTGAGTGACCTACCCGTGGCTGGAGCCCCGCGCGGTTCGCCCGGGCCCGGGTGAGAACGGATCTTCTCCCCGGGTAGTGGGTTTCTACTAGGAGCCCAGGAAGGCTTCCATCCTTGGTCCCTTCCCTTAGGAACAGCGGCTGACAACCCCGAGCTCGTACGGGACGTTATAGCTGAACTACATCGTACTGATGCGGAAGTTAATCGCCTGACTGGACTTGTTCGTGCTCAGTGGCGTTCTCTAGCCACGACGGTCCCCTGGACGTCCGACATCGCGGATTCCAGCACCTGCCAAGACCTCCACACCCTCGACTGGTTGGTGGAGGATGCTCGATTGGCGGCAGAGGATTTACAATTGTTGACTAGCCTATTGGCCGGACTAACTGCCAGTGGAACGCGAATGACTCTGACTGCGGTCCCGATCTGTTCTGCGAGGTGTTCGGACATGGCAACCCCGGCCACACCAGTCCTCGAGCTCTGCCAAGCAGAGGCGAAAGCGGTCGCCACACGGGTGGCTGCGCTTTTTCAGGGCCACACTGCAGCCATTATCTCGGTGGCTCAACTCACAAAGCATCTGACTCCTGACTTCGGTGCTGATGCAGCGGCCTTGGCGGTACAGATCCAGCCGATGTTGGATCTGACAGATCGCTCTGAACTCCTCTACACTTTGGAACAAGAGGCCCTTCCTCTCGTTACCATGGCACTGACCGCCCAGCTAGAAGCCGACCAGGCCCTGGCCGAGCACAAAAGAGCAGAGGAGCAGGCACGGACAGCGGCAAAAGCTCGAGCTGAACAGGAGGAGAGGGAACGCTTAGCTGCCGAACGGGCGCGGGCCAGCGCACGCCCCCGACAACCCGGGGGCTATGAATTGCCCCCGTTCTCCCCGTCTTTCATCCCGTCGAGCAGCGTTCAACGCTCCCGCAGGTTGGCGGGGACTTTGCCCGAGGTGCTAGACAATTCTGACGAGGAGGATTTATACTGTGGGGAGTCTCGCTGGGCCGCTAATCTGCGGGTCAGCCAGTCCCGCCGTGCCGGCGGCACAGGCGATGAGATGTTTTAAATACGAAACCAAAATCTGGACCTTATGGAGCAGGTGGCGCGCTTACAGGATCAACTGACCCTGGTACTCAGAGACAACGACCAGTTACAACGGGCTCAACAAACTGCGCCCGTTGCCCCAGCTCCCGTGACGCCGCAACAACCGCCACCGCAACCAGCTGCGCCGGTGGTTCCTCCTGGCGGAGGACCCGCAGCTCCTGGTGGGGGTCCCGTTGTTCCTGGCGGAGGCCCCGCAGCGCCCGGCGGAGGACCCATAGTTCCTGGCGGAGGCCCAGCAGCACCCAGTGGAGGGCCTGTTGCACCTGCCTTACCCGTACTACCAGGAGCGCCGGGGTTACCAGGAGCTCCTGGTCCTGGATACCCGCCTATACCTCCAGTTCCTGGATACCCGCCTGTACCCCCAATGCCGTGGAGGCAACCGAAGTTGAAGATTACTTATGATGGCTCAGTCGAAACTTTGCCCCGTTTTTTAAATCATGTGGATAGTTATATGAGGGAGCAAAGACAATTCTTCCCTACCGAAGATAGCCGCGTTCATTTCGTTGCCTCCCTGCTAACGGATAAAGCGGCCGATTGGATGATTCTCCAGTTCGATACGCGATCCCGATCCATTCGCTCCCTCAACAATTTCATGTTCGCCTTGAGAAGGTGCTTTGAGGATCCCTTCATGGGAGAGAGAGCCAAAGCGGAACTTTTGCAACTCAGGCAAGGATCCTCTCCAGTTCAGGAATTCGCAGATGAATTCCAACGACTTGCGAGTAAAGTAGTGGACTGGCCCGAAGCTACCCTTATCCACTACTTCCGAGAAGCTTTGCACCCGGACATTTTGAACTGGTCTTATATGCGAGGCGACCCAGATACCCTGGAGGATTGGATTCTACTGGCCGAGGAAGTAGAAAGTCGCCGACAGTTCGTTTCCCTGGTCCGAAATCAGGCCAAAGAGAGGGGCAGTCAAAAACCTCCCCCCAAACCTTCGACTCCCAACCCGCGGAGACCAACCCGACTCCCTCTGGATGGTGAGTCCCGATTCCAGCGAGGAGCCTGTCTCGTTTGCGGTGTTATGGGCCACTTTGCGGCGGCTTGTCCTCAACGTCCAGAGCCCACTCGGCCGGGCGTACCGCCTCGAACTCGGGGACGACCTCAACGCAGAGGCACCGCGGCCACCTACAGCGCAGCGCCGGGAAGACCCACACCCTCTGCACTTCACGTCGGAGAATCGTCTAGTCTCCCTGCACCCATCGACCCCGTAGGGTCCCAGATTACAAGTGCCCCAGTGGGGGACAGTTCTTCTTCCGATGAAGATCATCAATGGAATTCCCCAGCTCTAAATCTGGAATCTCCTCTCGGCCTGTCAAAAAACGGACACGGTCTGTGGTGAGTGGAGCGTCCCCACAGACCCCTTCAGAAACCCCTGCAAAACCCAAGGCTCCTGTCATGGTGAGTGAAGTCGAAAATACTGTGTATGTGGACGTAGTGTTACAACACTATAAGAAGGGCCCCCAGTTACGTGTCAAAGCCCTCATAGATTCCGGCTGCGGGCGCTCTTTAATCAATGAGGCCACATTTGCAGCTCTACAAGTCAAGTCCGAAAACCTACCGGTTCCCGTCCAATTCGCCCAAATGGACGGTAGCCACTTTAAGGTGGGGTCGGTCGACCGTTGCACACGGGAGTAGCGATGGGCATCGGTTCCCATTGGGAGCAGATAGACTTTACCATTTCTCCAGTCCGATACGAAGTCATTTTAGGAATTAACTGGCTCAAAGGGCACAGTCCTTCCCTAGACTGGGAGGCTGACACTATTGCCTTTACCAACCCTAAGTGTGACCAACATCGACACGAGGTCACGGTTGATCTTCCACCCGCCTCAGCCTTAGCCTCTGATGCCCTACTGTCGACCCAATTGCCCAAGGCATACCGAGACTTTGCGGATGTTTTTTATGTAAAAGAATGCGATGCATTACCTCCCCACCATACTACGGAATGTGCGATTGAAGTAGTGGGAGACTGCAAACTGACTAAAAGCAAGATTTACCCTATGAGCATTTCCGAACGCGCCGTGCTGTGAGACTTTCTAGACAAAAATCTTGCTTGGGGGTTCATTCGGCCATCAGCTGCTCCCAACTCAGCCCCTGCTTTCTTTGTCCGTAAGAAGACGGGTGACTTGCGCTTGTGCATTGACTTTCGAAAACTCAACGCAGTCACCCAAGCCAACGCCTACCCCATCCCGCTGATCTCGGACATCTTGGGACAACTAAGGGAGGGGCGGACAACTAAGGGAGGGGCGCATTTTCACCAAACTGGACTTGGTTGAAGCGTATTACCGAGTCCGGATTCGTGACGGGGACGAACCCCTCACAGCCTTTTCTAGCTGCTTCGGAATGTATGAATTTCTGGTGATGCCTCGGGAGTCTTCATGCAACTCATTAACGAAGTCCTCCATGATTTATTATATCGGGGCGTGGTAGTTTATGTCGATGATATCCTTATTTACTCTAATTCCATGGATGAACATATTACTCTGGTCCGCGAAGTGTTACAATGTCTCAGAAACAATCAGCTCTATGCTAAATTGTCTAAGTGTGAGTTCCACCAGAAACAATTAACCTTCTTGGGATACATAGTCTCACATCAGGGTCTCACCATGGACCCTGCTAAGATACAATCCGTACTTGATTGGGCTCCTCCTTCCACCCGCAAACAGGTGCAGCAATTTCTCAGCTTTGCCAATTTTTACCGTGGTTTCATTCCCAATTTTGCTCAAGTGGCACTGCCACTCACCGACCTCCTTAAGACTAAGGGTAAAGGGGTCTCTGCTGCGTTGCCCACCACCAAGGTGCATTGGACAGATCAATGTCAAACTGCCTTTGCAACTCTCAAGCGGCTTTTCACTTCTGAACCTGTGCTGCAGCATCCCGATCCAGACCAAATGTTTATTGTGCAAGTAGATGCGTCTGACGTAGCTATGGGGGGGGGGGCTCTTTTGCAAAGAGGACCAGACGGCCTTCTTCACCCCTGTGCTTATTTTTCAAAGTAATTTGCGCAATCCCAACTGAACTGGCCAATTTGGGAAAAAGAACCTGCAGCCGTCCATCATGCCCTCACTACGTGGAGGCAGTTTCTGGAAGGTTCCAGGGCCCCCTTTGAAGTCTGGACCGATCACAAAAATCTAGAGGCTCTCACGGGGGCCCATAAACTGTCCGCGAAGCAGCAGCATTGGGCGGACTTCTTTGCTCAATTCCGTTTTGTACTAAGCATGTGCCTGGAAAGCAAAACGTGCTAGCTGATGCTCTTTCCAGGCTCCCCCAGTATCCGGTGAAAATCAATCATCCTACCGTCTCCCTATTCACCCCAGTGCAAAGGGAAGCCCTACCAGTTCTCGCTGTACAGACTCGGTCCCAAACTCTGCTTCAATCCCAGCCACAAGCAGCGGACAGCATAGCATCTGTCAAGAGGGAACCAACTCCCTCTCTGGACCCACCCACGCCACATACACCCAGCGCCCCACATCAACCAATCCTCCCCTCCACCCCATCGCCACTGCCGACAGCTCCTGCTGCACCCCCTCGGCGGGGTGTGTGTGATCCTGCCCGACTCTTTCCTGGACTCCCTTCGTGCTCAGTGCCTAGCCGAACGCACTACTCAGGCACTGCCCTCGGGCCTGCTAGAACGGGGTGGTTGTTGGTACAAGGACTCGAAATTGTACGTGCCTAAAATACTTCGGAAAGTGGTCCTGCAAATGGCCCATGGAGCCAAAACGGCAGGACACTTTGGATTCTTAAAAACCTTTCACTTGTTCCGCAGGCAGTTTTGGTGGGCAGGCATGCGTACTGATGTGGATTCCTTCATTCGCAGCTGTCCCATCTGTGCCACTGTCAAACAATCCCAAGGTAAGCCCCCTGGACTGTTGCAACTGCTGGGGGTTCCCCCCAAGCCCTGGGAAGCGATTGCTATGGATTTTATGACTGATCTCCCACTCAGTGAAGGAAAAACCGTTCTATGGGTTATTACTGACTTGTTTTCCAAACAGGTATATCTGGTTCCGTGTGCGGACATACCCTCCGCCCCAAAGTTGGCCCGCCTCTTTGTGTCACATGTTTTCCGTTTGCATTCCTTTCCGCGTAAGATAATTAGCGACCGCGGGGGGACCAACGTAGCTAAGTTTTGGAAAACCTTTCTCAAGTTGGTGGGGGTCGAACAGGGTTTGTCTAGTTCAGGGGTGGGGAACCTTTTTTCCTCCAAGGGCCATTTGGATATTGATAACATCATTCATGGGCCATACAAAATTATCAACTTAAAAATTAGCTGACGAAGCCCCAAGCAGGCAGCTGCCCCAGATGACACCCCCCCCGGCGCAGGCATCAAACTAGTGGTGCACTCCCCCACCTGGTGGCACAGGATGGTCTGTTGCACCAGCTGGGCATAGCTGTCCAGCCGCACGCTGGAGTTGTTCCTGCTCTGCATGGTCGGAGCTGGATCCTACAGCCGACTCCTGCTACTTCCGCCTGCAGGGATGAAATGAGGACACACTGGCTAAGAATTGTCCCCCCTCTCGCGCATTCTGGCTTTGCCTCCTTTAACCCCTCCATTGTTGCCACTTCCACCCCCAGCCCTCTTGTAGTACAGAGGGAATACGTTTCTCCACGGCCCAGGTGGGAAAGGGTTAACATAGTTTCTTGGGTGGTCCTAGCAGCTCCATAGCTAATGACTCTTCTGCAAGGGGGAAAAAGGTTCCTTTTCTCAGCAAAACAAACACATCTTCCTTGAATAGAGGCTATTCCTGTCCACCGAAGGGGGTGGATCACCAGTCTTAGATCCTTCTGAGCTAGAGATCTGCCAGGACCCATGAAGGGCCAGACCAAATGATTTCAAGGGCCGTATATGGCCCCCGGGCCTGACGTTCCCCACCCCTGGTCTAGTGCTTTTCACCCCCAAACTGATGGGCAAACTGAACGTGTAAATGCTGTACTGGAATGTTATTTGCGTTGTTAAGTCAATTATCACCAAGATGATTGGGTTGAACTATTGCCTTTTGCTGAGTATGCTTACAATAATGGTGTGCATCAATCTACAGGTTTCAGTCCTTTTTATGCTGTGTATGGTCAAGATTTTAGTCCTATTAGTCATGTTGATATTGCTGGGGAGGAGGGAACTGGTGATGTAGCCTCTTGGGCTCAAGCTATCCACACCACCTGGCCCTGGCTAATAAAAATTTTAGAAAGGGCCAAACGCAAATATAAAACTCAAGCTGATAAACATCGCTCTCTCAGCAAAGACTTCCAGGTTGGTGACTTAGTCTACCTGTCCACCAAGAATCTACGGTCCACCCGGCCATGTGATAAGCTCAGTGCCAAGTACGTGGGGCCGTATCCCGTTACTCGAATAATTAACCCCGCCACTGTGGAACTGACCCTCCCAAAAACATTGAGGCGTATCCATCCTGTCTTCCATGTCAGCCTCCTCAAGCCTCATATTGCCGCCTCAAACTGGCACCCGGAACCGCCTCCTGAACAGCCTGTGATGGGGGGGGGGAGCATTTTGAAGTGTCAAAGATTCTGGACTCTCGTATGCGTCACGGCTCTCTGCAATACCTGGTTCATTGGAAACACTTCCCTCCTGCCTATGATGAATGGGTTCGCACACGAGATGTCTCCACCCCGCACCTAGTGCGCGCCTTCCACATCGCCTACCCCCATAAACCGTCCCCCTTGCCGAATGGGAGGGGGCCGTAAGGGGGGCAGAATGTCGGGCCTACTTGCTATGTCTCAGATAGTTTCGTTTTCTCACAGACTGCTCAAGGACTGTTTTCCCAATACTGCATTCCTGCTCCCTTTGAAGCTAGCAGGTGCCAGTGGGAGTTGTGGCGCCTCTAGGCTGTTGAAAGTGATCTCATGAGACTGTATTACTGAACCCTTTTTTCTGATGTTCATATATTATCAAGTGCATGCCATATTCCCTCCATTGCTGTCTTTGGACCTCTAAGCTCTGCTTCCCTATGTTACCAGTAAACCTACTCTTTTTGACTACTGAGTCTCCTGGTATGATTTCTGGTTTTCAATGGACCAAGTGCTTACCGCTATAATGTATGAAACACAAGCTGATTTTTTTCTGAAATTCTCTTGTATGCTCCAGTAACCAACTTAAAGTTGCAATATGATCTCTAGTGCCTCTGCCTTTTCTGAATTCAACTTGAACATCTGGTACTTCTTGTTCCATATATGGTAACAGTTTTTGTTGTAGGATTTTGAATATCCCTTTACTCTCATGAAAAATTAATGCGATGGCCTGATAGTTGCTACAGTCATTGATGTCTCCTTTTTTGGAACTGGAATGTAAATGGAGTGCTTTCAGTCTGTGTGGGCCATTGTTTTGTTTTCCATATTTGTCGGCATATTCATGTTCAGATTTTGATGGATACCGTTTCTGTTGCTTGGACTAGCTCTGTTGATATCCCATCTGCTCCTGGTGATTTGTTTCTCCCAATTTGTCTCACTGCAGCTTTCACCTCACTTTCTAAAACTGTAGGTTCTTCTTCAAAAGATTCTACTTGGAAGGAATCTGTCATTTTTTCATCTCCTGTATAGATCTTCAGTGTGTTGTTCCCATCTTTTCTTTATTTTGTCCTGTTCAGTTAATGTATTTTCATGTTGTTCTTTCAGGATGCCTAAGCATGCTTTGAATTTCCCTTTGAATTTTTGGACCTTGGCCTCACACTGTTTAATTACAAAGGTATAATGTTCAAAAGCCATCAAAAGAAAGACCAGTACGACCTTTACAGAAATGTGGGGTTGAAAGTAAAACATTAGAGAGTATATCAATTTTAGACACATCTGAAGCAGTTGAGGTTTATTGATTAAGATTATGTGAGAACTGGGAATAGTGGAAAGAGATATTTATAAATAGAACAGCATTTATCCCCCCCTTCCTGTCTTTTTCTCCCTCCAATTCCCCCTTATTAATTATTTATTTATTTGGACAATTCTATGTTGCCTCTCCAGAGAATGTGCTTGAGGCAGTTTATAAAATAAACCGTAATAGAATCATATTTTTCAAAGCTACTACAATTATTTCAAAAATTCACAAAGAAATACCATATTTGCTTTGCTGTATTACCAATCTAGAAAGACTTTGTGACAGTAATTGGGCATCCTATTGCTGTGTGTGTGCTGTCAAGTCACACCTGGCTTATGATGACCCTGCAGAGTTAAGGCAAGAGAGGTTACGGGGTGGTTTGACTGGCCCAGGGCCATCCAGCAGGCTTCATGTGGAGGAGTGGGGAATTGAACCTGTTCTCCAGATTAGAGTCTGCTGCTCTTAACCACTGTGCCACGCTGCCTCCATCCTATTGCTAGGTGCTATGCTTTAGTTATTTATTTGCATTATTTACTTATAGTCCATTTTTCTCATTGAAACTCAAGGCAGATTACAAGATATAAACAGTACAATCAGACATCAGAACACAACCAATGAACAATGCAACAGTTAAGTCAGGTTGCTTTGAAACTCAAAGGTGATCTCAAGCTTTTCATTTTAGCTTGGGAACAGCGGAAGAGTTTGTAAGTGTTTGATATGGACTCTCACTGTGTTATTCTTTAACACTTGGCTGACACATCATGAAACAGGCTATCGCTTTAGAAAAAGAAGAGAGTTGGTTTTTATATGCCGACTTCCTCTACCACTTAAGGATCAAACGGGCTTACAATTGCCTTTCCTTCCCCTAAGTTCAGAGAGAGTTTAGTAATCTTAGTTTTATTGTTATGGTCATAGACCAGCACATGTTCGGAGAGAGCTGTCTCCAGCCCAAAGGTCACCCAGCTGGCTTCATGTGGAGGAGTGGGGAATCAAACCTGGTTCTCCAGATTAGAGTCCACCACTCCAAACCACCACTCTTTGTTGGAATATGAGACTGCACATGGCAAGCAGATGTAAAAGATCTATGTGACAGCCAGGTGATTGGTGGTGTCACATGACAGCTCAATGACTGAGCAGAAAAACTGGCTTGTACTGGACTGAGCTAGATAGTCCTGGAGACAAGGCAGCCAACAGGTGATTGGCTGAGAGACTATGCCAGATATGTATATAGGTGTGTTATATATGTATTGGGGTGTGGGTTGTGGAGAGTTGATGACCAAGCGGAGCATTCTGTCACTGTGAATAAAAGAGCACTTTTGTACTACGTGCTGAGTCTTCTGTGCTTACTCGCCTGTAGAGCTGCAACGCTCTCTAACATACGCCAACAGGGTTATGGGCCCAGAACAGCTCAACTGCGCTACATCCTGGAGGTTCTGAGCAGAGGTACTATCTGTGGAACAAGGGCTGTAGTGAGCAGAAGGCGAGTGGATGTCTGAGGTTGAGTCAGACGGAGCAGAGGAGGTGCCCAGCAGGTCTGCCAGCAGCAGTGCGTCTGAGGCCGAGGAGGAGAGCGACACGGAGAGGAGCAGCAGGGAGCGGGAGAAATTATGGCTCAAGCTGCAATGTCCTTGCTTGTGGAGAAGCTCACTTCTACCAACTACAATGTGTGGGCGTTACGTATGCAACACTACCTTAAAAGAGAGGCACTGTGGATTTATGTCTCCAACCCCCCGGATCCTGAGACGCCGCAGGACGTGGTGAAAGATGAGAAGGCACTGGCAATCATAGTGCTGAGCGTGGCTGACGACCAGCTTGTCCATGTGACGGGAGCTTTGAAAGCGAAAGCAGCCTGGAACTCATTATCTCAGGTCTATGTACAAAAAACAGCTGGCTCTTTGATAGCCATATCGAGGCGTTTGTACAGAACTTTTCTTTTGCCGTCAGTTTCTGTGAGAAACCATATAAATGAACTGACTGAATGTTTCCAAATGCTGGAGCAGAGGGGGAGGTCTCTACAGGAGGATGATGAAGTTTATATGCTCCTGAGCTCTCTGTCTGAGCAGTATAGCGTGTTGATTGCTGCTCTGGAGTCGGTTGAAATTGATAAGCTGACTCTACAATATGTTGTTGGAAGAATTTTGGACCATGAGAAGAGATTGCTTGCAACAAATCCTGAGAAGCCTGCCAAGCCGGAGGGAAACCTGCCAAGCCGGGAGACGCGGAGGTTTGCCGGCGGAGAGAGGAATGCGGAGCAGAGAAAGCCGGGTGATTTACAGCAACACGTGGCTCTGAAGGTCAGACGTTGCTACATCTGCAAGGCTACAAATCACTTAAAGCGCGACTGCCCAGAAGCAAGGAAGAAAAGCCGAAGGGACCAGTCGTCACGTGAGTTTGTGAGCGGTCAGAAGGCATCATTGGTGCTGACTGAGCACAGTGACACAGCCGGTGTCTGGATTTTAGACTCTGGTGCGTCACAGACCATTTGCCGGCATCAGGAACTTTTAAAAGACATAAAGGACTCAAGTTTGCCGCATGTAAGCCTCGCTGATGGAAGGAATTCTGAGGTGACACGTGAGGGGAGTGTGTGGTTCCCAGCTTTGAACTATACATTTAAAAAGGTGCTATGTGTCCCTGAACTAGAGAACAATCTGTTAAGTGTAAGTGCCCTTGACAGGGCTGGATATACTGTAACATTTACAGACAAGGCTTGTAAGATATCCAAAGGTGGGAAAGTGCTTCTTACAGGGAAAATGTGTAATAATGTGTATGTGGTAGAAAATAGGCATGTGGAGGCAAAAATGATAACTAATAAGAGCCCCCATGACAATTGCATACATCTGCTACATAGAAGGTTGGCTCATGCAAATTATGAGACCATAAAGAAAACGCTAGCCTTACTGGGGAAGGAAAAAGTTAAAGAGTGTGGGAACTACCTGGATTGTGAGGTATGCAAAAGTTCCAAATCTAAGGCTTACCCAGTGGCTAAGCATAGTGAGAGATTCTCAGACACTGCACTAAAGGTAGTGCATGCAGATGTAATAGGCCCCTACAGGGAGAGTCACTCAGGTAACCATTACGCGTTGATTCTGGTGGATGATTGCACCAGATTCTCATGGGTGTATCCTTTGAAAAAGAAGTCACAGGTGTTTGAAACATTTAAGTATTGGGCCAAAAGAGTACAGAAACAGCTTAAATGTACCTTGGATTCTCTCCAAACAGATTTTGGGGGAGAATTCATGTCAAATGAGTTTAAGAAATGGTTACAGGTGCAAGGTGTGAGGCACAGGGTTGCCAACGTGGCGGTGCCAGCAGAAAATGGTGTTGCTGAGCGACATGGGGGAATGCTACAAACAAAAATGTATTCCATGTTGCAGGATGCAGGGTTGCCAATGACATACTGGGCAGAAGCAATGAAGGCCGCCTCCTATGTTTCCAACAGGATCTGGACCAGGTCCATACAAGACATACCTTATAGAGTTTTGTACCAGAGGGATCCTAGCTTAGGTTACCTCAGAGTGTTTGGTACAAAAGCCTGGGTTGATGTGCCAATATCCAAGAGAAGGAAAGGAGGAGCGAGAGCTAAAAAACTAACCTTCCTTGGGTATCAGTCTGGCATGAAATCATACAGGTTTGCTGATGAGCATAATTCTCTCAGCTACAGCAGAGCTGCGAATTTTTGTGAGGGAAATAACTGGGCCAGAATTCATGGACAGGAGGAGCCAAAAGAAATTGGGCTACCATTGACAGATCTCTCACAGGATGCAGATGGGGTGAAGCAGGAGGGATCTCCTCAGAGGGCTTCATCACCAAGGGCTGAAGAGGGGAGGCAGATTCCTAGGGTGTCAAGTAGGAGCACTAAAGGAATTCCCCCAGAGAGGTATGGTTTTGAGACTACTGATGTAAATCATGTACAGGTCAAAGAACCAAAGAGTTTTCAGGAGGTAATGGCTTTGGAAAGCAGGGAAAAGGAGGCCTGGCTAGAAGCCATGCAAACTGAGTTTGATTCCCTGAAAGAGAATAAGGTATTCTCTATAACAAAACTGCCAGCTCAGAGAAAAGCCATAGGGTGCAGATGGCTTTACAAAGTCAAACAGTGTCCAGAAGGGAAGATACTCCGTAAGGCCAGGCTTGTGGCTAAGGGTTATTCCCAAGTTGAAGGGCAAGACTTTGATGAATTATTTGCTCCCACTGTGAAGGCTGATACTATAAGAGCTGCATTGTGTAAAGCTGTCAGAGATAATATGTTAGTGCACCATTTTGACTTCACCACTGCATATTTGAATGCAACAATAAGTGAAGAAATATATATGGAACAGATCCCTGGGTTTGAATGCAAGGGTAAACAAGGAGTATTAAAATTGCATAAGGCTCTGTATGGATTAAAGCAGAGTGCACGTGCATGGTCCCAATGCATTAGTGAAGCATTGGCAAATCTTGGGTTTAAGCAAGGTGTTGCTGATCCTTGTATGTTTACCAAATGTGTAAAGGGCTCTGACTGTGTTGTATTTTTATATGTTGATGATCTTTGTTTGTTGTGTCATACAAAGGAACAACTAAACTGGTTTAAGGAGGCAACTGGAAAACTGTTTAAAATGAAGCATCTTGGTGACATTCAAAATTATCTGGGGGTAGAAATTACCAGGAACCCAGAAGGATATTTTGAATTGTGCCAGGAGAAAAAGATTGAACAGCTCCTAGAAAAATTTAAAATGACAGAGGCAAAAAGCACTGAGACTCCCATGACAACAGGGTATGTGAAAGAGGTGGATGATAAGGTATTCCATGACAAAAATCAATACCAATCGTTGGTGGGTTCATTGTTATATCTGTCATGTTGGACAAGACCAGACATTTGTATGGCAGTACATTTGCTTTGCCAGAAATGTGCATGCCCATACATGAAAGACTGGAATGCAGCAAAAGGGTGCTGCGATACTTAAAAGGCTCAGCTTCAGCCAGGTTGTGTTTAAAGGCTGATGCAGAGGAAACAATCACAGTGTATAGTGACTCCAGTTGGGGAGAGAGAGAAGAAGGAAAGTCTACCACTGGGTATGTGCTATTTTTACATGGGGCACTGGTTATGTGGAAGTCTTTAAAACAGACTCATGTAGCTACCAGCACATGTGAGGCAGAATATTCTGCATTAAGCGACAGTGAGATTCAGCTGGAATGGCTGTGTCAACTGGCTAAAGATCTAAATCTTGAATGTGAAATGCCTGTAAGTGTTTACTGTGATAATACTGCAGCACAGCAATTGACTGGGTATCAAAGAATTAGAACAAGAAGTAAACACATCACAATAAGATACCAAAATGTCAGGGAAGCGGTAAACAATGGTTTAATGGTTCTGAAACATTGTGCTTCAAATGTAAATATTGCTGACGTTTTCACCAAGTGTTTGCCTACAGAAAAGTTTGAACTGTTTAGAAGCAAATTGGGGCTTGCAATGTCAGTCTAGGAGTAGTGTTGGAATATGAGACTGCACATGGCAAGCAGATGTAAAAGATCTATGTGACAGCCAGGTGATTGGTGGTGTCACATGACAGCTCAATGACTGAGCAGAAAAACTGGCTTGTACTGGACTGAGCTAGATAGTCCTGGAGACAAGGCAGCCAACAGGTGATTGGCTGAGAGACTATGCCAGATATGTATATAGGTGTGTTATATATGTATTGGGGTGTGGGTTGTGGAGAGTTGATGACCAAGCGGAGCATTCTGTCACTGTGAATAAAAGAGCACTTTTGTACTACGTGCTGAGTCTTCTGTGCTTACTCGCCTGTAGAGCTGCAATGCTTTCTAACATACGCCAACACTCTTAACCACTACACCTTGCTGGCCTTTTACATTTATGACACGGTCAAACATTGATCTTTAAACTGTCAGGATGATTGATACAGGGATGATCGTTCAGTTTGGCAGCTGCCTGTTCATGTGCCTTCTCGGTGATGGCTCCAACTTGTGGAATTGCCTGCCTGAGGAGATCAGGAAGGGGCCCAAATGTTTGCCACTCCACAGAATGTGGAATATTACCAGAATATTTCTGAGCAAGGAGGGTTTTCTCTCCCACCAATAGTTCTGTATCTAGAGTGAAGGGATACAGCATGGCTCTCTCCTCAGCATGAAGCACAGCAAATCAGGCAAGAGAAGGAGATGGCCAAGATTCCCAGAGTACTGTAAGGTGGTCAATGCGAAAGGGCAGTCAAACCAGCACCACTCCACAAAGAAAGGTGGGGTGGTGTAAGAGAGGACAGGCATTTTACTTCCATCCCTGGTATGGGGCATGCAGTTCACAGTTTACTCATCCTTTGGTCCTTGCAGTGGCTGCTGTTTCAAGATGGAAACCACCGGCCATCCAGAAGCCTGGAACGTGGGGCATGCGCCATGTTGAGGAACACTGTCCAGCCACATGTGACTCCTAAGACGCTGGATATCATTGTTCAATATTGTTTCTAGTTGTTCTGTGTTCCACGAGTTTGCTTAAAGGGAGTTGTAATGGTTATAAAACTTCCTACCAATGGGCGGTGCTGTTGCACATCTGAATGTTTGGGTTGGTTCTAATTGTTCTGTGTTCTGAGAGAGCTGAGTGCTTTAAGATCTGTGCTGGAGGTGACTCGGAAACCCGTTATTGAACCTGGCTCCTTAAACAAGCGCGTTGCAACTGGAGGCAGCAGCTTCAAGATGGCAAAAGCCTTCGTGCCTGAGAAGAATCACTCAGTTGGGCCTGGACTTTTAACTTCTGTTCTCTGTGGACACAGAGAGGCCTAAATTACACCCCTCATCCCCTCTAATTCCCTGGGTTGTACCTCATTTCACAAGGGTGTATGTGTGTGCGTGCACAGACTAGGCATACAACGAAGCCTGAGGTATAAAAGCCTGGCCGAGTTTGCAAACTTTATGACAGGGTTACATTTAACAGAAAAGCAAAAAAAAGTGCAAAAATTTGTTAACAACGTACAAAGTACAAAATACTGAACAGCTTTGATTGCAGAAAATATTCCCTGGGTTCCTGGAGTAAAGGCAAGTCAGGCAAGAAAAATAATAACATGATGAACCTGTTCCTCATTAGTTGTGTCACCTTGGTCCACACTTGGTCAGTGAACCCATACTTCTTCTGTGAGGATACACTCTCCCCCCCCCCCGACACACACACACCCAGCTGCTGCTTTGCAAGCAATTCCAGGAAATATGCTATTGGGGGGATAGGGATTTATAAGTAAACATTGCTAGGCAACCCCGAGATAAGCAGTTCCCAGGAAGGCAGACGTCCAGAGGCATGAGAACCAAGGACTTGACGTGTGGCCAGAACCTGGCTTAACTCATGTCAAGAGCCTTTGCTCCAGCTAAAAGGCAAAGGCCTGACATCCTGCTCCCCCTAAGCCCCCCCTCCCAATAGCCGAGCAAGGTTTTTGGGTGTAAGCATCATGAAACTGGCGAACTAGACGGGGGGGCAGTCACATGGTGCTCAGCCACCCATTCATCATGACCAGGCCCTAAGTGTTTCCAGCGCACCAGGGAGTAGAGCACCTTATTGCGGATACAGGAGTCTAGGATCTTGAAACTTCGGAATGTTCCTCCCCCCCCCCCAACACCGGGGGCTCGGGAGCAGGATCGGGATGCCATTTAGGTGCGTGTTTGTATCTCTTTTGCAAATTGACATGAAACACTGGATGGATGCCCCTCGGACTTTGGAAGACTGAGTTCTACTGTGACCTCATTTATGAGTCGCGAGACTGGGAAAGGTCTCACATACTTCTCACTGAGTTTTTTTACACGGGCGTAGGGAGCGAAGGTTTTTTGTGGACAGATATACTTGGTCCCCCACCTTAATGTCCCACCCCGGAGAACGGTGTTTGTCTGCTTGTTCTTTGTACTTGCGCTTGGCCCGCTCCAGATTTTTCTGTAACCAGGGCCAAGTATTTTGTACCACGTTCACCCAACTAGCCACTTCAGCGTCGGCGTCCAGTGCCTATCATCCCCAAACCGATGGACAGACTGAACGTGTCAACTCTGTACAAGAATGTTATTTGCGTTGCTATGTAAACTACCATCAAGATGATTGGGTGGATCTCTTGCCTTTTGCTGAGTATGCTTATAATAATGCCTCCCATCAGTCCACGGGTTTCAGCCCATTCCAGATAGTATTGTGAGGATCTGTAAGCTATTGCTTTGTGTGCTCCCCCCCTGGGCTCGTAAAAGCAGTCCAGGCCTTTTGCCTTTCTTTGGTTCAGGCGCTGCGTCTAGCAGGCCCCAGGTTGGAATGTCTCTTCCCACCATCCACCTCCCTTGCTCTCTCCGACTCCCTCCCACCAGCTATGGCCTTGGTGTGTAGATAGCAATAACGAGCTTCCTGAGATCTTTGATGTTCCTGTACCATGCACAATTATCTCGTAGATTCCCATAACATGGATTTGACATCTGCTTCCCTGTAGGGGTTATAATTCTGTCTTTGTGAAACTGCTAGCACTTGCAACTTTGCTTTTGTAGGGCCTATACTAACCTGAAGCTTCCAATAAAGTTCCTTGTTTCTACATGACCGTCTGAGCAAGTGATTTTATGGAGTTTGCACAGGGAGGTTGGGAACCCTCACATTAAGTTGCAAGTCCTCTGCCTCGTTGTCCTGCACCTGTACCGTTCTTGGACAGCTATGGCAGGCAACGGGGATGACAACGACAAGAAGGACAGCACCGTACCCAAGCAGCCCGATCCGGCCCCTTCGGAAGGGAAGTCGACTGGGAAGACGCCCAGTGGAGCTGACTCGGGATCGGGCCTGGGTACAAAGCCCAAGTCCACCCGCTTGAATACCTGGCTGGAGTCTCCCCGGGGTTGGTCGCTCCCGCAGAGCGATGCGCGGTCACGACGGACTGCGGTTCACGGGTTGGGGTTCGAGGACGATCCCGTCCAAAAGGAAGCCCTGCTGCTTCACCAGATGGATGAGGAGCGGCAGCGCTGGCAGGAGGAGCGCCAGGAATTACTGGACCGGATGGATGCCATGAACGCGGTGATTCTGGACATGGCTCAAGCCATGGACGACCTGAAGGTTCCGACGCCACCCGTGGCTCCGGCGGATGGAGGGCAGCAACCAGGCCCACCTGTGGCTCCCGCACCTCCCATCCGTCCCGCTTCACCGGCCCGCCGAGACCTGAAGATCACATATGATGGGTCGAGTGACCAGCTGACATTTTTTATGGTACAAGTGGACATTTTTATGCGGGAACAGGCCCGGACCTTTACCTCGGAAGAATCCCGGGTCCAATACGTGGCGTCCCTTCTACAAGGTGAGGCGGCCGCCTGGATGGTACTGCAGTATGAGCTCCGCTCCCCAGTCTTGCGAAGTCTTGATGACTTCATGATCGCCCTTCGACACCGTTTCGAGGACCCGCATTTGGGTGAGCGAGCAAAACCCGCCTTGCTACAACTGCATCAAGGGACTAAATCGGTCACGCAGTATGCAAGCGAATTTCAGTCGCTCTCGAGTAAAATTTTGGACTGGAGTGAAGCTACCAGGGTGCAGTATTTCCGCGAAGGTTTGAACCCGGAATTGCAACACTGGGCTTTCATGCAAGGTAACCCTCCCGATGTTGAAGGGTGGGTTCATCACGCCGCTGACATCGAGAACCGAAAGCAGCTGCTGCTCCTGTCCCGGCAACGCACCGGATGGGAGACCAAGACCCGTGGAGACAGGCCCGGCGGTCCGAAGGACTCTCGTCCCCCCTCGGGGGGAGGACCATCCGTGACCGAATGCCGCAAACGCTTTGAGAGCGGGGCCTGTCTCATTTGCGGGGGAAGAGGACACTTTGCCTCTCAATGCCCTTCCCGACCCGGACGTCCGGGACCGTCTCGTCCGGCAACGACCGAACCTGAGAAGCCCCCTCCCGAGGGGCAACCTCGCCGCCGGAGCGGCGCACCGAGCCGACGGGGCACACCCTCGGCCTTGCGCGCACGCGCCGAGGTCGAAGCCTCGGGCACTTCTGGCCCATCGGGGCCACGGATTACAAATGAAACCTTTGACTCATCGGAGTCACGGATTACAAATACCGTGTCTGCTTCCTCCAGCGAGGAGGAGGACTGGGACATGCTGGCAAAAAACGCCGTCGGTCTGCTGTAAAGGGGGCTCCTCAGCAGACCGCTCCGAACGTTGTGCAAGGAGCTCCACTGATGGTAAGCGCTCAGGAAGACAATGTGTATGTAAAGGTCAATCTCTCATTGCCAAAAGGGGGGCCCATGTTAGAATTTACGGCCCTAGTTGACTTGGGTTGTGCCCGCACCCTGATAAGCGAAGAGGCTGCCCGACAATTGTGAGTTAAGCGAAAGCGGCTACCTGAACCCATCCGCTTTTCCCAGATGGATGGCAGTGACTTTAAAAAGGGGCCTGTTACTCACCGCACCGCCGCGGTCGTTATGGCCATAGGGGAGCATTGGGAACGGCTTTATTTTACCATCGCTCCCATTGCCGCGCCCGTTGTGTTAGGGATGAACTGGTTGCTGGGGCACAATCCTTCCATAGACTGGATCGAGCGGACGCTCACCTTTCCCTGCAACCCGTGTGAATTCCATGATAAAGACCGAGTGCTTAAAACTCCCGCAGCCGCCCTCGTGGGGGCCCCTTCTATCAAGGCTTCCCTGCCCCAGCTCCCCAGCGAGTATTCCCAGTTTGCCGATGTGTTTGACGTGCGGGAATGCGACGAATTGCCCCCCCACCGGGAGACGGACTGTGCTATTGAAATAGTGGGGGATGGCAAATTATCCAAAGGGAAGGTCTACCCCATGAGTCCTAATGAAAAGGCGGTGTTGTGAGAATATTTGGACACCAATTTAGCGCAGGGCTTTATCCGCCCGTCAAAGGCACCATACTCGGCCCCCGCCTTCTTTGTCAAGAAAAAGACGGGAGACTTAAGACTGTGTATTGATTACCGTAGGCTGAATGCTGTCACTCAGTCTAATGCATACCCCCTCCCTCTCATTCCAGACCTTCTCGCACAATTGAAAGAGGGCCGAATCTTCACCAAATTGGATTTAGTGGAGGCTTACCACCGGGTCCGCATACGAGAAGGGGACGAACCAAAGACTGCCTTCTCAAGTTGTTTTGGAATGTTTGAGTATTTAGTGATGCCGTTCGGATTTTCGGGGGCTCCGAGTGTATTTATGCAATTGATTAATGAAGTTCTTCATGATTTATTGTTCCGCGGGGTGGTGGTTTTCTTGGACGATATCCTCATTTATACGAAAACCATGAAGGAGCACGTACAACTGGTGCGCGAGGTGCTGCAGTCCAGGTGGTTTCCCCACCACCCTTTTGGCTGTAGAGCAAGTGGGGCAACTACGAATAAAAGAATCCAAGTCCATTCTCATCCCTGGCCACCAGAACTGCCTGCGCAAAAGATGCAGGGTTTTTACAAAACCAAAATGCCCCGCCACCTTGGAACCATGGCCCCTATCCTTCACCTCCCTCTGAAGAGAAACAGGAACGTACAGTTTATTCTCTTTAAACCAGAACTCCCCTCGCTGAGTCAGTTTGTCAGGCAGGCTTTTTGCGGCTCCCTCTGCCTGGCAGGCTTGAGTCAAGGCAGTTTTGAATGAGTCTGGCAGCCCTTCCAAGGGGGGGACTCTCGTGCTTGGGAGCGAGTAAGAACGGCCAGGCCAGGCTGCTCGGGAGTAAACAGTGAGTCTGTGGGACGATCCACCTTGCTCTGATACTGAGGGAGTCGAGAAAGTGCATCTGCCAACTGATTTTGCTTGCTGGGCACATGCCTTAAAACAAAATGGAACTTAGGGAAGAATTCGGCCCAACGCACCTGCTTTGCTGTGAGTTTGCGCGTTCCCTTTAAAGCCTCTAAATTCTTATGGTCGGTCCACACTTCAAATGGAACGTCGACCCCTCTAGGAAATGTCTCTACACCGTAAGAGCACATTTAACTGCGGCTGCCTCCTTTTTCCAAATGAGCCAGTTCAATTCTGACTGAAAACTTTTTTGAAAAATACGCACAGGGTTGAAGCTGCCCCACTTCCCCCACTTGCAGTAGTGTTCCCCCCATCGCTACATCGGAAGCATCCACTTGAACAATGAAAGGTTTCTCACAGTCAGGGTGTTTGAGTATAGGCTCAGAAGTGAACAGTTTTTTCAGAGTGTCAAAAGCTCGCTGACATTCTGCCGTCCAATTCAACCGGGAGGAAGGCAGAGTCGCCGAACTCCCCTTCCCCTTCGGGTACTGGATGTTTCGAACTATTGTAAAATGGATCTGCTCCCAATGAGTCCCAACTCCCAATGCTACTCGGCCTGTGCGCTGGTGAACGGGACCCTCCCCCCAAAGTCACTGCCATCCATTTGAGTGAAGCGGATGGCTTGGGGCAAGTCCACCGCTTTCACTTTTAAAGTTTTAAAAGTCTCCTCACTGATTAAAGTTTGTGCGCACCCCGAGTCCACTAGAGCCTCCACAGAGACCTGCCCCCCTTGGTACTTTGCAAAACAACGTCTAAAAATAGTCTCCCCCATATCATTCACCATCACTGGAGCTCCCTGCTCTTTGTCAGAAGAGGTCTGCTGCGGAGCCCCCGTTACAGCAGACCTGGGATGTTTTTTGACTGGCGACTCCAAGCCTCTTCCTCCGAGGCTGATGAGCTGTCCTGGCCCAGCATTGGCACATTTGTAATCCGCGATCCCGTTGGATCGAGTTATGTAGTACACTGTTCCTCTCGGCTAGATGATGCGAGGTTGAGAGCGGAGGGTCCTTGTCTTCCGGGAGTCGCCCTCTTCCAATGCTCCTTGCCAAGCACGGAGCAGCCAGGGGACCCTCTGGCTGGGAAGGGCAAGCGACAGCGAAATGTCCCATTCCGCTGCAAACCAGGCGCGCCCCACTCTGAAAACATCTCGCTCTCTCTGCTGCCGGGGTGGCTGCCTTCCCTGGCTGGCTGGAGCCCCCTCTCAGGACTGCTCGCTTTGGCCACAGCCCCGAGTCGCATGCTTTGCGTTGTTTAGACAAGTTCAGTAATTGCTGGCAGTTTTCCACTTCCACCGCCAGCAGAATCCACCCCTCAAGATCAGGCAGGTTTCCTTGCATGAAAACCCAGTGGAGAATCTCTGAATTCAGTCCTTCACGGAAATACTGCACACGCGTGGCCTCGCTCCAATCCACAACTTTGCTTGCTAGCAAGTGGAACTCACTCGCATACTGCATCACCGACTTGGCACCCTGGCGAAGCTGTAGCAGAGCTGTCTTGGCCCGTGCACTCTGGTGCGGATCCTCAAAACACCGTCTGAGTGCAAACGTAAAGTCATCTAGGGTCCACAGCACACAGGAACAGAGGTCGTACTGCTGAACCATCCAGCTTGCTGCCTCTCCTTCCAGAAGCGAAGCTACTTACCGTACCCGACTCTCCTCCGAAGTGAAAGTGGGCCCCTGCTCTCTCATGAAACTGTCCACTTGTATCAAAAAGTAGGGGAGCTTCTCTCCTGAGCCGTCAAAGGAGGCTCGTAACTCACTCCGCGGAGGTGTGGGCGCCTGAGGTTGCTGAGGCAGTGGCACTTGCAGTTGCTGAGGAGGAGGCGGCTGAGCATGACGGATCTCGGCCACCTCTTGCCAAAGTCCCTCCAATAAGCCCCGCAGCGTAGCTACCTGCTTGACCAGTTCATGGTTTTGCTGCTGGAGACGTAGGTAGTCCTCATCCTTTTCTCGCCACTTCTGCGTGTGGCGCAGTCCCGTGCCCCTCAGAGGTGGTTCCTCAGAATCTCTCGTTGCTCCCATCCGAGAGCCGACTGTAAATTCCCAGTCCTCCTCCTCTGGCAAGGCGGAGCCCGCTCCCCGCTGGGTATTAACGTGTGGAGGCACCCACGGAGACTCCTGCCAGAGCCGCGGACAAATGTCCAGAAGTCGTGGCTGTCCCAATGGCAACTGGGGAACCTCCTCTGGCTTCTCCGGCTTAGGTTCCTTGTCCTTGGGATGTACCGGCTTTTGGTCAGGAACCAGCAGCCTCGTAGTATCGGCACTTCGGTGTCCGGAGCTTCACCCATGGTGTTGGGGAGAACACGGCACCGCAGCCCAAAAGATGATTACTGGCCTAATGTCAGGTTCAGGCGTCTGTCCCTAGCATCCCATGAGCAAACTCATCCAGGCAGGTAGCGCTGAAGCAGTAATACTTTATTAAGAGCAAAAAGATTAAAGAACTGACTGCCTACACGCAGGTGAGGCCAGTAATGGTGAATACAGGCAGATTACATGCTTAAGACACTACGGACTGGAAAAGTAAACATTGCTAGGCAACTCCAAGATAAGCAGTTCCCAGGAAGGCAGACTAAACATCACAGCTGCAGAATACAGGATGAGCGAAACTGTACACAGACGTCCAGAGGCATGAGAACCAAGGACGAAGTGTGGTCAGAACCTGGCCTAACTCATGTCAAGAGCCTTTGCTTCAGCTAAAAGGCAAAGGCCTGACATTACTAGTCTCTCCTCCCCATAGAGGGAAAGCATATTGTCCCTATTAAAGAGACCTACAACTTCACCCGGGAGGCCTAGGAAGGCCACAGGGGCCTGAAACCCTGGCAAAATGGGAGAAAGTATAATGAACATGTGGCGGTCGTTGCAGTGTCTGTTCCTAGAAATGGCTGCTTTTCATTTAAAGTTTTTCTCTTGAACATCCAGTTAGAGGATCTATATAACTTGAAAATTTGTATCCTGCATTTTGAATGTTCATCAGCCTCCTTAATGGGTCTTGCTGCTCTGTTTCTATGTTGTGTACAGAGCCTAGTGTTGATTAAAGTAGCAGTACTGTATGTCCTGCTATATTGTTAACCTTGGTTTGGTTGTCAGACTGCAGGGGGCTGCAAAGATTGAGCTTCACAGTTCAGTAAAGAGAGCAGGAAATAACAAGCCAACCACACGGGGAGCGGAAATGCATCAGAGCCATTTCTCAAGCAGACTGAAATTTTTTGGAGAACAGATGGTAGCACTGTACGGCAAGCGGCCCAAGTGGCAGAAAAAAGTCTCTCAGTGTGCCTGCCTCTTCTGAAGTCCTTGCAGGTGCGACAGTGTCTGGCATGGACTAGTGGTCAAGACCGAGAGAGGTGGGATGCTTTGGCTGTATCTGAAAGTTAAGTACTGGGAGGAGGAGAGGGAAGGTGGCTCGACAGAGCAAGGAGGGTAGAGTGATGTTGCGCAAGGCACAAAAAGGGAAGCTTGGAGAGAGAGATCAAAGAGCTGGTAGCTGAACTGGTGCAGAGCAAAGAGAGCAGGAATATTTAGATGACCCCCCAGTTCTGAAGGACTACAGTGATTAAAATCTCAGGTTATCCTGGGAAAGACTGTGGTGTTGTTCTGCTGCTGTTTTTTCCAGGTATTGAGAGACCCAGCTTAATCCATACCAACACAGAAGAACTAGCTAACCCAACACAGTGAAGAGCCTGGAAACCTGTGTGTGGAAAAATATAAAGCCATGTTCCAAGCCAAGGGTCCAGCCGGTACAACCTCCACTCATGTATGTATTGAAATCAGGGTTGCAAGTTGAATATGTTGCTGCTGTAAATGGGGAGAACAAGTGCCTCAGCATTTCTAAAAATCTATAACTGAGTGCACACATCCGTATGAAGGGGAAATTCAGGTGAAGGAGCTGGGGATGTCAAACAATAACCTCAAAATTCTAGGATCCTTTTTTTGGGGGGGGGAATTATGTGAAGTTAAACAGGTTTCACACTCCGTAGATGTGTCTCGAGTTTTAGAAAATTCCTACCATCAGAAGTAGAGCTTTTGCTTGTAGCAGTTCTGAGGCCAAAAATTGTTACCTAATGATCCAGGGAGGAAATCCAAAATCAAAGCTAAATATAAAATGTTAGAACATCAAGCTGCAGTAGCAAAACTTGAGGTGTTGTGATCCTGCCCAGTCCCCTATCTGTGTTCATTATTCATCAAGGTGAGATATTGCATAGGCTTTACAGAGCGGGGTTCTCATTCCTCTTCACCTCACCTCTTTAATTTCTTTTTAGGAGGCAAAAAGTGACTCCGGAACATCCACAGTGCAGAGATCCAAGGTAATCAACTTTATTTTCTGGCGTTAACATTTTTCTGAAAAGGACCAGGTAAATAAAGACTCTATTAGTGTGTCTCAGTATCTGGCATTAGTCAGGTTTCTGAATGGCTCAGTGGGCTATGCTGAACCAGCGAAGGAACGAACAAACTCCAGCTTATTGTGGCACAATGAGAAGCATACCATACAAATACAGCAAAATATCCTGTTGAGAGGGAAACTGAGAATTCCCAAGGCTGACACAGAACCAAAAAAAGTAGCACAGAATGCATGAGAGAGGAACTTTGTTTCCAGTCAGCAAATGACTGAACATGTACTTCAGAAAAAAAGAATTTATCACAGTGGAGAGAAGAACAGTGCCTTGCCCACGAAGGAACCAAAAACCACCGGTCTCCTCTTGCATCCCTTGGCTTGGTTCTTGAGGGCTGTTGTGGCAAGGGCATTTCTTACTTCCTAGCTTTCCAGGGTGGTTTGTAAGCCTTTGTATATCTCAGCCTGGTATTGCTTCTTGTCCCACACCGGTAACTGGGTGTTTTTAGGTCTTGCTGTGCCTTCGCAAACAGCCTTCCAGCACATTCACAAGTGTCCGCAGGCACACCACCTGCTGCCTGTCTGTGCTCGGGTGCTGAGGGGAGGTGGCTCCCCCACCCAATCACTCCTTTAAGGCTGTGTTTGAGAGATTTGTCTCTTAAAGCAGGACAGCCTGTCACTATAGGGCTGCTGGGGAAATGCAGGTACCCACCCATTGCCTTTATTCAACAGGCCCTTTCTCTTGTACAACCACAAGCTCACCTTCTGGATTACAACCTGATTTGTGGGGAGTGAATTGAGAGGATCCTTAATGAGAATTCTGAACCAGGAAGCAGTGAGAGAGACAGCACTGTTACGCCAAGCACAGGGGTCTCCTTTATTAGGGGAAATTAGCTGGAGACTAGATAGAGCTATGCGAGAGGCTGGTGTGGGGATCTTTTAACCAGTTCTGCCCCAGGTGAGCGAACCAGTAGAGTAGAGCCAACCCAATAACAAGGAAACTTTTATGAATTTTAATGATTTTATTAAATAGGTAATCAAATAAGGTAAACACACACACACAATTCCCAACATTCACAGAACTAAGAAAGTAATGGTTTGAGATTCCCAAGTGGGCTATAGTTACCTTCCTGCAGAAGTGGGATCCAGAATGAACTCTGCAAGAGGGGAAGGGGAAAAGGACTGCACACCAGGTGTAGGGCTCACATCTTGTGAAATTGGCAGCCACCTACTGTGGCAAAATGGGGATATATTTATACCCAAGGAGGGGAGGAGGAGCAGGTATGGACTCCCTGCAGTTGGCAACACCCGGTAATGGTTGAGAATGACTGGTCATTGCCACTCAAACAAAGGTTTGGTTGCTTTTCTAAGACAGGAGCTAAGCAATATAGAGAATAGAGGTTTGATTCTGGACACCTCCCTTTCTTTGGAGGCCCAGGTAAAAAATACTGCAAGGATGGGGTTTTTCCATCTTTATCAAGCCTGGCAGCTGATGCCCTATCTGTCCTGCTCTGATTTAGCCACAGCGATCTGTGCAATGGTCACCTCAATCTGTGCAATGGACTACTGTGCACAGCGATCTGTGCAATGGACTACTGTAACTCACTCTATCCAGGGCTACCCTTGAAGTTGCTCTGGAAATTACATCTGGTCCAGAATGCCACAGCATGGGTCCCTACCCCATGGAAAGCATACATACAACTAGTGCTCTGCTAGCTGCACTGGTTTCAGATTGAGCCCCGGATGAAATTCAAGGTTTTGGTATTAACCTTTAAAGCCCTAAATGGTGTGGGACCTGCATATCTGTGGGACCGCCTCTCCTGCTATACTCCCCAGAGGGCCTTACACTCAACTGGAAACAACTCTCTGATGATCCCTGGCCCCAGAACTATCTGGCTGTCCTCAACCAAAGCCAAGCCAAAAGGCCTTTGCCTTGTGGAACTCTCTGTCGAGTGACACTTGTTCCCTGCAGGACCTGGCTCAGTTCTGCAAGGCCTGTAAGACGCAGATGTTCTGCCAGGCCTTTGGTTGAGGGCAGCAATGGCTCTGCTTACTAGCTGACCTCCCTTCCCCACTTCTGCTTGTTTCCTTTCCCCCCCCTTTCCCCTTTTTTCCTTCCCACTGGACTCTACTGGATAGGTTAGGCCTCTCCCCATCCTTTTTTTGGGTCTCCCCCTTATTATCTTCCTGGTCCAACATTTACCTATATTAGTGATGACTCATATGCCAATAAAGATGTTCTTGTAGTAGTAGTGATGACTCCCCCTCTTGAATGTTAGTTTAAATTATATGTGAGGTGGGTGTGTAGTTTAGGGCACCATTTTTTGTTAGATTGGGATGGTATGATTTTAAATGTTAATGGTTGTTATATATTTTAATTTTTATCTATTGAATCTATTGATTGATTGATTGTTTTGTTAGCTATTGTGGTAAGCTACCCTGACCCCAACTTTGCTGGGAGAGGGCAGGATATAAATATAAAATAAAAATAAAAGATTAAGTCTAAGATGTAAACTTTTTCATGTGTTGGGCCCATCATGACTTGAGAGAGACCCTTGACTAAGAAGCTACAAAATCCTAGCTTGTCCTGGCAAGAAACCTCAGCATGTATGTTGAAGTCATATTGATATTCTGATGTGAATAAGCAATATGACAGTGAAATTCTGTAAACTGACTGGGAAGAATGAGGTTATCCTCATTTGGCCTTCAGGGGATTATCAAATCTCAGTGAACTGGCTCAATGGGTAAGATCTCAGCCCAGCAGAAAGGGGCCTCAAAACTTGGATGGTCAGAACAATACAAGGGAGGCTTGTGGACGACAACAAAGTACAGAGGTTCTGTCCCCCTGTTCTGTTCGTGGGAGTGGAGGGAGCCGGTGCTCTCACCTGGCACTGGCCTCTGGCGTGTTTTCTGCGGCCTCTTGTGCTGCTGCTTACTAGAATTCTCAGGGTGTGCGGGGCCGAAGTAATCCTAGTGGCCTCCCATGACCCACACAGGCTTCAGTTCTCAGACATTGTCTAATGGGATAGTCTACCACCTCCTCACTCCTATATCCAGTCCCAGTTTTGCCCTGCTTCTCTGGAGGCACTGAGCAAAGATCACTAGAACAGTGTGGATGCCCTAAAGCTGTCACCAATACTATCTTTAATCTTATCAACTTACAGGGACTCGACAGGTTACATACCCAAAACATTCTGGAAGGCAATAGAAAAGAGCAGGGGTCCAGTAGCACCTTAAAGTCTTTAAGGTGCTACTGGACTCTTGCTCTTTTCTACTGCTATTGACAGATGAACCTGGCTACCCACCGTGTTCTATTCTGGAAGGCATTGATTCGTTTTGAAATCGGCGTTTGACTCAATCCCAAGATCCATTCTCTGGGAAAAGCTAAGCGCTTCTATGATAGACAGACGGCTTCTGTTTCTGATTCGAGCCCTATATGAAAGAACCACAATACGGGTAAGATGTAACCATCAAGGGCAGCTAACTGATCCCATTGTAACAAGGAAGGGGGTCAAACAGGGCTGCATACTAGCGCCATTATTGTTCAATTTTTACATCAACGATATGGCAGCATATTTAAACAAGCAAGAGCTGCACCCCCCAAAACTGGTGGATAGGCACATTCCCCTGTTACTATATGCAGACGATGCCATTCTTCTTTCTAGAACATCTATTGGCATCAGGAGGGCATTGCGCCTGCTTGCGATCTATTGCACTGACAATCAACTAGAGGTTAATTACTCAAAAACTAAAGTAATGGTCTTTGCCAATAAACCAAAACTGCACTCCTGGAGTCTGAATGGGATTAAGATAGAGCAGGTACACTGCTATAAATACCTGGGTGTGGTCTTTCAGGCAACAGGATTAAGGAATTCTCACATAGCCCATGTCTCCGCCAATGCCCAAAAAAGTGCCGCAGCTATATTAAAATTTTTCTGGACAAAGGGAGGACGCTCGGTAACAGCTGCTGTTAAGTTATATAAAGCCAAAACCCTTTCCCAAATGTTATATGGGGGGCCGCTTATTAACACAGCATATTACTCCAGGTTGGAGAAAATCCAATCCAAATTCCTGAGGGCTGTACTACAAGTCCCTCCCAGTGTATCTAATGCTGCAATTCGAATGCAGACAGGGGAAGTAACGATTGAAGCAAGGATGTGGATTGTCTCGATCTCCTATTGGCTCAAAATAGCTTCACGTCCCAAAGGACTTGGTAACTTAATTTTATATGACACTTTTGTTTCCCCCTGGTTGAAAAATCTGATGAAAAAACTAGGCTACTATGGTCTCTCACAATATCTGCTCCTATCAATGGACTATCCACAGGCCAGAGCCCTGATCAGGCAAAGAGTTCTGGACGTGGAAAGGCAGCATGACCTAAGTAGAATCAACATGGCATTTAGAATTTAAACCTTTAAATTTGAGGTAAATGGATTCAGTATGCAGCTGCACTTGCCAAGGATATCATCCAGGCAGGCTTGCCACGAATGTCATTTACCAACACTCAACCTTCCTCAGCTGCTGAAGACACCATTTCCCCTGGGCCAGAGGTAGCTCCCTGTCAGTCTGAGATCTAAAAGCCCCTGTGAGGGTCTGGTATTCTTTGTTTCCCTTCCCCACTTTGTTCTTTGCCTATCTCTTTGAACTCGTAAAAGCAGTTCACACCTCCCCGCAACCCGGCGCCTCTGCTGTCCTTCCCAGGTGCCCTCCCCTGCCGCGCTTCCTGCGAGCACTCCCTCAGGCCGAGTCCGGCCTTGAAGATCTGATAGCCCTAGCAGCCTCGCTGGGACCCGTTTGATGTTTTGTATTGCACCAATCTATCTTGTAACTTCCCATAACATCAGTGTGAACCCCAGTGCCCTGGAATAGATATATTTTGTAGCCCGGCTATGCCAATTCACTTGCAACTTTGAATCCGTGTCTGTCTCATCTGTCTGAAGCCTTCAATAAATCTATTGTTTCTGCTTTCAAGCCTGAGCAGTGATTTTGCGAAGTTAGCCCAGGGAGTTGGGAACTCTCACATTAAGTTGCAAGTCTCTGCCTTGTCGCTTTGCAGCTGTACCTTAAGGGACTGTAATGCCAGGCGACGGGGATCCCTCTTCTCCCCCGGGTTCACCGGAGAAACCCGAGGTCCCGGAAAAACCGGACCCAAAGGAGGAGGATGTCAGGCGGAAGGTGCCCGGTGCCCCACACCCGGGACCGGACTTGGGTACGAAGCCCAAGAACACCTTTAACTCCTGGCTGGACTCTCCTAAGGGCTGGTCGCTTTCCCGGACTGAGGCGAAGCATCGCCGTCTGGGGTTGTCCGGTACGGGACTCGTGGACGACCCCGCGCGTAGGGAAGTCCTGATGGACGAGGAACGGAGACAATGGCAGGAGGAACGCCAAACCATGCTGGAGCGGATGGATGCCATGTAAACCGTGATGGGTGAGATGGCAGCCGCCATGGACGCACTGAAGGTACGGCCTCCCCCCGGCAACCTTCCGGATGGAACGCCGGCGACTCCTCCCGCTCCTCCCAGCGCTCCGGCCCGCCGTGACCTGAAGATCACGTACGATGGGTCGGGGGATCAGTTAACTTTCTTTATGGTCCAAGTGGATATTTTTATGAGGGAACAGGCCCGGACCTTCACCTCGGAAGAGTCCCAGGTCCAGTATGTGGCCTCCCTCCTGCAAGGCGAAGCGGCAGCGTGGATGGTGTTACAGTACGAACTCCGCTCCCCTGTGCTGCGGAATCTGGATGAGTTTATGGTCGCGCTCCGCAACAGGTTCGAGGACCCAAACCTGGGGGAGCGGGCTAAGGCCACTCTGATGCAACTGCGCCAAGGGACTAAGTCGGTGGCGCAGTATGCGAGTGAATTCCAGTCTCTGTCGAGCAGAATTCTAGACTGGAGCGAAGCTACCCGGGTGCAGTGCTTCAGAGAGGGGCTAAACCCGGACCTGCAACATTGGGCCTTCATGCAAGGCAACCCCCCGGACGTCGAGGGCTGGGTGCGCCACGCCGCCGACATCGAAAATCGGAAACAACTCTTGACCCTGTCCAGACAACGCACCGGCCGCGACGCTAAGCCGAAAGGGGACAGGCCGGGTGGCATCAAGGATTCCCGTACCCCGGGGGTCCCCTCGACGGCCGAACGCCGCAAGCGTTTTGAAACCGGGGTGTGCTTGGTGTGCGGTGGCAAGGGCCATTTTGCCTCGCAATGCCCGTCCCGCTCCGGACGCCCGGCTACCCCTCGCCCAGCCCCGGCCGAACTGGAGAAGACCCCGACGGAAGGCCAACCTCGACGCCGCAGCGGCACTCCAGGACGCCGGAGCGCACCCACCACCCTACACGCGAGCGCTCAAGAGGACGCCTCCATCTCCACTGGTCCATCGGGACCTCGGATTACAAATGCAGCTTTTGACTCGGCCGAGTCACGGATTACAACTACCACGTCTCCTTCATCCAGTGAGGAGGAAGAGTGGGAGATACCGGCAAAAAACGCCGTCGGTCTGCTGTAAGGGGGGCTCCTCAGCAGACCGCTCCCGTTGTTGTGCAAGGAGCTCCACCGATGGTAAGCGCCCAAAAGGACAATGTGTATATTCAGGCACACCTCTCGCTGCCCAAGGGGGGTCCAGTTTTAGAATTTCCCGCCTTGGTAGACTCCGGGTGCGCCCGCACTTTGATTAGCGAGGAAGCCGCCAAAAAGTTAGGCGTCCGGCGCAAACTACTCCCAGGTCCCCTCCGCTTTTCCCAGATGGACGGTAGCGACTTTAAGAAGGGACCTGTTACTCACTGTACCGCTGTGGTGATTATGGCTGTGGGGGAACATTGGGAACGCTTATATTTTACTATTGCCCCCATAGTTGCCCCCATAGTTTTGGGGATGAATTGGTTACAGGGGCATAATCCCTCAATCGACTGGGTCAAGCGAACCCTCACGTTCCCGGAGGACCCTTGCGGGGCGCACGACAAGGACCGAGTGCTTTGCACCCCGGCCGCCGCATTGGTGTGATCCACCCCCCAAGTCGCCCCTCCACCCCGCCTTCCCGCGGAATATTCCCAGTTCGCGGATGTATTTGATGTGAGGGAATGTGACGAATTGCCCCCGCACCGGGACACTGATTGTGCTATTGAAATTGTGGGGGAAGGCAAGTTGTCCAAAGGGAAGGTTTACCCCATGAGTCCCAACGAAAAGGCGGTGCTGCGGGACTACCTGGACACCAACCTGGCGAGGGGCTTCATTCGCCCCTCCAAAGCCCCGTACTCCGCCCCCGCCTTCTTCGTTAAGAAAAAAACGGGGGACTTAAGACTGTGCATTGACTTTCGTAGACTGAACGCAGTCACCCAGTCTAACGCTTACCCCCTCCCTCTCATTCCAGACCTTCTTGCGCAACTAAAAGAGGGCCGAATCTTCACTAAACTGGATTTGGTAGAAGCCTACCACCGCATCCGCATTAAGGAGGGGACGAACCCAAGACGGCCTTTTCCAGCTGTTTTGGAATGTTTGAGTACCTTGTTATGCCTTTCGGACTTTCAGGGTCCCCGAGTGTTTTTATGCAATTAATCAATGAGGTTTTGCATGATTTGTTGTTTCGGGGGGTGGTGGTATTTCTAGATGACATTCTCATTTATTCTGAAACCATGGAGGAACACATTAGGTTGGTTCGCGAGGTCCTCCAACGCTTGCGGGAACACAAGCTGTATGCCAAAGTATCCAAATGCGAATTTCACCAGCCCTCCATCACCTTCCTGGGTTACGTAATTTCCCACCAGGGCTTGGAAATGGACCCCGAAAAGGTTCAAGCCGTGCGGGATTGGGAACCCCCCACCACACGCCGCCACCTACAGCAGTTTTTGGGGTTTGCCAATTTCTACCGCAACTTCATCCCCAATTTCGCGCAGATGGCCCTCCCCCTCACTTCCCTTTTGCGTACCAAGGGGAAGGGAGCGAGCGCCGCTCTGCCCTCGGCCCGTTTGCAGTGGTCTCTTCCCTGTCAGCAGGCGTTTGACGAGCTTAAATTGCTTTTTTCGTCAGAGCCGGTTTTAGCCCACCCGGACTGCACCAAACCTTTCGTGGTTCAGGTGGACGCCTCCGACGTGGCCATGGGGGGGGCTCTACTGCAAAGGGACGGGGAAGGGAAGTTGCGACCATGCGCCTACTTCTCCAAAAAATTCTCCCAATCGGAAATCAATTGGGCTATTTGGGAGAAGGAGGCGGCAGCGGTAAAACATGCCCTCACCATCTGGAGGCATTTCTTGGAGGGGGCCGAATTTCCGTTTGAGGTGTGTACCGATCACAAGAATTTGGAGGCCCTCAAAGGGGCTAGGAAACTCAACGCCAAACAAATTCGGTGGGCCCAGTTTTTCGCCAAATTCCGCTTCACCCTCAAGCATGTCCCCGGAAAGGAAAATGCCCTGGCGGATGCCCTGTCCCGGCTTCCCCAGTACCGCAATGATTTTGACCGCCCCGTGGACTCCCTTTTCACCCCAGAACAACGAGGGGAAATCCCGGGACTCGCTGTCACTACCCGGTCGCAAGCCCGTCTGCCAGAGAATCCCATGCTCAAGGGTATCCCAGAGGCCTTTCAGCAAAGGCTCTGGGACGCATCCCGGCAGGAGATGGAGCAGCAGATTCTCCCTACGGGCATGGAGCAAAGGGACTCCTGGTGGGTACAGGGGGGAAAACTCTACGTCCCAACTTCTCTCCGCAAGGAAGTTCTGGGACTGGTCCACGGGGCCAAACTGGCAGGTCATTTTGGTTTCGTTAAAACACTGCACCTGGTGAGAAGACAATTTTGGTGGCCAGGTATGAGAGCCGATGTAGAATTGTACGTGCGCAGCTGCCCCATCTGCGCTACGGCCAAGAAAAGAATGGGAAAACCCCCTGGACTGTTAAAACCCCTGGAGAGCCCCACCCGACCCTGGGAGGTGATCGCCATGGACTTTATCACCGACCTACCTCCCAGCCGGGGTAAAACGGTTCTATGGGTGATCACGGACCTTTTCTCCAAACAGGTCCACTTCGTTCCCTGCGCCGGACTCCCCTCGGCCCAGGGATTGGCCAAGTTGTTTGTCACTCATGTCCTCAGACTACACTCGGTCCCTAGGAAGGTCCTCTCCGACAGGGGGGTCCAGTTTGTCGCCAAATTCTGGCGAGCCTTCCTAAAATTGATGGGGGTGGAAGAACAGGGTCTCTCCTCAGCTTACCACCCCCAGACCGATGGTCAGACGGAACGGGTAAATGCAGTGGTCGAATGTTACCTCCGTTGTTATGTCAATTACCACCAAGACGATTGGGTGGATCTGCTGCCGTTTGCTGAATACGCCTATAACAATGCCCCCCACTCCTCCACAGGTTTCAGTCCTTTCCGCGTAGTGTACGGAACGGAATTTGGTCCTTTTGGTTCCGCTCCCGTCACCCCGGAGCTCGAAACAGTCCCCGAGGTCCAGGAGTGGGCACGAGTAGTCCAGTCTACCTGGCCCTGGTTGCTCAAAAATCTCGAACGTGCCAAAAGCAAGTACAAGGAACAAGCCGACAAACATCGATCCCCGGGCTGGGAACTCAAGGTGGGGGGGCAGGTCTATCTCTCCACTAAGAACCTGCGCTCCCTCCGACCCTGCAAAAAACTCAACGATCGATATGTGGGCCCTTTTCCCATTTCCCGGGTGATCAATGAAGTCACTGTGGAACTCGAACTCCCAAAGACCCTTAAGGGCGTCCATCCCGTCTTTCATATAAGTCTCCTCAAACCATACGTTGCTGCCCCCCAGTTCCACCCCCCTCCGAAACCTGAGGTTCCTACGGTGGTGGGAGGGGACACCCATCTGGAAGTGTCTAAAGTGTTGGACTCCAAATGGAAAAAGGGGAAATTGTTCTATTTTGTCCGATGGAAACATCTGGGACCTGCACACGATGAATGGGTGGCAGCCCCACACATGGCGGCCCCCCACCTGGTACAAGATTTCCACACCGCCTATCCCGATAAGCCCCGTCCTCCTGACCTTGCGGGAGGGGGGCCTTAAGGGGGGCAGAATGTGAGGGTCTGGTATTCTTTGTTTCCCTTCCCCACTTTGTTCTTTGCCTATCTCTTTGAACTCGTAAAAGCAGTTCACACCTCCCCGCAACCCGGCGCCTCTGCTGTCCTTCCCAGGTGCCCTCCCCTGCCGCGCTTCCTGCGAGCACTCCCTCAGGCCGAGTCCGGCCTTGAAGATCTGATAGCCCTAGCAGCCTCGCTGGGACCCGTTTGATGTTTTGTATTGCACCAATCTATCTTGTAACTTCCCATAACATCAGTGTGAACCCCAGTGCCCTGGAATAGATATATTTTGTAGCCCGGCTATGCCAATTCACTTGCAACTTTGAATCCGTGTCTGTCTCATCTGTCTGAAGCCTTCAATAAATCTATTGTTTCTGCTTTCAAGCCTGAGCAGTGATTTTGCGAAGTTAGCCCAGGGAGTTGGGAACTCTCACAGCCCCATCACTTGACTAACCATCTCTTCTCCTCATCCAAGACGGCTGAAGGGAGTGCGTTACAACGCATCAGGGTGAAAGCCCTGCTGTATTCTGGACTATCTAAGTGGGAAAGGTAAGACATCGGGACCACGTTGGTAAGAGTGCTGCAATTGTAGTGCTGCAATTTCACCCTGATGCGTTGTAACGCACTCCCTTCAGCCGTCTTGGAAGGGAGATACAAAAAGATACCATATGCAGGACGATTATGCCCCTGCTCTGATGGGAGTACTGAGACCCTCGAGCACATTGTGTTTGAATGCAAAATCTACAACAAGATACGAGAAGCCATTCTTTCTGTATTATCGGACCTCCCAGGGCGATCCAGAGCCTTTAGTCTTTCTAACATGCTCTCAGACAAGGATATGGAGATAACTTTTAAAGTGGCCAAATTTGGGTGGCAAGCAATGAGGACCAGGCGTGCATGGGTCGAACTTAATGGTTGAGTGATTTTATATTTATATTTATACTAATTCCAAACATGTAATATTTTTAATTAAGCGCTTAACGGCTTTTATGAGTGAGAGATTGTAAGATGTTATAGGGGCTCACACTTGATGCACTTTTATATGTGTTATGTTCTGTTTGTATATCTGGTATGTTTTTATGCTGGTCTTGGACCGTATTAAACTCTCTTTGTACTTTGGATTCGTTTACTGGCATATGCCCAAACACGTCACTCTTCAATAAACGGAAGTTAAAGAAGCATTGGCATTCCTACAATCAGGGCTGGTCCAAGGTCTTCATCCAAACACTTCAAAATGCCAGGTGTTAGATTAGCGTCACCAAATTTCAAGTTCTACCATCAAGCCGCAACACTGCTCGCTCTGTTGGATTGGATACTTCAGCCGGAGGATAGGAAAATCAGATTTGAGAAAGCAGATTTGGACCAAGGACTTCACTCACTATATGGAACAATGTCCAATCAGAAAATACAGAAATGAAAATCAGAGATACCAACCTTAGAGAACAGCTATTAAAGATATGGAATCAACTCAAGAGAACTCTCAGCCCATCCCCTCCAATTATAATGTCACCTATGGAAGCATATTTAGACTCAACTGCAAGAAAAAGTAATGATTACTTAACATATAAAGACTTAATTTTTCAGAATGCCAAAATAAAAACACTATAGGAATTACAAAGCGAAAACAGGAGGATCTCCTGGTTCATATACTACAAAATAATATACAGCCTGAAGGCGGACAGTTATAACAAAGGACACATAAGAAAATTGACTGATTTTGAACAAACATTAACTAAATCATAAGAGCATCTGCTTTCAAATATATATATAAAATTTTATTAGCACTGGAAACAGCATCAGAACAATTAAATGGATGCAAAATTTTGGCAAAATGGTTTCAATGGAAATCTGGGAAAAATTGTGGACGATTGGAGTTACATTCTCTTCTTCACAGGCGATCAGAGAAAATTGGTATGAAATGTTTTATAGGTGGCATTTTTCTCCAAAAGATCTTCAAAAGATGTTCAAAACTAACCAAGCAAACTGCTGGAAATGTTCTGAAATGGATGGGACTTTCTTTCACCAATGATGGATGTGCAAAAATAGCCACCAGTTTTGGAAAACGATACACAAGGCAATCCAAGATATTCTTCAAATACATTTTGAACTAAATCCCAAATTTATGTTATTGGGAATCATTCCAACACAGATAACTCCAGTTCAAAGAGATTTTTTTCTATACACAACTACTGCGGCGAGAATATTGTATGCATCGTACTGGAAACCCCCCAAGATCCCAACAAAAAGTCAATGGATTCAAAAAGTATTCGATTTCGCTTCAATTGCAAAACTAACTTGTTTGATAAAGAAACAACCATTAGATGACATTTGGGGCAAATGGAAACCCTTTTATGATAAATATACACAAGGATGTAATTAAATATTTACATCAACTGGTCGATGAGATTGCAAATCAAAGTTAGAAATGTTAAAATTATATGCATGATTGCGACAAAGCTATAGTGTATATTAGTTTAAGTATTGATAGGATTGATTATTTTAGTTGCTATGAGTGCTAATAACAAATGTATTGAATATACTTGGACACAGAAACCAACTTTTAACTTTTTTCCCTTCCCACTTCCCTTTTTATTCTGTATCCTAAAAACTCAATAAAAACTTTGGGGGGGGGGAATGCCAGGTGTTCAGTGCTCCCAAGGACACATCATCTTTCTCTTCCCATCCACTTCTTAAGAAGTGCTTCTTGGTTACATCTGCCAGGCATTCATAGGGATCCGTGATGGGGTCTCCACAAGGTCCTCTGAGTCTTACCCAAGGCTCTGTTTGGAATCCTGCGCCCTGTCACCACTCTTTACAACCTGTCATCTAAATCCACCTTCCTACATCCATTATATCAGCCAGGTGGGTCTTGGACCTTTATACTTTATCTATTTGAAGACAACTTTCTTCCTTTCTACAAGATCAAATGATAGTAAGGACCAACTTGGACAAGGTAGAGGTTTTTCACATCATCTGATGCTTTTAAATTGAAAATGTCTGCATTTGAGATTGGGACCTTCTGCAGGCAAACCAAACATTCTAGCACTCAGCTACTCAGCCTGGTTAACTGGCATGCTGGCCAATGACTAGGGCAGGCACTGTGGAAAAGTTTTGCTAACCAGCATATTTGGCTAACTGGCAACCTGGCTTTTTACTGTATTAGCATTTCTTAACCATCTAGAAACTGCTTTACAATTCTTATCTTAGTTGACTTCTGCTACTGAATTTAAATTTACTTTATGGATAAATTGCTATGTAACTGTTTCTAATAGGGCCTGTATCCTGTTTTTGTGAAATTTTGTTTCTGGCTCTTTGATAGAAGCAACAGCAAAGCAAGGCTCCAACTATAGTTACTCAAAGTTCCATTATTTTTCCCTTTGCATTTTTCATACAAACCATCCTGGGGCAGGCTGAGTCATGGTATAGTGATGCATTGTAAACTTTGCATTGCTTAGGAATGCCTTGTTGTGTATATGTTGTTCTTGCCATTCTGTGTACTGTGGTTTTAGCCATTAGGAGAAAGGCAGAACTAAGTGTTCAAATAAATAGTGTCTATTGTGATACTTTCAGCCCTTAACTCCTTTGTTTGTTTGTCACTCAGTCGTTCAGCTTGAAGGCCCAAGTGAAGGAGACATGCAGCGCCTGCCAGAAAACAGTCTATCCCATGGAGCGTCTGGTAGCTGATAAATTTGTTTTCCATACCGCCTGCTTTTGCTGCAAGCACTGCCATGCCAAGCTAAGGTGAGAGAGTCAGCAAAAGCTAAGTTTTGTGCCCTGAGAGAAGGGGATGGGGAGGGATGCCTGCTAGTTGGGCATTTGTTTCACACTCGTCTCCTCCTGTTTGGATTCATGTACCTAGTTTCACTCACCCCTTCTCAGCAACCAAACCAGAAACCAGGCCTAATCTGAGTGTTAGCCAAAGGGCCTAGGCAAGAAACCTTTTTTTTTTTTTAAATGAAATCTGCACTACTCTGTCATGCACAGGGGTGTGCCCAAGATGTGGCGCTGAGCCAGAAAACTAGCTTCCTTTTGATAGAGGCAGCTTCATAGTTTAGTCAGGGATCAGAAAAGGGAGTGAGTTAATTAGCTACCTTATTTAAAAACAACTGACAGTCTCCAAGGTGATTTACAGCACAATAAAGTCAATAATAGACCAATCAGAAAAAAATAAAAATCAATAAAATACAGTATTCTAGAACTATCACTTCCCTTGCCACCCCATTTCTTACTGATCTTGCTCAAAGGCCCTCTGGAAAAGGCAGGTCTTTGATCCTACCTTTAGGGAAGCTGTTCTTCTCAACTCCTGTGGGAAGAGTTCCAAAATTCCCTCCCCAGATTCCCACCAGCGGAACTTCTGTTAAGGCTGGTTCCCACCTGGGCAAGTCTTGGGTTGGCTGGTATGGGTGGAAGCAGTCCTTCAGGTACTCTGGACTGAAGCCATAAAGAACTCTGAAGGTCAAAAACAGCACCTTGATCAAAGCAACATTGTAGATTATATAACCCTGGCTTAATATGGTCTGTGCAGTGGATGCCAGAATTGAAGGCTTTAAGGGCAGCTCCCTATGGACCCCTTGACTACTCCAAGTCTGGATGTTACCAAGGTATGTGCAGCGATGGCCAGGTTAGCTTTCTCCTGGAAAGGTCATTGGTGCCAAACCAGTCTTTGCTTGTAAAAGTGTTTCATGCAACTGGACACGTGACTGCCTCAAGATAGCGTTGAATCTAGAAGTAGTGCCAACCTGAGCTACTTCAATGTCAGGGAGTGTAACTCCATCCAGGATCAGGAGAATCTCTGTTCCTGGATCAGCCTGAGCACTTCTGTCTTGTCTGAATTAAGTTTCAGATTATTAAATTCTCATTCAGTACTTTTCTGTTTCCAAACGTCTGTTTAACATTTTCACTGCCTCCTTGGATTTTGATGGAAAGGGGAGAGAAAGCTGTATATAGTCTGCATAGTGATGACATGGTGCTCCATATCTCCAGAGTCTCCCCAAAGTTTCAAGTAGGTGTTGAAAAGCACTGGGGACAAGGTTGGGCCTTGTGGTACTATGTTAGCCAGTGGCCATGGGACCAAGTAGAAGCTCCCGAGCATCACCTCCTCCTCTTGCCAGGAAGGCATGAAATCAACATCTCTCAGTCCCAGGTTAGCTAGGTGAATGAGAAGCACATCATAGCCAAAGCAGCTGAGAGGTCCAGGAGTACCAGCAAGGACACGCTCCACCTGTTGGTCGACCTGTTTAGATCACCTGACGATGACCAAGGAAAGTTTCTGTGCCGTAACTGGGTCTGCATCCAGATTGGAATGGATCTAGATACTAAGAGTCCTTGGAGTTCCATTCCAAGAATTTGCCCCCAAAAGAAAGATCTGTGAAGGATACCAGCCTAATGGGCAAGTGGCAGCATCCTATCTGTGTCCTCAGGCTGAGTTCACTGAAAAGTATCCATGTTCCAGGCAGAACCCCCAGGAACTGAATTCACTTTAACTGTCGTTAAAGCAGAGTCATGGTCAGGTTTTATCTGCAAAATGACCAGCAAATTGGTCATAATGAGCTACTGAGCATTCTGTTAATTGCTTCCAGGGGGGCAGCATGTAAAAGGCCCCTTACTACCTTAAACAGTGTCATCAGTTGGCTTTGCCCAGATGTCGCAGTGGTAGAGAAGTATCATTTTGTCACTGCCTTCCCTGCTCTATAGTAAGCTTTCAGAGGTGCTCTAACCTATGTTCAGATGGACTCAGACCAAGCTGGCCTCTACCGTCCGTCTAGTTGTATGTCAGATCCCCTAGTTCCACTGGGTACGAGGGGGCCAAATGAATTCAGCAAAAAGGTGAGAATGTTCAAGCACAATCACATCTGTTGCTTGTCAAGTCTCCTCATTCTAGAAATCTGTTAGGTGACTGCCTGCAATGTAAGTAGGAAAATAGCTCAGATTAGTAAGAAAACCATCCCTCTCTAGGGATGGACAATCCTATTGGGCCTCTGCCTCCACAGAGGCCTTGATTGAGCTGTGTTTAGCCAAACCAGGTTTGAGAGCACATACCTTTGCATTTTGTTTTCGCTTTAGCAACTGTGAGATAGCGGGGAGGTAGTTTTAGTTGTAAGCCTTCTTGAAGAGGGGGCATATACATATTCTACATAAATACGCCTCACTCTGACACCACCCCAAGATCACCTTGCTGCTTTCCCCCCTCCCTAAGATAGCCAGCAGACAGGGAGAGAATAGGCTTTATTCTGTCAAACTTAATTTACATATGGGGTGAGTTAAGACTGTACACACAACTGCTTAAAAGGTTTATTTTGTAGAACAACATGGCATTTAGAATTTAAACCCTTAAATTTGAGGTAAATGGATTCAGTATGCAGCTGCACTTGCCAAGGATATCATCCAGGCTGGCTTGCCACGAATGTCATTTACCAACACTCAACCTTCCTCAGCTGCTGAAGACACCATTTCCCCTGGGCCAGAAGTAGCTCCCTGTCAGTCTGAGATCTAAAAGCCCCATCACCTGACTAACCATCTCTTCTCCTCATCCTCCCCGTCTAATTGCTATTTTCTAACGTCATTTCCCGCCCTTTCTGTCATTTCCTGACTCTGTCCTTTACACCTCTCCTCTTGGCTCATGTACTTGTGAGTACATGCTTCCATCACAGTAGCTCCTTTCCCTTTCCCTTAGAAGCTCATTGATTCACAAGTCTTGAGCAGCAGAAAAAAGAATTGCATTCTTCGTTTTTTGGACGCAAGGGATAAAAGGACTGGGAAAATTTTTGCTACTGCCAAAGTAATCTTAGGATCATTATCCCTAAGCCAATAAAACAGAGATTCCAAAGTAGTATAGGGAGGTGTCTGATCCATAATTAGTGGCTTAATATAGTAATCCCTAATATTCTCAACAAAATTGGCATTCAAGCAGAATTAGGTTAGGTAGAGGTTGATTTTTCATTTTTGTGAGAAGGCTTATGTGTGGCAGCTGAAGCTGACTTCCTTTGATTGATTGGCTGATTATGTTCCGGACTGATTTGTGATAGGGTATGCTGTAATTTCTGAAACGGAGCAATTATATTGCCTTGTTCCTCATAAGGTAGGGAGCAAAATGATTTGAGGCGGTTTGTATGCACTAGAGCCGTGTTGGCGAACCTATGGCACGCGTGCCCGAGTGGGCACTCACAGCCCTCTCTGTGGGCACACACGGGTAACTTGAGGAGCCCCCCCCCCAAAAAAAACCCACTTAGCAAGCCGAGGAAGAGACCATCTCCGGGGTTGGCCCTTGGCAATCCTAAAGGGAAGCAGTCCAGCCCCTAAATCCTCCCGTGCTCCAGCCCGGCCATCCCCAGCAGCGGTGGCGGCGCTCTGAGCGGGGGGCTCGGCTGGGGCAGTTGTATCCGCCAGCGCCGCCGAGTCTGCGCCGCCGAGTCTGCGCAGGCGGCAGCGAGGTGCGGAAGGTGGCAAGCGGCCCGAGAGCGCCTGCTCGCCCTGTCCCGGATGGTGAAGGAGGCGACGGGGAAGGACTGGCTCCTCAGCCCCGGCTTTAAAGGAGCCGCGCACTCGGCTGCAGGCAGGCGCCGCTGAGAGGCCCGGGAGCGGGTGGAGGGGGCGGAGGGGGGAGGACGCTGCCGAGCGGCCGGTCTGCGGGGAGGAGGAGCGCCCACCCGGCTCCCAGGGAAGCGGCTCTGCAGCGTGGCCCGAGAACAACCCCGGAATGGGAGGGGCGCCTCTGAGCCTGTACAGCAGGGGTGGGGAACGTCAGGCCCGGGGGCCGTATAAGGCCCGCGAAGTCATTTGGTCTGGCCCTTCATGGGTCCTGGCAGATCTCTAGCTCAGAAGGATTTAAGACTGGCGATCTGCCCCCTCCCGCAGACAGGAATAGCCTCTATTCAAGGCAGATGTGAGTTTGTTTTGGCAAGAAAAGGAACTTTTCCCCCCCTTGCAGAAGAGTTGTTAGCTATGGAGCTGCTAGGACCGCCCAAGAAACTGTGTTAACCTTTTCCCACCCGGGCCATGGAGAAACGTATTCCCTCTGTACTACAAGAGGGCTGGGGGCGGAAGTGGCGAATGGCCCGCAAATAATGCTACAAATATCCAAATGGCCCTTGGCGGAAAAAAGGTTCCCCACCCCTGCTGTACAGAGTATGTCTGCTTCCTTGCATCAGAAGGGCTGCTTTGCTGGAGACTTGAGCCTAAGGAGGCTGTGATCCTATGCACGCTTAGGGTTTGGGCATGCATAGGATCAAGCTACCTGAGAGGCATGCTTGGGCTCTTCCTAGAGGTAATGCCTAGAGGTGTAAGCAAACTTGATCTGGGAGGGGGCAAATGTATTTCGCAGTGATCCAGTCTTCAGACATTTTGGGGAGGGGGCTGGTTTCCTATGAAATGCAGGTTCCTGCTGGTACCTCCTACCAATCTCCAGGCAGAACTTATTTAGCACCTCTGACTGCATTTCCACATCATGGGCCATGGGTTGAGCTATAGCAGTCATTGCAACTGAATTTCCCTATGTTGGACAAGCTAGTCCAGTCATGAATGTCTGGTGTATAATATCCAACCAGGTTTGGCTACAGGCTTTTTCACGGAGACAGTGTTTTTCTTTTAAGACAAAAGATGTTAGTGTATGAGTTGTTTTTTCTAAACAAAAACCTCAGTATTTAGGTTAAATTGCCTTGTTGGCACTTTGCAATAAATGAGTGGGTTTTGGGTTGCAGTTTGGGCACTCAGTCTCTAAAAGGTTCGCCATCACTGCACTAGAGCCAGCTGAGCATCCTTCAGGAGGGATGGCAAAGGAGGGAAAGTTTTAACTTCATCCATTAGATTAGCTCCATCACAGGCTATCTTATATAAGAAATCCAATTGATCAGCATCATCTTTCTTGGCTGGTGAAAATTCAATCTGTTTATCATTAGTAAAAAAAAAAAATCCACTCTTTTTGTGTGAGTCTTCTTTGCTACCTTCTGCTTGAACATTTCCCCCAAAGCGACAAGCGGAGTTACAAGTTGGATTATGGTAGCACTTCTGTGGGAAGATTCTATGGGAGCTAAACCAGTTTTGATTAGCCAGAATTTGAAAGGAATAGAAATATAGAAAGAGTCAAGCAACTTTCCTTAAGGGAACCTGGCATTTTTTCAAAATGTTTCACGTTAGCTTTCTTTGGTGATAGTTCAACCCTAAATGTTCTTTTATATGCCATTTATTATGCTAAGATATTACTCACCTCCTAAAAGGAAAAAATATACAAATTGTACATGTGTAAGAGGGCTTAGTGGAAAAAGAGGACAGAGTCTTTGTTGTTGTTGTTATTATTTAGGGAAGTAGGATGGCCTTCAGACAATTGTTTTTAAAACCAGTTTGCAGCGTAAGAAAAGAGGCTAATTGGCACCCAGGGAATTAACCTTATCATAAATTTTCTCCAGTTTCAGCTGTTAAGAATGTCTGTGAAGTCAGAAGGTCTAAACTATCTGACTGATCATCCCCCCCCCCCCATTTCCAAAGAATATAATTTCTTTGACAAAATCAGATCGTTACTAGAAATAGGATCTAAAATAGACTTTGCCTGCATACAGGGTCCACCTTGTCCATCTTCTCCCTCAGTAGCATCATTTTCTGGCCATTCATCCTGTAAAATATGAAATCTATTTGAGGCTTCAACTCCAAAAGTTTAAAATAGATATATATGTGTCTAACTTACCTTGTTTTGGAGAATTAATAGAATCGAAAGGACAACCCCTCTTCCTACCCATTCTAAACACCTGTTGTCATATATAATGTAAGCAATAAAGTAAATTTAAAAGATTAATTATTTAAGCAGTTAAAATTGTTGATTTAAAATAATAAAATGGCAGTAGACACTATAGAATAGGCAAACTATATTATAAAATTTAGAAGGCTTAAGAATAAACTACAAAGCCTATCACTATAACAGTGAGGGGAGGAATGCAGTTAATTTTAAAACAAACCAGTTAATGGGAAAGCAGGCAGGCTGACAAGTAGGGAGGAAACCTGAATCAAAACTTAAATTACTGCACGATAAAACATTTTTGATGACAGAGACATCGATAGATTATAAATTATAATTTGCAACCGAATATGCTACTTCCAACTGCCTAACTATGCCATTAACATATTTTCCAAAACCCCAGGCTCCCTTTAAAGTAAAAAAACCCAAAAAGTAAAATGAGTTTGAATAATATAAAAATTTGATAAAATTAGATTAATTAAATAATAAAATAGAATAAATAGAATTAATAAACAAAGTAAATTTAAAAAACAATTTTAAATTAATACATTATTTTAACAGAAAAATAAAGTAAAAAAACAAACAAAATAAAATAAAAACAAAGATACAAATAAAACTGCTTGTAAAGTGAAAAAAAATCTCCAAATATCTTAGAACTTTAAAATAAATGCCTGAAAGCCTCAAGAGCTCTAACAAGCCTCAAGAGTTTTCTCCCCACTCCCCACAGCAGCCTCTGAAGTTCTACTCGATAATGAGGATTAGACGGCCCCAGCTGCTCTTCTTCTTCTCTGCCGCAAATTAAGAGAGACCTTTTATACGCTGCAGTGGACACCGTGTTCTGCTGGCTGGGCACCCTCAACCATCATCCTAAGAAAAAATTTCACAATGCCATTTTCTTAGAGGAAATCCTGATTCATGAAATGCCCATAAATTCTCTTGACAAATGTGCTATCTTGGGGTGACACATACATATAACCATGGGGAAGAGATTGACTAAATTCAGGTTTGTCTTTTCTGTCACACATTTAGAAGGCAAAGTGTAAGGAAGATGTGGCTTTCCCCCCACTTCCTGTCTGACTGCTCTTGCGGTCGAAGTAGCTAACCCCCCCCCCCCAAATAACCTCCTGGTTTCACCACAACTATCTGTTGAACAGGATCCACTCCCTGGACCCCTTCTATGCACCTCAAAAATATTTGGATACTGATCCCTAGTACATTGCACGTACATTAGTCCAGTGGACATGAGTTCAACCAAATACCAGAGCCCAGATGGATCTCCCTGGCAAAAACCAAGGGAAATGTGTGCAGAAGTTTCTGTGTTCGGAGATTTGGAAAGGAATTGGCAAAGATCTTACCCATCCTTGACTGGGCTGCCACTGTTGATGGGCATCTGGCACTTTCTGAGAAGTGTACTTGGTGAAGGAAATGTTCACAAGGTTAGAAAATATGCAAAATATTACAGTGAGTGTAAGTGTACCATGATTATAACAAGTATCGCTGATAGAATTATGAGAATTCTTATTTTGTGGTGAGACGGTTCAGTGTAAAATAAGATATTGATGTACGTTTACCTTTACAGCAGGGATGGAGTGTGGAAGGGATAGCCTGATTCTCCCATGAAACTAATACTTTGCTTTTGATTGGGCTTTTGAGGGTTCAAAATACTTCATTAGGACATTCGAATGTCCCTTTTTCTCCTCAAAAGGACCCAAAGAAATTTCCAAAATACAAAAGAAGTAATTTAAACAATGCAGTGTAAACAAAACAAAGAAAAACACATCCTGGATGGGTTCTGGTTCAGAGGGTTGGCTAACTCAGACCCCCGATCCTGCAGCTTGTGCCTCTGGACATGTCCTGGCTAAGTACCTGCAAGCAGTGGAGAAAACAACCTCAGCCTCTGGAGTTTGCCGCTACTGCATGAAAACTGAAACTCAGAAGGGCTCTGAGGTAGATGGCGGTTGTCATCCCCACATTCAGGCAGAAGACTTGAGGCTGAGCCTGTGGCACCATAGAAGTTCTCATTCAGGGCTCGTCTGCTTTCCCACTAGTCCTTATTACTGGAGGAAGACTGTATGGCAGTAGTCCTCGTTGACTCTAACATGTGGCTCTTCCTTCCTTCCAGCCTGGGCAGTTACGCAGCTCTTCACGGGGAATTCTACTGCAAGCCACACTTCCAGCAGCTCTTCAAGAGCAAAGGCAACTACGACGAGGGCTTTGGGCGCAAGCAGCACAAGCAGCTCTGGTTGCAGAAAGAGGCACAAAATGGGGCCGAGACAGCTTGACCTGCCTGCTCCCCACTGTGAGGGCCTTGGCAGAGGGGCAGACTGAGCTGATGGGAAACACTGGAGGCTGCTGTGAGCAGGAAAGGCCAGTGGGTTGTGTGACTGGGGCCATGGTACACTGAACACCTGCTCTGTGGGTGGATCCAAGAAACCCCTCAAATGGTTGGGTAGTAGTGGAAACAGTGAAGAATTTGTGCAAATCGTGCAAGTATAGGCATGGGATGGGACTATCAGCATGGGTGATATACATGACGTCTATGTAGAATCTATCACTGGTACTACCCCTTGGCCAGGAGAACTCCCTGCCCCACCACTCATGCCATGGCACATATCCTTCACTGTCAGCACCCAACTTGGCAACCCATGCATTCAACCTTTCCACAAACCTGCTGAGGCAGCTAGATTTGAGGAGCTGAAAGGTTACTTTGTCTCTTGCCTTTGGATGTTGGTACAAATAGAACTTCTGGAAGGCTTTAGGCAAATAGCCTAAAAATGTTTGCAATCTTATTAATTCAATTTTAGAGGTTGCAACAGGTGACTTTTCATTCTGATTGTCTTGGATCCAGGAACCCTGCTTGCAGAAGGAAAGTTTACAATAGGGCAGGGAATATCTGCCCAAGGGTGTCATCGGAAGGCACACGATATAGCAAACTTGAAGTTCAGCAGGTCCCTGATCAGAGCCTGGGAGCTCTGCAAACATCATTTGGAACTCCTTGGGCTGTAAATGACACTCTAGCCACTGATGTGGTTAAAAACACGTGCTTTCACTTTTCTCCCTTGGCAAACAGACCTAGAGGAAGGGGTGTGTGTGTGTGTGTGGTATATAACATCTGGAATCTTCCCCTCCCCACGTGCAAAAGTGATGGTAAATTGGGCCAGAAAATACGACTCTAAACTTTGCATTCTCATTTACATCAGCTCAGCTCTGCCCAAATATTCAGCCTTAAGCCCTGGGGGGAAGCATTTGCTGGCTCTCTTATATTTGCCTTTTTGACTGGTATGTGATAGGCATGAATGTGTGCTATGGCTAGAGAGCCTCATGGTTTGCTCTTTTTTAAATATTATTTTTGTAATACAGTTTTTTTGAACTTTTCTTGCTACATGTTTTATTAAAAGGTTTGAGAATAAGGGGCAAGTTTGCAGTTGGGTAACAGATTTTTCCATATATCATGAAATACTGGCATGAATACAGCATGAAAGAAAAGCGATCAGATGTGTTAGTAAGTTCTAATTTTACCAAAGAACCTTTGAAAAGAGTTAAGATGTTTATAAATTCACTTGCGTACCGGTAAGCATGGACATTGTATGAACAGGTGCCTTCCTTAACTTCCATGCCATGTAAGGAGGAAACAGTCTATTGTACCACAGGAGGAGGTAAAGATAAAAGTAGAAAGAACAATTCAAGCATTATCAGAACACCAGATGTTACCTGCATGTAAATTCTGTTAGTTTTAAATGGAGCCTGTTGCAAAGGCCATGTGTGTCCCTAGACACTAACCCCAGTGGATATCTGTCCCCAGTTGTGTCTGTATTTTCATCTCTCACCCTTCAATCTTGTCTCCACTTGCAATGTGTGCCACTTCCTTAACCCAAACGGAAACACATATGGAAAACGGGTCAGCATGCTGCCTGAAGCCCATGGTGCGCTGGGTTTCATTGCTGCCCCCACTGCACAGAGGAAGAGAATTGGGGCTTGAAAGACCGAAGGCAACTGTAGGCAAGTCTCTGATTTTCCTTTTCAGGGTATGATAGCTGAACATGTGATAAACTCCCCATGTACTCAGTTGCATGTCATATTATGAGAGGCTGTGTAAGGAATATGCTTACTATTTAGACGGTACAGACTGTCATTTCCGTGCTTTTGATGCCAGGCTTTTTTGGCTGTGGGTATTTGGGGTGTGTGTGTGTTGTTGTTTTTTTGGTACAGGAAATGCATAGAACTACAAAGGCTTTCTTGGTAGTGGGAGGGGAAGGCAAAAATTAATTTAACTTTTGCTCTGTAATAGTATTTACATTTTGCTTTGAGAACTTCATTCACTAGCCTTTAGATCAGCTCTGTAAAATAAGCCTATTTAATTGTTCCTGGTTTTTATCCCTTTACTATTTTCAGTTGGTGCAAAGGTTCACATATACTGAGTCAGAGGAGCATACAGCAATCCTATAACGGGACACGCCCCCCATGCGGTGCCTATGGGTGCCATGGTGCCCACAGACATATTTCCTGGTGCTTGCCAAGCTGCCTCAGAAAGTGGGCAAAACCACCGGGGGTCACTGCCCAGCAGGGCTGCTGATTGGTTAAATACCTAGAGACACCTAAAATCACTCCTTTGGGTGACAAGAATCTGTTTAACCACAAATAAGCTCCTGCCGAATGTAGTTGCCACCTCCTAAGGCCTGCCCTTCCTGTTTTATGCACACTGATCCTACTTTAATTATTGATAATGTTTCAATTTCCAAATATGTATGCTTAGGAATGCTGCTGTCACAGAACACACATTTTAAATTTTTTATCTTTTTTAATGTTTTGAATTACTGATTACAACACACTGAAAATGTTATTTAGTTCCCATAGGGATGTTACATTAGAAATATCTACGGCTGTGGCTCTTTGGCAAAGAATCTGGCCTGCTGCAGAAAGTCTCCAGAATCTAGTTATGAGGCTTAGTTAGTAGATGGGGATATCCCATCAGCTTGTGGGACAGGGTGCAAAGGAAACACTGCTGCAGCTCGCTGGGCCTTTGTTTAAGGATGGACAGCAGCAGAGGTGGTGTGTGCGTTGGCAACCTTTTTGTGTGGCTGCACCTCCTGCAGTAACCATTTTGTGGCGGTGCCCATGACCACCTCTCAAACGGTCACGTGTACCTACAGGTTTATAAAGGCTGGGGCTTGCTGGTTTAAGGCTTGGGTAGTGGTAGCTCTCCCACTTGGTAATGGATCAATCAAAATGAGCCACCTGCTGAGACATACAGTACCAACTGGATTCCAAACTGCTCCGGGGGATTTTGGGAGTCTCAGCAGTAACTCCGGAGGCCCTGACTTCAGCCAGGAATTGTGGGCGCTTGGGGCTGGGTCCTTCCTCAGCATCATCTTACCTCATGATCAGTACTGGAAAACATCTTTGGAAAGGAAAATCACAGCAACTGTAGGCAAGTCTCTGATTTTCATTTTCAGGGTATGATAGCTGAACATGTGATGGAGAAACTCCCACTGTACCAGGAACAGACCCCCCCTTGCCTCTTTAATTGGGCTTTCAGTCACATTATGGAACACACAGCAACCTTATTAGATCACATGAAATATGTTTCTAACACTGTTCTCCCACGGCTGCAGCCTGCCCGAGACATCTGCAGATCAGACACCATGACCATGTGAAATACAGTACGATGAGTTTGCGTCCTCCACCCCCCCCCCCCCAGTAGGACCCATCCAGTGTTATTTTAATGTTGTCCTCATTTGTGTTAATGAGAAGAGGAAGAGTTGGTGAAGTTTCACCAAGTCATTTGATTTTTAAAATTTAATATTGCCATATTCTTTTATGTTGTTATAATTATGCAATAGGAAGATTTGAAAATGCTCCACTTGATTAAAAATAAGGTAGACTATATAGGAGTTTAACAAGAGATGGTCTACAGCAGATCAATATTTAAGTTCGTGCATTTGACTTCAAGCCTTTAAAAACATTAATTTTTAATAAGACTTTCAATACAGTTCTAGGAATCAGATCCTCAAAACCGAGACAAAATCAAATATCGTATTTCCATACAAATAAAAAGGAATACAGCACGTTAACCACTCTTTGCCACATAAAGATAATATTAAAGCTAGTGCAGCAATAATTTTATCAAACACTATTGACTAAGGAAATATATGCAATACCCTAAACTTAGAAAAGAAACAAAAGATCACTATTGCTTTGAAAAGGACAAGGAATCCAGGATTCTTATACAATCATGCAACTAAGTTCACACCTTTAGGAAGTCACCACAATAGGGGAAATACAGAACAAACATTATATACATTAGTATTGGTTTATAGAAAAGCTTCAACTCAGATTAATCCATATGATGTATACCTCCTGTCATCTCTTTGCACACACTATAGGCCTGCAGCTCTTAGCTCCCTCCCCAAGTACATCCTTGTGCCTCTAACCAGCACAAAACCAACCTGTTTGAACAAATTGCTGAGTATATTTAGATTGCATCGAGTCCCTTCTGTAGCTCTGCATCACCCTAGAAGTAGCTGGAGATGGGGAGGGGATGGAGACATGGCTCATCCCCTCTACTTTAACTTGAAGCAAGACAAGCCAGTACTGTTTGAACAAATATCTTTGAGACACATTACCACATTTCCCCACCACTGTACTTAAGCACTTCAAAAAACAGTCACTGGTTTGTCACTCTGTGTATATTGATGGTGTTCTTGACATATCTCCCTTAAGTGCTTCATGGGGCTCCCTGTGCAACCATTTTTAGTCTCTTCTCTACAGTTTACGGAAGCCAGCTAGCTGGGTGAAAGCTTCTGAGAAAGGGATGAGAAGAAATCACTAAGAAATATTGGCATGTTAGGAAAGAATGGCCAAAGTTGATACTACTAAAACCTTGGTGTCTCCTGAAGCAGCACTTTGAAATACCTGTAGGAGAGAAGCTTGGGTATATTACAGTAAACTATATTGGCTGGTGATATTACAAAGTTTCCAAGAGACCACAATACTATTCTATTTTAGGGCCAACATGTTATGCTAGTTTAGGAAAGGAATTTTGCTTTATGCTGAGTACTTCTCACGACAACAAAACAGTCCTGGGAGGAAAGTAGGTCCTAGAAAGTTAAAGGCAAGACATCTTAAGAAAATGCTTAGTGTTTTGGTATCATTGAAGATTGTTATACTTTTATTCAGGGGTGCATTTTTTTTACTAGGAAGAAGAAATGGGAGCAATACACATGCACACTGACAGTGTACTTCTCTATTTAGAGGCGTGAGACATCCACCCTATTATACATTTTTTTCTGAGGATTTTAAGTAGGAGAGGAGAGCAGAAAATAGACTGAATATTGGTCAACCAACTTCAAGCTTTACTTTAGGAACAGATTCACCACAGCTGTACAGGACTGCTAGTAAGGTGAAAACAAAAATTACTGGTGGAGGCAGGGGGGACAGCTTGATTCTGCAAAGTCTCTCTTCTGAAAGAGAGAAACTTTCTGCAGTAGCTCTTGCAACATCCACAACTCTTTGCATATAGTTGAACAATTTTATTAATAACCTTTAAGTGGAGAGGCTACATATATACTCATGAAAAGTGATGGGTAGATAGTTGGAGAAGAGGTAAAAAAAGTTGAATTCTTATAGAAAGGTACCTAGGTATCTCACCACTAGAACGTCGAACAGTAATCCGACATCAATAGTAACAAATTATTTCTGTTACGGTGGTAATTGCTCAGTTAATACAATGCTCACTTAACAGTGGTCATATGTACACAACTTTAATAGAAAGAAATATTAAAAACTCCAAAGGGCCAAGAGGCTCAGCACAGCCTGCCTTTTTCATTTCACACAAGGGGAGAGAGTGCTTATAACATACCCATCCACTCCAGTGGTCAGCCTTAGAACACACTGATGAGAGCCATCGACACTGCTTGGATGAAGTTTTGCTCAGCTTTAGAAGGGGAAGGGGGTGGGATCGTCCTGCTTCATTTCCTTTTATGGCCCAGCAGTGTTTACACTCTCAAGATTTCGAGACAGTTATTGTAGCAAATTGCTATCCAGTCTGGTTGGGTTGATGCCCACTGTACGTTGTTGATTTCTCCCTCTGCTGTATAGGCCAAGATTGGGTCCTCAATGGCACGAGGCATTTGCTGGATATCCCAGATAAGAGCTTGATGGTCATCCGCTGCACAAGGTGAAAGCAGAATTAGACTAAAAGCCAGCCTTTTTGGCAGACAGAAAGAAATGGGAAAAGCAGTATTTGAGGAAATAGAATAAACCTGTAAACCCCCCAATCAACTTATGCTGGATACCAAGTTTATCAGATGTTCCCCCTCTGCATTCCTGAACTGGATAGCAGGACCAAATGCAATCCCCAAGTGTGGCATGGGGGTTAGACTGTCAAGACCAGGTTTTGGGAGTCCTGGATTCAAATCCCAGCACCCCCATGAAGTTCCCTGGGTGAGACTGGGCTTGTCACACATACTCAATCCAACCTATTTCTCAGGGTAGGTACAAGGATAAAACAGGAAATTGTATGCTCCTTGTAGGACAGATGGGATAGTAATGGTAAAGGTTACCTTTACCCATATACAACTGACAACTTTCCTTATAGAAAAAAAAGATTTGATTAGTTGTTTATTATGGTCATAGATCAGCAGTATAAAATATACTTTTTATGGAAATAAACACTTTCAATAGGTAGGTCTTTTAGCATGACTGGATATTAAGAAAATTTATGCCACTAAAACAGTGAAATCTTTGATATTGTATTATTAAACACATTATAGTATATTCTTGCCAAAATTATTTACATTTAAACAAAAATCATTTAAAATGTTGTATATGTCTATAGTTTACATAGGAATTATCTACAGTTTACATAGGGATTATTATGTAATGCTGTAGATTGTCTAACAAAAACATTTTCATACTATGTTTTGAGAAAGCCATCTCACTTCACTCATTTCAAAGGAGAAAACACTTTAAGATATTTTTTTCAGTGCATCCTAACATTTCCCAGTTTTTTAACAGAAAAAGTTCTCAATCTGGAATAAGTGAAATTCTTTTTATGCCGGGGGTTTTCTTACTCAAAAAGAAAAAAACCTGAAATAGTCCTCAAGACATATCCACACAACAATTTGAGCGTAAAAAACCCTGCCTTGAATTTCACTCATTCTAAAAGAGAAAATATTTTGCAGCAGTGTTTTTGCTAGTGCCTCCCCCAAATTTCCTAATTTTTCCTTCCCCTGGGCCGTCACATCTCTAATTGCTGGCCCTTTTTCTTCCAGACTAAGTGTCTGGAATATTTTTTAACAGCTTGATTTGTAACTTTTAGTTTACACTTAAAATTATTTCACAACACTCACTGATTCAGGAGAGACTAAGTTTAAGAGGTTTTCATATCCTCAAAAATTATTTTTCCTAACACAAATACAGAACATGCAGTTTAGCAGCCTATCCTGAAATGAGAATTTGGTCTACACTGGATAGTTTTCTATATAGAATGGTTGGTGAGTAGCTGAAAAAAATAAATGCTCAAGCATTTTGTGTTTGACTGTAAAGGTAACAGTTCTGAGGAGATGCAGTGCTTGGGTTGGGGGTAGAGGGGGGACTTACAGGATGCTGTCATTAAAAGGCAGCCTGTAAAATTTCATAACTTTTAAGAAGTGGGTTCCGAATTAGAGAAAAAACCCTGTCTGTTCTCTAAACAGCAGACCTGTCAGTGGTAAAGAGAACATTTCCAGTCTCAGGCAGGAAAGTGGACTATAACTAAAGTAAATAATACTAAGTCAACTTCAACAAGCGAGCAGACCACACCTCTTTTATGTGCATAACTTAGTTGGGCTGAAACGGTAATAGAAGCAAATCCCAAAACACTCTAAGCAAATACTTGACACCATCATGCACCGATATGCCCAGGTGAAAGGAGTGATAAGAAAAATCCATCATTACCTGCTGTGCAGATATGGCAAGACGAGTGCGGTGCCCAAGCAATGCCATTCACACATGCTCTGTGGTTGTTCAGCCTGGCAACAGGAGTACAAGGGACTCGGACGTCTAGAATCACCACCTCGGAAATAGAAGGAAAAAAACGGAACACCAGAAAAGAAACTTCAGGGGCAGTCAATCAAGATTTAGATAACTTTCACATATGCCATTTCCTTGCAGTTTCTTTAAAATAGCATTTCACACTGCATCCCTCTCTTGTAAAGCACATACACCATTCCATGTAGTTGATCTCAATATTGCAGGGGTGGGGAACTTTTTTCATGCCAAGGGCCATTTGCATATTTATAACATCATTCGGGGCCATCTGGCTGTAAATCTCCGGGTTGGGGGGGGGGGCTAGGGTTGCCAGGTATTCTTCGTCAACAGTGGGAGGCTTTGGGGGTGGAGCCTGAGGAGGGCAGGGTTTGGGGAGGGATTTCAATGCCATATAGCCCAATGGCCCAAGCGACCATTTTCTCCAGGGGAACTGATCTCTATTGGCTTGTAAAAGCAGGAGATCTCCAGCCAGTACCTAGAGGTTGGCAACCTTAGGAGAGGGAGGGAAAGAAGGAAGGAAAAAGGGAGGAAGGAACGAAGGGAAGAGAGGGAAAGAAAGAAAAGTAGGGAAAGGAAAAAAAGGACAGAGGGAGACAAAGAAAGAAAGAGACAGAAAAAGATGGAGAAAGAGGGAGACAAAGAAAAGGAGAGAGTGACAGAAAAAGAGGAAGAGAGAAAACTTTGCCCCCCCCCCCCCAGACACTTACCCGGCCTCGCACCTGATTGGAATGAAGCCTTCCCGCTTCCACTCCCCCCCCAAAGCCCCACCTCCTCCCTTGGTCCGCAACAGAGAAGTCGGGGGTGCACAGAATAGCCCGCAGCGCACAGGGCGCCGGGAGACCCCCCCCCTCCTGCGGAGGCTCGGTGTCCTGTCCCATTGACAGCTGCCCCAGCCCAGCTGGGCCCACCACCTGGTGCATCCGGAACATGAAGAGCCACTCTTCTGTGTGTGTGTGGGGGGAGCAGAATGTCAGATCCTCTCAGAGAAATTAGAACTTTAACCCCCCCCCCCGGATTCCCAGCAGAGGCTGCCGAGCGGTGGGAAGGGGCCCTTTGCAAAGGCAGCTGAAGGGTGCGCCGTGCGGCCCTAGCTAGCCATCAGCCACCAGTTCGGGCTGCCTGGAGGCGGGGACGGGAGCGGCGGGTTGCCCCAATGGTGCCGAGCCATGCTCCCTGGCCAGCGGCGCCCCGCGGGGATGGAACTCCGGGCTAGCTGGCTGTGCTCCAGCAACAGCAGCGCCCGGGGCCATATCCTGCGGCGCGAAGTTCGCAGGCCAGGGAGGAGCGGCGTGGGGCAACAGATCACAGGAGTGGGTGTGCTGGGGCGGAGCCGGCCACTCCCACGGAGTTCCTGGCCGGGTTCTCGGCGCGCCTGCGAGCCAGGCTGGGCCCCGCTGCCTCCCACGTACCCGGGGCAAGCAGGAGGAGGAGGAGGATCCCCCGCCCAGCCGGGCCTCGCCACCGCCTCTCCCACACTCACCCTCTTCAGACGGGCTATACAGGGGCCCACCGAGCTGGCGGCGCGGGCAGCGGGCAGGCCGGCAAGGCCCCGGCGGCACCAGTCTTGGCCGCCCCCTCAGCGCTGGCCGTGGCCGTGGCAGGGTCGAGCAGGGGGAGGGCTGTATAGGAGCCCACTGAGCCAGCTGCGCGGCTAGCGCGCAGGCCAGCGAGGCCAGCGGCACGAGTCTCAACCGCCCCAGCAGCATTAGTCTGCGGCACAAGGGTGCGGCCGGGGGATTGCCCCGCCACACAAGCAAGCTGGGAGGGGGAGGGGGTTCAGGGCTGGCATGCACTCCTGCCCCCCAGCAAAGCCTGAGAGGAGGCCCTGGCTAGCGGCAGCTAGCTCCGTGGAGCTCCCGGCCCTGGGATGGCAGGCCATGGAACTCCCAGCCTTGACAGGCGGGCCAGGGGCAGTTTAAAATAAGCTCGCGGGCCGCTTCCAGCCCACGGGCCGGAGGTTCCCCACCCCTGGTTAAGCAACAGGAAGCAAAGAGCAAGAATAAACTGACAGTTCTCACAATGAAATGAAGGGAGTTGTGGGGTCCCACAAAGATCAGTATAGGGACCAGTGCTATTTAATTTGTTTATACAAATGATTTGTAATGGAGGTGACAAGTGTAGTGGCCAAGCTGGTAGCTGATACTAAAGTTATTCGGGATGGTGAAAATCAGGGTGGATTACGAAAAATTCCAGGAGGATCTTTCTAAATTGGGTGAGTGGGCAACAAAGTGGCAAATGCTGGTGTGATGTACAATGGAACAAAAATCCTAACTTTAAATATGCCAATAGGTTCTGAACTGGTGGAGACCAAAACAGACATCTTGGGGTTGTATTGGAAAGCTTGATTAAAATGTTGGCCCAGTGTGCAGCAGCAGTGATAAAGGAAAACTTTATGCTGGGGATTATTAGGAAATAACTGAGAATAAAGCAGCCAACATTGTAGTGCCTTTGTACTGAGCAATGGTTCCCCCATATTGGAATACAGTTGTCATATGAGTTGTCATAGCTCAAAAAAAAGATATGGTAGAACTGGGAAAAAGTACAGAAGAGGGCAACCAAGATAATTAAGGGGTTGGGAGCACCTTTCCTATCAGGAAAGGTTGAAGATTCTGGAATTTTTCAGTTTAGAAAAAAGATGAGATGGGGGGGCATGATTTATAAAATTATGCATGGGGTGGAATAAGTGGACTTTCTCCCATAACACTACAACTACATCACACTACAACATAATAGCACAACTTGGGGCACCCAATGAAGTTGATGAACAGCAGGTTCAGGACAGACAAAGGTCAATACTTCTTTACTCAATAGTTAAATTGTGGAATTCACTTTCAGTGGAGGTGGTGAGGGCTTCTAGCACAGATGGATTCAACAAGGGGTTAGATGTATTCTTGTCAGATAGATCTGTCCATGGCTAAAGGGAACCTTTGTATTCAAAGGCAGTTAACTTCTGAAACCCAGTGCTAGTAGGCAACATCAGGGGAGGGTCTTGGCCTCTATGTACTGTCCGTAGGCTTCCAGTGCAGCTGATTGGCCATTGTGTGAAACAGAACACTGGACTAGACGGACCACTGGTCAGATCCTGCAGAGCTCTTAGGTGCTTATCAAGAGCAGAGTTGCTTTACAATAGGGTGGGATGTCATCATTTGTTCCAGACACAGCCTGCTCAGCGTCTCAGTCCTGCCTGCCACGACCCACTTGTGAGAAATAAATGTGTCTGAGCGCAGCAGCTATAAAGAATCCCTGAAGCAAAGAAAATAACCCTATGGCCTTCGGCATGTAGCCACAGAATCTGATTATCAAAAGTAGTCAGCACATTCCCAAGTACAATGCCTCAAAGGACATCGCCTCACCTCCATGCCATCCATTGCCATCGTAGCAAGGTAGTTGGGGTCCTGTTTATTCCAGCAAAGGCGGAGCAATGGGTGATGCTGAGGATCCTCATAGATAATAGTGCTGTGCTCTAGATGTCGCAAGTCAAACATCCTTACTGAGCCATCAGCACCAACAGAAGCAAACATGTCTCTGCCACCTCCTGCACGGCTGAATGCAATATCGTATACCTGTTCAGGGGCCAAGAACAGAAAATATGACAATAACAAAATGGGATTTACTTCACAATCACAGTCTTCTGCTGCAGGTCTTGTTATGCAAACACCCAAAATATCCATAAGGAGGACAACGCTGGTCACACAATCACAAACAAAGGCATCAGGCAGAGTCCTCACACCTTTGAGGACAGTACCAGCAGGAAAGTATCACAGTCATTAGTGCTCTTCCACAAAATACTTTGCCGTCTTTGGGGGTTACCGTACTTTGTATTCCCAGCGATGTATGAAGAGTTTGAAAATGTTATAAAAAACATCACTTTAAAAGGGCTTATGGATACTACGGCTTATAAATGGTTGAAAAACGTCTTCACAGCTAAAGGGGCCAAACAAAGTGCAAACAGTATTTTTTATAACGTTTTCAAACTCTTAATACATTGCTGGGAATACAAGCGCGGTAACCCCCTTTGTTATGCTCACGTGCAAAAACAAATGAGTTGCTAGGATAGAGAGAGGTGAATCCAACTCTGAAGTTGTAACTGAGCCCTGACAGAGCCCACTATCAGACACATCACTAGTCCCATTCCACAGATCAGATCAAGTTCTATTAACTGCAGAAGCTGAAAAGGACCTAATGGAGACAAAACATGCACCGTCACCTCTTTGTCATGAGCAATCAGCTGGGTCTTGACATGGCCTGACACCAAATTCACTCTCCCCAAGACCTGACCGGTCTCCAAACCCCAGATCGTGCAGGTTGTGTCAATGCTTGAGGTGCCTGGAGCAGAGGGAGAAAATCCATACCCATTATACATAGATGAAGCCACTGTATTTAAGTGCAATAATACATTATGGCATACTTGTGAAATCAGAGCAACCGAGTTTGTAAATTAAAGAATAAATTAGTTCTAGTCTTGGTCATTGTGGCAGGCTACCCACCAACAAACTGCCTGGTGGGGCAAGGACAAGCCCTTGGGCCCAGGAGCAAGGCTCACCCAGGGCAGGAAGGGGCAGTCAGGTCAGCCACCGCAACAGGGCAGCTCTGAAAGTCTGCCACAGGGAAGCCCGAAAAGTGCACAGGCAGCGGGCAAGCCCATGGCCCTCTGGCCCGGGTGGTTTCAGGCAGGGAGTGGCTGTGGAGATCAGGGACCAGAGAAGAGGAGGGCCAGGTGTGAAGCTATAAAAAAGAAGGGAGGGGGAAATGAAAGGAGGCTGGCGGGAGAAAAAGTAGGCAAGACGAAGCATTGGGGCTCTTCTGTGTAATACAATGAAACCCTGAGGTGGGTGAAATGAACCACACCTTCAGGTGTGTGGAGAGTTGAATAAAGCAACCTGCGTAAGAAAACAGCGGCTGGGCCGGTGATTTCAAAACCCCAGGGTACAATGTTCACCTGCCCAGAGAGGACACTACAGTCACATCTGTCTAATATTTAAAAGTATTAATTTGTTAGTACTAAAGTTTCACAAATTATAAAAAACGTATGAAACAAAAATATTAAATTTTAATCAACTCTACTGTAACATTATACAAATATGTGTGTATGAAAGTGAAATGCAAATAATATTTGCTAAAATCTCTTGGAAGCCAAGAGATGGCCCAAATAATGGAACATTTTAAAAAGGAATTGAAACTTTACAAGACATAAATCAAATTTAATTAAGTTTAAGGGAGGCTCACTATGACAAGAAAAGCTTCAGATGTGTGAGGAGCAAACACAAGAGTAAAAGAGGCAATAGGCCCACTCTTGGGGGGAAATGGAGAAACTCTGACAGTTTTCCCCCTGAAGCAGAGAATGGGCTCGCCTAGAGCTGACAGTAGGCAAGGCATGGCATTAGCGCTGCTGGCTGACATGGACAGAGAGGTTGCTGAGAAGCACCTGGCTGCGTACAGATCCCCCGGGCCAGAGGGTATGCACCTGAGAGCGCTCAAAGAACTTTCTTGAGAGCCTGAAGAGCCTTGATCCATCATACTCCAGACCTCTTGGAGTATGGGAGATGCGCCACAAGACTGGAGGAGGGCAAATATTATCCCAGTTTTTAAAAAAAGTGAAGAGAGATGACCCAGGAATCTACAAGCCAGTCAACAATTTAACTATGCGTTGTGTGAAAAAATACTTCCTTTTATCTGTTTTGAATCTCTCACCCTTCAGCTTTAGCAGATGACCCCGTGTTCTAGTATTATGGGAGAGGGGAAAAAACTTCTCCCTGTCCACTCTCTCCAAACCATGCATAATTTTATAGACCTCTATCATGTCTCCCCTCGGCCCCCTGATCAAATGGGTTGTCACTTAGAGGAGGGCAGGGAGCTGTTCCTGTTGGCAGCAAAGGAAAGGATTCGCAATAATGGGTTTAAATTACAGGTGGAAAGGTACCGGCTAGATATTAGGAAGAAATTTGTTACAGTGAGAGTAGTTCAGCAGTGGAATCAGCTGCCTAGGGAGGGGGTGAGCTCCCCCTGTCCGGCAGTCTTCAAGCGGCAGCTGGACAAACGCTTGTCAGGGATGCTCTAGGCTGATCCTGCACTGAGCAGAGGGTTGGACTAGATGGCCTATGTGGCCCCTTCCAACTCTATGGTTCTAAGATGAAGAATAAGGGGCATCTGCTCCTAATTTCTTCAAATATGAGGAACAAGGAACGTTTCCCCATCTGCTCCCCAAACCCATGACATAATTCAAACTATCACCTACCCAAGCTCATTCACAGAATATTTGACTACCATCAAAAAGGCTAGCAATATACAATATTTGACACTATCCTAATGACAAAGTTAAAGAGTAGTAGAATATGCATATGAGTAATGTACCGTCAAGTCACAGATTACTTCAGCCAACCCTGTAGGGTTTTCAAGGTAAGAGGTTTTCAAGAGCCAGCATGGTGTAGTGGTAAAGAGCAGTGGTTTGGAGCAGTGGACTCTGATCTGGAGAAAGGGGTTTGATTCCACATGAGTGGCGGAGGCTAATCTGGTGAACTAGATATGTTTCCCCGCTCCTACACACGAAATCAGCTGGGTGACCTTGGGTAAGTTACAGTTCTATTAAGAGCCCCACCTACCTCACAAGGTGTCTGTTGTGGGGAGGGGAAGGGAAGGCGATTAAGGTTTGATTCTCCCTTAAGTGGTAGAGAAAGTCGGCATATAAAAACCAACTCTTCTTCTTCTAAGGGACAAACGGAGGTTTTGCCATTGCCTTCCTCTGCATAGCAATCCTGGACTTCCTTGGTGATCTCCCACCCAAGTACTAACCAAGGCTCACCCTGCTTAACTTCCAAGATATGACGAGATCAGATATTGAAGTACTATGCCACTGAGCTGAACTTATTCTCTTTTAACATGACTGGAAGATGTAGAAAGAGAATGATGGCCATTAAATGAAGAAACAAACCAATACAAAAGCTTTTACTTCAAACAACATGTTCATCCACAAAGCATAACAACCATTTTAGCTTGTCAATAATACATGGGAGATTGCATTTGGATGGCTCAGAAGAATTGAAGTTAACCTTTTCTGGGTGTGTGTAAACATTAATTTGAAAACAACTTTTCTGCTTTTAGTACTTTTCATGATTGGGCATGTTCCTAAAATGAGAAAAATCTTAGGATGAAATCTTTACACCAAGAGGAAGTTTTGCTACTACACCATCAAGCCTCACAACAAAATGGCCACTCTTGTGATGGAGAGTACAACCAGACATTGTTATACTGTTTTTTGAAACTAATTCTGCTAAATGGAGAGAGGCAACATTATTGGTTTTGAGCATATCTTCCCCTCCTGCACAATATTTCAGTTTTACCCAGCAAATAAGGATCCACTTCATTCCAATCAAAGGACGTTAGTGGTGCACAGAAGTCAGAATTCTTGTTGTTGTTCAGCAAACACTCAAGTCTGGTCTCTGTTTCACCCACCTGCAACATGAAATGTAAATGTTATATTGGCCACTGTAACTAATCTACTTGCCTATTTAAAAGATGAACACACTCAAGGAGTCTATCACATGGGGAAAAAACATTTCCACAACCTGTTCTCTTAAGCTGCATTTAAAATATTTTCATCTTGCCCTTCCCAAAGGCTCAGGTTGCTAACAAGATTTTAAAAGCAAAGCAGAAACAAAACCCCTTTATACAAAGAAATTAAAACTCAGCCCATTCAAACCTCTTACCAGCTGTCAACACTTTCCAGCGTCCAGGACAGAATATATTTTTCTGACCAGAAATGGAAAAGTCTAATATTCAATCTTAATAAAAAGCTTTCTGAAATAACCAGATTTTAAAGGCTTTTCAGATGGTAACAGACAGATGGCCCAATGCAGAGTTTCAGGCTCCTTTGCTGCCTAAGGTATTGTTGCATCAAGAAAGTCGCATGTTTCTATGCAGGCTGGACACAATGAAAACTCTCAAGGATTCTGCATTCTGTTAAGAGAAGGGTTTTCATAGAATCACAGAGCTGGAAGGGACCACCAGGGTCATCAAGTCAAACCCGCTGCATAATGCAGAAAATTCACAACTACCTCCCCCACACACCTAGTGACCAGAAGATGGGCAGGTTTTAGATTCTTTTGACTAAGGCACCCTAAAATCAAATTGACTGGGACCCTCCTCTTGGCGGTAACTTTCAATCTGAAAGGGAAGTTGCCTTTTACTCTGAACAGCGCTCAACTGCTACTCATGTTAGTCAGCCCACACTCAATCCAGGAACTTTGAATAAAAACACCCTCCAAAAAGCCAACTTACTCTCCATACACGCAGGTAGTCCCCACTGGTCGCCAAAAGATCTGGATAAACCCCCTTGGTATCTGGGATCCACATTAGCTTGGTAGTAGGATATGGGTGATCAAACGTATTCCTACAAATGAACTCTGAGCTTTCTTCATCTAGCCCAACAAGTTGGACCTATAAGAAGAAGATATTATTCTCATTCACAGTTCTGTCTGCACATCATTTTCCAATCCCAGTTTTTGTACAGTATTCAGGAAATATAACATGGACACACTTTTGTGAATTCTTACAAGTGACATGGATAACTAAATATCTACAACCTCTTCTTTCTCTCCCATCGTGAGGTGGGGCAGGATAGATCAATTCTTGCTTCCAGATAATGCCACAACCTGATGCCCATACCCATTTATCAACAATAGGCCACCCATCACAAACCCAGGGACTAGGTCCTGAAACACACTGGTCTCCATATACACTCAAGTGACCAATGCCCTTCTGCTATTTCTGTTGGCCAAACTGAATAAACAGACACTGATCAGATACTGAAAACACTCCGATAACAGCACTGGAACACTTTGACCTCTCTGGATATTCAATCAGAGTCCCCTGGATTCAAGCAAGGAAGTGCTAAGTGAAAATGCAGGGATGTACTAAAACAAATGACAGGAATGCCCATCGGGAACAATGGAAAAGGTCAGAAGGCCCACTGGATAGAATGTGAGCCAGGAATGCTGACTTGCATAGCTTCTGTTGAAATACATTACAGCACACACAATAGTTGTAAACTAAATGTAGAACAGATTTAGAGAAACCTGCTCGGAGACTGGAACGATAGGCCCTGGGACCAGATAAACTGCTGCGATCCTGGACTGACAGCCCCCAGAATCGAATGTCAATCCCTGGAACCAGAGAACTATTGCGGGACTGGAATGTCAGTTGCCAGATTGGAATGATGGTCCCTGGCACAGCATGAGTTTTGTGAGACTGGAATGACAGCCCCAGAGACTGGAATGACAGTCCTCAGGGTAGAATAAGGGTCCCTGGGATCAGAAAAACTGCTGTAGCAATGACAGCCCCCAGAGTATAGTGCCAGTCCCTGAGAGAGGTGTAAGTACTCTGGGACTGGGATGACAGCCCCTGAGTGCGGATACACTGCTCTGGGACTGGAGAGAAGGCCTCCGAATGGAATGAGGGTCCATAGGACTGGATTTATATCTGTAAACGGCGCCAAATGAAGTAACTGATACAAACCTCATGACCCTAGAAGGAAACAACACAGCTGAGAAGCAGCATAACTAATGAGTCAGTGCTGACTTCCGCCCCCCCCCCATGTCTCTTGGCACTTGAAAAGGTGCGGGGTAGCGGGGGGGGGGGGGAGATCTGCACCACAGGCCCAACCAGAATCGTGGCATTTTAACATCACTTTAAAAGGGCAAGAGCTCTTCATAGCAGCCAAGAGCTCTTCATCACATTTAGTTTGGCCCTTTGTCAGCAGCTGATAAACATATCAGTACATATCAGTACCAACACGCCCAGGGCAAATTCACATCAGAAGACTGCATGGTGTTCTCGCGCTACTGCAGAAGGTAATATCATGCTGCTTGACTACCATCGGCCACCATAAAACCCCCAAAGTATTTCACTTGCAAATAGTGTGAGCGTTGGTGGTGGTGGAAAGCGCTGTCAAGTGACAGCTGACTTATGGCTACCCTGTCAGGTTTTCAAGGCCAGAGATGTCCAGCGGTGGTTTGCCACGGCCCGCCTCCACCAGGGTGTTCTGAGAGAACTGCGACAGGCCCAAGATCACCCGGCAGGCTTCACGTGGCGGTAAAGACACGCAACAGGACGTGACGTGCAACGTACAGTGAAATGGGCTTTGGGCTACAGAAACCAGACAGAAATCTAAAATAGAGATGAAGCAAACCTGGAACAAAGCACAATAATGTAAATATGGCATGCTAACTGGCCCCCCCCCCTCTAGGGCAGCCCTTCCCAGTCCTTGCAGATGGTTCTCGTGCCCCCCTCGGTCTTCCCCTCTCCCGGCGAAGCAGCCCAGAGCGCCTCCCGCCCGCCCGCCCAGCACCGCGGCTCCAGACCCCTCCTGGCCCAGGCGGCGCTTGGCCCCGCCGCATCATCAGCCACCGCGCGGCCCGGCCCGGCCCGGCCGCGCACCCGGGGCGCCTCCCGCCAGCCGGCCTCCCGCCCAAAGCGGGGACCGCCGCGTCCTTCCGCGCACCCCCCCCTGCCCGCCCCGCTTCCCGCTCCATCCCACCCGCCGCCGCCGCCGCCGCCCCCTGAAGCCCGCGGGGGGGCCGGAACTCTCCGGCACCTCGACGCTCCCCCTCCCACCCGGGCCGCCGGGCCGCCTTCCGCACCGGGGGGGGGCTGCGGGGGGGGGCGGCGCCGCTCGGCTTCCCGGCCCCTCCCCCCCTGCAACCGCCGCTCGCCTCCCCTCCCCCCCCCCACCTTGTTGTTGTACTCCTCGACGAAGCTGCCGAGGGCCAGGCGGAAGCGCTTGTCGGGCCGGACGCTCCAGTTCATGGCGTAGACGGTCCAGGGCGCCTCGTACTTGTAGATCTCTTTGCGCTTCCCGTGCAGCGACATGGCGGGCGGGCGGGCGGGCGGGCGGCCTCCGCGGCGGCCTCCTCCTCCTCCTCACTCCGCCTGGGCCTCCCCCCACCGGCGCGCCCGACGCTCCTGCTCGGCCTCCAGGAACCGCGGCGGCGGCGGCGGCCCCCCGACTCGCGCCCACCCCGGCCTGTGATTGGCCATCCCCGCCGCCCTTAGGCCCGCGTACCCGTTCCTCATTGGCTTCCCGCAGCCCCCTCCGCTTAAGCGCGCGTGGGAGTTTTCATTGTGGCCGTCGATTGGTGGGACGGGCTGTCGCTCTTCGCCCACGCCCGCCGCCCCGAGGAAGCGTCCGCCTATGAACAGCGGCTTTACTGGCAGGGGGCCGGGCGACGGGGGGGGGCCTTGTGCTCGGCGGAGGCGTGTCGCGCTTTGGCGGGCCTGGGGCGCTGCAGCCTCGCTCTTGCCGGCAGGGGGCGCTCTCGCTGCTCAGCGGCTCTTCCGCCCGGAGGGGGGAAACCCAGCGCGCTGACCCCGCCCCCCCCGCCCCCGCCCGGGCAGGGGGGGCTGCCGGCCCCGGGAGGCGGGGGGAGCCGAGCCGCGCGCGCACCGGCGGGTTTCCAATCTGTGAGGTGGGGCCCCGCCCCCCGCCCCGCCCCCGCCCCGCCCTCGTCGCGCTCCGTTGACGCGGGAGGTTCGGCTCGGAAAGGCGGCCGCCAGCAGCGCCGCACAATAGTCGCTTCGAGGGCGGGGCGGGGCGGGGCGGGGCGGGGCGGCCGCTTCTCTCTCTCTCTCTCTCCCCCCCCCGCAGCAGCAGCAGCAGCAGCACACGTGGTTTCCTGTTGCCTCTGTGCTGAATGCTTTCTCTTTGGGGGGGGAGGGGTGTGTGTGCCAAGAAATGGGTACTTTCCTCCGCCCAGACTGCGGGCCCCGCTAAGACGGGCGCCCCCCCCCCCCGCCATCGATCCTACAGGAGCCCCCTTACTAACCGCTCCTGCGCCATGGGAGGAGTTTTAAAGTATGTTTCAAGGTACGCTTGAACTAGGGTTGTAGGATGACGTTGTGACCGGCTCTGAGCCCGGCTTGCCAGCAATGAGGGCCGGGTAGACACGCAACAAGTAAATCCTGGCCTTTTGCGTCTTGAGTGAAAACGGACAGCAGCCTAAATGCTGAATTTTTGCCACAGACCGGACTTCGTGGAGCCCTGCCTCTCGGACTGCTGGTCTGGTGTTTCTGCTTGTATCCCGGTCTCCGTCCGTCCAAGACCAACTGTCACCCCTCTCAATATCCAGTGACCATCAGGGCGCAGTGCCTTGGCTTCCTCTTTGATGCTCGTGCCTCCCTTCTGTGCTTCCCATATTTAGCCTGTTGTCAAACGATGTCACCTCCATTTACAGCTTGGCCCTTCTCCTCACTGTCTCAGTACTTCCTCGGGTGGTTCTCTAGCCATCTTCTTCCTTGATACTGCAAGCTCCTTTTTATTGATTGGTTTCTTGCATTTCTATCCCGCCCTTCCCTGCAAGCCGGGCTCAGAGCGGGTGACAACAAACATAGATTGCCAACCTTCAGGAATTGCCCAGAGAAAAACACTGTTTTGCCAACCTCAATTGCTTGCCTGGAGATCAATTATATGGTTGCCAATCTGTAGGAGTTGCCTACATCTTTATAAATGATTTGGATGAAGGAATAGAGGGGATGCTTATTAAAGTTGCAGATGGTACTAAATTGGGAGGGGTGGCAAATATGGTAGAAGACAGAGCCAGGATACAGGATGATCTTGACAGGCTGGAGAATTGGGCTAAAACTGATAAAATGCCCTTCAACAAAGATAAATGTAAAGTTCTGCATTAAGGCAGGAATAATCAAATGCATGATTATAGGATGAGGGAGACTTGTCTGAGCAGTAGTGTGTGCGAAAAGGATCTTGGGGTCTTAGCAGACCAAACACTGAACATGAGTCAGCAGTATGATGTGGTAACTAAAAAGGCAAATGCGATCTTGGGCTGTATCAACAGAAGTATAGTGTCCAGATCACACAAAGTCCTGATTACTGCTCCAGTTAGATCGCACCTAGAGTATTATGTTCAGTTTTGGGCACCGCAATTTAAGAAAGATGTAGACATGCTGGAACTTGTTCAGAGGAGGGCAACAAAGATGGTGAGGGGTCTGGAGACCAAGTCCTATGAGGAAAGGTTGAGGGAGCTGGGTATGTTTAGCCTGAAGAGGAGAAGACTGAGAGGGGATATGATAACCATCAGTTGCTTGCCTGCAGACCAATTATGTGGTTGCCAATCTGTAGGACTTGCCTTGGGGAAATCTCCCTCATTTCCAACCTCCTGGATGATCCTAGGGGAAGAAATACAATTGCCAACCTTAACCCTAACCCTAACAAAACCTCCTGGACTTGAGTGGGGAAAAATTCTGTAGTTGACAACGTCCTGGACAATCCCTTGGGGGTCCCTTCCAACATTCCAGCTTAACTGGATGGTGCCCCTGTATCTGTGAGAATATGGGAGGGGGGATGAGATGATCACTCCTCTGTGCTTGGGAACGATGCCAGTCAGGACCGGTTGGGTCCATCTAGAACAGGGGTCGGCAAACTCATTAGTCAAAAGAGCCAAATATCAACAGTACAATGATTGAGATTTCTTTTGAGAGTCAAATTTCTTAAACTATATAGGTAGGTATACTGTTTATTAACTTAATAAACTTTAATTAAAGTTTTAAGTCTTAATTAAACTATAGGTACACTGAATAAAACTTGATATCATACTTAACAGTGATCTTTATTGATAAAAATTAAATGGTAAGTCCCTGCCATTTCCCCCTCCCTGTCTGGAGTCCTCGTCTGGAGGCCTGGTCTACCGCCATAAAAGCCTATTGGTAGACCTGGCCTCCGGCTGAGTCCCATTGGGAGGCCAGGTCTACCCACTGGCTTTCTTGGCAGTAGACCTGGCCTCCGGAGGCCCATAGAAGCCAATTGGTGGACCTGGCCTCTGAAGGGGGACTTTTTCCCCTCCTCGGAGTCCAGGTCTACCGCCAAGAAAGCCAGTGGGTAGACATGGCCTCCCAATGGGACTCAGCCGGAGGCCAGGTCTACCAAAGGAAGCCCGCCCTGCCCAACAGCTGATAGGCGGGGGGGGGGGGCAGGAACTGCTGAGCCGCCCCAGCAATTGGGCTGCTAGAGGGGAGGGGAGGCTTTAGCCTCCCAACCATTGAGGGCAAGGGAAAGGGGGACCTGGCCATTCTCCACGGCGGGGGTGCGGAGAGACAGCGCGCCCGCTCGCCTGCTCTCTCACACTCGCTCTCTCTCGCTCTCTCTCAGGCGCTCCGGCTCCGCAGCCCGGCTGCCGGCGTGAGCGGGTGCGAGAGCAGGGGCTCCGAACCAAGTTCGGAGAGCCGCACTCAACGGTCCAAAGAGCCGCATGTGGCTCGGGAGCCGCAGTTTGCAGACCCCTGATCTAGAGTATTCTCCCTGGTTTACATCCTGATTGGGAGAAAGTGGGTCATCTGACCAGGGTCTAGAAATCCATAAGGGCAGTTAGGCCTTATGGTACAAAACCCCACCACCACCTTTTAGTGCCTCTATGCTTATGCTCGCCTTGCTTCACAAGAAACCGCACCTCAAGTAACGCAAAGCTCGTGCCCAGCCAGCTTGGCTGAGACCAGAACCAGCCTACAGCAATGAGTTAGACTGCCTGCTAAGTAATAGGTAGTAAGTATTTCTGCCTAGCTTAAGACTTTATTTTCTTGCCAGTGTGCCTTAAACTGTAACCTGTGTTTTAATCTACATTTTTGAACTTTCTTAATAAAGCTTTTTCAGCTTTTTAAAAGGCTGTGGTTTATTTTGGGTCTGCTGGTCCATGCTCAGTCCTGGTATCAACAAGTCAAGGAGTTCCTGGAGAGGACTCAGGCATGACAAACAGTAGCAGAAGATTTAGAAATAATGGGGTAAACAGAATGAGGAAGGGGAAAAAAGAAAACAAAAGCAGACACAGCTGGCTAAAAAAGATAGGAATTTAAGACAGCTCAGGAGCAGCATCAACATGTGACTGAAACGCCACCAGAAAAATAACTTGGTTGCCAGTAGGTTGGTAACAGAGCTTGCCTGCAGGGAAATTCCTTGGTTGCCAAACTCCAGGGCTTGGCTGGAGAAAAATATGGTGGTTGCAGGTCTCTAGGGCTTGCCTGGAGAAAAATTCCCTAGCTGCCAACATCCAGGTTTTGACTGGAGAACAATTCAGTGTTTGCCAACCTCCTGGACATGGTTGGAGAAAAATAGGTTGGTTGCCAACCTCCAGGGTTCACCGGGAGAAAAATTCCCTGGTCACCAACCTCCAGGGATTGCCCAGAAAAAAATTCCCTGGTTGCTAACCTCCAGGGCTTGGCTGGCGAAAAATTCCCTGGTTGTCAACCTCCAGGGCTTGGCTGGAGAAAAATAGGGGATTCACAAACCTGCAAGGCTCCTATGGAGAAGAATTCCCTGGCTGCCAGCCTCCAGGACATTCCTGGAAAAAAATACAGTGGTTGCCAGTCCCTAGGGCTCACCTAGAGAAAAATTCCCTGGTAGCCAACCTCCAGGGCTTGCCTAGAGAAAAATAAAGTGCTTGCCAACCACCAGGGCTCTCCTGGAGAAGAAATCCCTGGTTGTCAAGCTCCAGGGCTTGCTTGGAGAAAATTTCCCTAGTTGCCAGTCTCTAGAGCTTGCCTGGAGAAAAATATGTGTTTAAGAACAAAAGCCATGCTGGATCAGACCAAGGCCCATCAAGTCCAGCAGTCTGTTCACACAGTGGCCAACCGGGTGCCTCTAGGAAGCCCACAAACAAGACGACTGAAGCAGCACCATCCTGCTTGTGTTCCACAGCACCTAATATATTCGGCATGCTCCTCTGATCCTGGAGAGAATAGGTATGCATCATGGCTAGTATCCATTTTAACTAGTAGCCATGAATACCCCTCTCCTCCATGAACATGTCCACTCCCCTCTTAAAGCCCTCCAAGTTGGCAGCCATCACCACATCCTGGGGCAGGGAGTTCCACAATTTAACTATGCATTGTGTGAAGAAATACTTCCTTGTATCTGTTTTGAATCTCTCACCCTCCAGCTTCAGCAGATGACCCTGCATTCTAGTATTATGAGAGAGGGAGAAAAGCTTCTCTCTGTCCACTCTCTCCAAACCATGCATAATTTTATAGACCTCTATCATGTCTCTCCTAAGCCGCCTTCTTTCCAAGCTAAACAACCGTAAGCGTTTTAACCGCTCCCCATAGGACAGTTGCTCTAGTCCCCTAATCATTTTGGTTGCTCTTTTCTGCACCTTCTCAAGCTCAGTAATATCCTTTTTGAGGTGTGGTGACCAGAACTGTACACAGTATTCCAATTGTGGTCTCACCATAGATTTGTACAAGGGCAGTATGATATCAGCAGTTTTATTCTCTATTCCTCGTCTAATTATGGCCAGCATGGAATTTGCCTTTTTTACAGCAGCCACACACTGGGTGGACATCTTCATCGAGCTATCCACAACCACTCCAAGATCCCTTTCTTAGTCTGTCGCTGCCAGCACAGATCCCATCAGTGTATATTTAAAGCTGGGATTCTTTGGCCCAATATGCATCACTTTACACTTGCTCACATTGAATCTCTTTTGCCATTTTAATGCCCATTCCTCCAGTTTGTAGAGATCCTGTTGCCGGAAACTGCATACATGAATAGAACATAGTCTTTGCCCATTTGAAATCCATAGAAACAAACAGATTACAAGGAGTTTACAAGGATTTTAACAACCTGTCTCTCAAAGACACAGCCTGTCTCTTAGAAAGATGCTTCAAGGATACAGAGTGACTCTAATGAGATAAGATGACTGAATGACTTCCAAAAGACAGAAACGGGATGTAACTGACTTTCAGTTTGTACTTTGATAACAATGATGTAATGTAATACTTTCTATCATGTTATGTTTATATCTTTTGTAAAGTTAAGAAAGTCTTATAAAGGCAAGAAATGTATTGAATTAACCATACTCTAAGCACAATGTAAATGCTGAAAAAGTTATATTGTAAGAATTATCATACTGCCATAAAACTGACTATTTAGTTTAAGTACTTCATAGGCACAATGACCTACTGAAGGCAGGAACTCCTTATAAGGAAATAGCTGCTGGTTTCTCAAAGGTAATGGGACAATCTCAAGAATCAGATTCTGCCAAAGTGGCAAGGACAAGAAACGGATTCTGATCTTGAATAGTATAAAAGGAAGAGCTCCCCAGCCAGCAGGCAGAGTTCCTGACAAGTTGATACCCATTGACTTGAAAAGGATCTCTCCATCCCTGACCTGGGATGTAAAAGATTTGGGACTTTGATTCTTGCATGGATAAGAGCTCTCAAGACAACAGAGGTGTCTTTAAGTGTTTAGTTCTTGTACGGCAGGGGTGGGGAACATCAGGCCCGGGGGCCGTATAAGGCCCGTGAAGTCATTTGGTCTGGCCCTTCATGGGTCCTGGCAGATCTCTAGCTCAGAAGGATTTAAGACTGGCGATCCGCCCCCTCCCGCAGACAGAAATACTCTATTCAAGGCAGATGTGAGTTTGTTTTGGCAAGAAAGGGAACCTTTTCCCCCCCTTGCATAGTTGTTAGCTATGGAGCTGCTAGGACCCCCCAAGAAACTGTGTTAACCTTTTCCCACCCGGGCCATGGAGAAACGTATTCCCTCTGTACTACAAGAGGGCTGGGGGCGGAAGTGGCGTATGGCCCGCGAATAATGTTACCAATATCCAAATGGCCCTTGGCGGAAAAAAGGTTCCCCACCCCTGTTGTACGGGCTAGATACTTTCAAATACCTTCATTACTTTTACAGATCTACCTGTGAGACTGGAGAACTCCCAAAGGGGATTCTTAGCCAGACAGACAGCCCTAACTAGGACTGGATGTTGTGAGAGTCTCAACCTAGCTGTGCTAACTTCGCGAAATCACTTGCTCAGACTTGGATGCAGAAACAAAGGATTTATTGAAGGCTTCAGATAGTACCAGACAGACACGGGTTAGAAGTTGCAAGTGAGCTGGCTTATCGGGGTTACAGTATATATCTACTACAAGTCTCTTTTGTCGTGGGAAGTTACAAGATAGATTGGTGCAATACAAAACATCAAACAGGTCCCAGAGAGACTGTTAGGACTATCAGATCCCCAAGGCCATATTCGGCCCGAGGGAGTGCATGCAGGAAGCGCAGCAGGGGAGGGCAAGAACGGCACCTGGGAAAGACGGATGAGGCGCCGGGGCCCAGGAAGGCAAGGGAGGTGTGAACTGCTTTTACGAGTTCAAAGGAACAGAGATAGAGGAAGCAGGAATGAGCAAAGGGGAGTCAGAGACACATGGCCCTCACATTCTGCCCCCCTTAAGGCCTCCCCCCGCAAGGTCGGGAGGGCGAGGCTTATCGGGGTAGGCGCAGTGGAACTCGTGAACGAGGCGGGGGCCGCCATGTGTGGGGCTGCCACCCATTCATCCTGTGCAGGGCCCAGATGTTTCCATCGGACAAAGTAATACAGTTTTCCCTTCTTCCACTTGGAATCCAAAACCTTGGACACCTCCAGGTGCGTGTCCCCACCTACTACTGTCGGAACCTCAGGTCGAGGGGGGGAGTGGAATTGGGGAGCGGGTACGAAAGGTTTGAGAAGGCTGATATGAAACACGGGGTGAACGCCCCTAAGGGTCTTCGGCAGTTCCAATTCCACAGTGACATCATTGATCACCCGGGAAATGGGGAAAGGACCCACAAAACGATCGTTTAGCTTTTTGCAGGGCCGAAGTGAGCGCAGGTTCTTGGTGGAGAGATAAACTTGTTCCCCCACCTTGAGCTCCCAGCCCGGGGACCGATGTTTGTCGGCCTGTTCCTTGTACTTGCGCTTGGCCCTCTCCAGGTTTTTTTGTAACCAGGGCCAAGTGGATTGAACCACCTGCACCCACTCCTGGACCTCCGGAACGGCCTCGAGTTCAGGAGTGACGGGGGTGGAGCCGAAAGGGCCAAATTCCGTACCGTACACCACCTGGAAAGGGCTAAACCCAGTAGAGGAGTGGGGAGCGTTGTTGTAGGCATACTCAGCAAACGGCAGTAGGTCCACCCAATCGTCCTGGTGGTAATTAACATAGCATCGGAGATAACACTCGACCACTGCATTTACACGCTCGGTTTGACCATCAGTTTGGGGGTGGTAAGCTGAGGAGAGACCCTGTTCCTCCACCCCCATCAATTTCAGGAAGGCACGCCAAAATTTGGCAACGAACTGGACCCCCCTGTCGGAGAGGACCTTTCTAGGAATCGAGTGAAGCCTCAGGACATGAGTAACGAACAGTTTGGCTAGTCCCTGGGCCGAGGGGAGTCCGGCACAGGGGACGAAGTGGACCTGTTTGGAGAAAAGGTCCGTGATCACCCATAGGACCGTCTTACCCCGGCTAGGAGGTAGATCGGTGATAAAGTCCATGGCGATCACTTCCCAGGGCCGGGAGGGCGTTTCTAAGGGCTTCAGAAGCCCCGGGGGTTTTCCCATCCTTTTCTTTGCAGTGGCGCAGATGGGGCAGCTGCGCACGTATAGTTCCACATCGGCTCTCATGCCCGGCCACCAAAATTGCCATCTCACTAGGTGCAGGGTTTTTACAAAACCAAAGTGACCCGCAAGCTTGGCCCCGTGGACAAGTCCCAAGACCTCCTTGCGGAGAGGCGAAGGGACATAAAGCTTTCCACCCTGCACCCAGTAGGAATCCCGTTGTTCCATGCCGGTGGGAAGAAGCTGTTGTTCCGCTTCCTGCAGAGACGCATCTCGGAGTCTCTGTTGGAAGGCTTCCGGAACTCCCTTGAGCATGGGACTACTCGGTTGGCGGGTTTGGGACCGGGTGGTGACGGCTAAACCTGGGACCTCCCCCCGTTGCTCAGGGGTGAACAGGGAGTCCACGGGACGGTCAAAGTCGTTGCGGTATTGGGGAAGTCGGGACAGGGCATCAGCCAGGGCATTTTCTTTCCCAGGGACGTGCTTAAGGGTGAATCGGAACTTGGCGAAGAATTGAGCCCACCGAATCTGTTTGGCGTTGAGCTTTCTAGCCCCCTTGAGAGCCTCCAAATTTTTGTGATCGGTACACACTTCAAACGGAAAGTCCGCCCCTTCGAGAAAATGCCTCCAGATGGTGAGGGCATGCTTTACCGCCGCCGCCTCCTTCTCCCAGATAGCCCAGTTGATTTCGGACTGAGAAAATTTCTTGGAGAAGTAGGCGCACGGTCTCAAATCCCCACTGCCGTCCCTTTGTAGGAGTGCCCCTCCCATGGCCACGTCCGAAGCGTCCACCTGGACCACAAAGGGTTTAGAGCAGTCCGGGTGGGCTAACACGGGTTCGGACGAAAAGAGCAATTTTAGCTCATCGAAGGCCTGCTGGCAGGGGGGGACCACTGCAACCTGGCTGAGGGTAGCGCGGCGTTAGCTCCCTTCCCCTTGGTGCGCAAGAGGGAAGTGAGGGGAAGAGCCACCTGCGCAAAATTGGGTATGAAGTTGCGGTAGAAGTTGGCAAACCCCAAAAACTGTTGCAATTGTCGGCGTGTGGTGGGGGGTTCCCAATCCCGCACTGCCTGAACCTTACCGGGATCCATCTCCAACCCCTGGTGGGAAATCACATAGCCCAGGAAAGTGATGGAGGGTTGGTGGAATTCACATTTTGACACCTTAGCATACAATTTATGGTCCCGTAGACGTTGGAGGACCTCACGCACAAGGCGGACATGCTCGTCCATGGTTTCAGAATAAATGAGAATATCATCTAGGAATACCACCACCCCCCGAAATAACAAATCATGTAATACTTCATTGATTAATTGCATGAAAACACTCGGAGCCCCCGAAAGTCCGAACGGCATCACTAAATATTCAAACATGCCAAAACAACTTGAAAAGGCCGTCTTGGATTCGTCCCCCTCCTTAATGCGGATGCGGTGATAGGCTTCCACCAAATCCAGTTTGGTGAATATTCGGCCTTCCTTCAATTGTGCTAGAAGGTCTGGAATGAGAGGGAGGGGGTAAGCGTTCGACTGAGTGACAGCATTCAGTCTACGAAAGTCAATACACAGTCTCAAGTCCCCTGTTTTCTTTTTGACAGAAAAGGCGGGGGCGGAGTACGGAGCTTTGGAGGGACGTATGAAGCCCCTTGCTAGGTTAGTGTCCAAATAGTCTCGCAACACCGTCTTTTCATTAGGACTCATGGGGTAAACCTTCCCCTTGGACAACTTGCCTTCTCCCACGATCTCAATCGCGCAATCGGTTTCTCGGTGTGGGGGCAGCTCATCACATTCCCTCACATCAAACACATCAGCGAACTGGGAGTACTCCGAGGGTAGATGGGGTGTAGCGGGGATGGGCTCGGGGGCACCCACCAACGCGGCGGCCGGGGCGCAAAGTATTTGGTCCTTGTCGTGCATGGCGCAGGGGTCCTCGGGGAAGGTGAGGGTCCGCTTGACCCAGTCAATAGTGGGGTTGTGTCCCTGTAACCAATTCATCCCCAAAACTACGGGGGCAACTATGGGGGCGATGGTAAAGTACAGTCGTTCCCAATGTTCTCCCACCGCCATGACCACCGCAGAGGTACGGTGAGTGACGGGCCCCTTTTTAAAGTCACTACCGTCCATTTGAGAGAAACGGAGAGGGCCCGGGAGCCGTTTGCGTCGGACCCGTAATTTCTTGGCAGTCTCCTCACTAATCAAGGTACTGGCACACCCAGAGTCAACTAGTGCGGGAAATTCTAACACTGGCCCCCCTTTGGGTAAAGACAGGTGGACCCGGACGTACACATTATCCTCTTGGGCGCTTACCATCGGTGGAGCTCCTTGCACAACGATAGGCACGGTCTGCTGAGGAGCCCCTCTTACAGCAGACCGACGGCGTTTTTTGCCGGCATCTCCCACTCTTCCTCCTCGCTGGATGAAGGAGACGTGGTAGTTGTAATCCGTGACTCGGCGGAGTCAAAAGCTGCATTTGTAATCCGGGGTCCCGATGGACCAGTGGAGGTGGAGGCTCCCTCTTGAGCGCTTGCGTGTAGCGCGGTGGGCGCGCTCCGGCGTCCTGGAGCGCCGCTTCGGCGTCGAGGTTGGCCCTCCGCCGGGGTCTTCTCCGGCTCGGTTGGGTCAGGGCGAGAGGGAGTCGGGCGTCCGGAACGGGACGGGCATTGCGAGGCAAAATGGCCTTTACCTCCGCACACCAAGCACACCCCGGTTTCGAAACGCTTGCGGCGTTCGGCCATTGAGGGACCGTCGCCGCCCGGAGTTCGGGAGTCTTTGGTGCCGCCCGGTTTGTCCCCCCTCGGCTTAAAGTCGCGGCCGGTGCGCTGTTTGGACAGGGTCAGAAGCTGCTTCCGATTTTCGATGTCAGCGGCGTGGCGCACCCAGCCCTCGACATCCGGGGGGTTACCGTGCATGAAGGCCCAATGTTGCAGGTCCAGGTTTAGTCCTTCCCTGAAGCACTGCACCCGGGTAGCCTCGCTCCAATCCAAAATTCTGCTCGACAGAGACTGGAATTCACTCGCATACTGCTCCACCGACTTAGTCCCTTGGCGCAGTTGCATCAAAGTGGCCTTGGCCCGCTCCCCCAGGTTCGGGTCCTCGAACCTGTTGCGGAGCGCAATCATGATCTCATCCAGGTTCCGCAGCACCGTGGAGCGGAGCTCATACTGTAACACCATCCACGCGGCCCCTTCGCCTTGTAGGAGGGAGGCCACATACTGGACCTGAGACTCTTCCGAGGTGAAGGTCCGGGCCTGTTCCCGCATAAAAATATCCACTTGGACCATAAAGAAGGTTAACTGATCCCCCGACCCATCATACGTGATCTTCAGGTCACGGCGGGCCGGAGCGCTGGGAGGAACGGGGGGAGCCGCCGGCGTTCCATCCGGAGGGTTACTGGGGGGAGGCTGTACCTTCAAGGCGTCCATGGCGGCAGCCATCTCACCCATCACGGCTTGCATGGCATCCATCCGCTCCAGCATGGTTTGGCGTTCCTCCTGCCATTGCCTCCGTTCCTCGTCCATCAGGACCTCCCTACGTGCGGAGTCGTCCTCGAGTCCCATACCGGACAACCCCAGGCGGCGGTGTTTCGCCTCGGTCCGGGAAAGCGACCAGCCCTTAGGAGAGTCCAGCCAGGAGTTAAAGGTGTTCTTGGGTTTCGTACCCAAGCCCGGTCCCGGGTGGGGGGCACCGGGTACCTTCCGTCTGGCACCCTCCTCCTTAGGGTCCGGTTTCTCCGGAACCTCGGATTTGTCCGGTGAGCCCGGGGGAGTTGAGGTCTCCTCCTCGCCTGACATTACTGTCCCTTAAGGTACAGATGCAGAACGAAAAGGCAGGACTTGCAACTTAATGTGAGAGTCTCAACCTAGCTGTGCTAACTTCGCGAAATCACTTGCTCAGACTTGGATGCAGAAACAAAGGATTTATTGAAGGCTTCAGATAGTACCAGACAGACACGGGTTAGAAGTTGCAAGTGAGCTGGCTTATCAGGGTTACAGTATATATCTACTACAAGTCTCTTTTGTCGTGGGAAGTTACAAGATAGATTGGTGCAATACAAAACATCAAACAGGTCCCAGAGAGACTGTTAGGACTATCAGATCCCCAAGGCCATATTCGGCCCGAGGGAGTGCATGCAGGAAGCGCAGCAGGGGAGGGCAAGAACGGCACCTGGGAAAGACGGATGAGGCGCCGGGGCCCAGGAAGGCAAGGGAGGTGTGAACTGCTTTTACGAGTTCAAAGGAACAGAGATAGAGGAAGCAGGAATGAGCAAAGGGGAGTCAGAGACACATGGCCCTCACAGATGTTTGATATGAATGCCTGCAGACTACTCCATCTTATAAGATGGAGACTCTTAGAAACCATTAACCTTAGTATGGATTCTAAGGGTTTGGATCTTTCCATATTTGGATATGGTAACACTGAGATCTCATTTGATGCTAATATCTATTAATGAGTTCTCACAAGATCTATCTAGCTTTGTACAGGCTTCCCAGTCCTAACAGACATGGAAATTGTAAAACCTATAGCTTCCTTTACACAGATCCTTCAAAGAGTTGAAGAGACCAGGAGCTTATACTCAGAGCATGCATCAGAGGTTTCTCTAACTGACAGAGGTAACTCTGAACATTCTCTGGATTCAGAGGTTTTCCTACCTAACAGGGTGACCTCTGCCCTCAGTTCTCACACAGAACTCTACATATAATACATGGATTAAGGTCCATGGAGCTTTAAGCTCTTACATTGAACTAAAGGTTCACACACAGAACTCTCTAAGATTGGCACAGCCAGAGAGACTTCAGAACAGAGTCTTACACTACACTCTTGAACATTTTACCACTTTAAGCTTACACATAGCTACAACTGACTGACTACAGTTTTGCATAGCTTCAGCTTTGCATACACACACAGATCTTTCTGATCCTAACATAGATCAGAGGCCTTTTCATAGGTTGGTAACATAAGAGAATTCTCTATGGTTTCATCACCTTAGTCCTGGCATGGACTGCTTTAAGAGCTCTAGACTTCAGCTCTAACATGAATCCACGGAACCAGAGATTTCTCTGACCTTTGCATGCACCAAAGACATTTAAATAATAAAATAACACATAAAGCAACACAAAGGTTGAAACATCCTAAACAGGCTTTGGGAACCTTTTCAGATCTCTCTAAGCCCTGCTGGGGAGGTTTGCATATGACATGACTAGGTAATGTATGTCTTAAATTCTAGATATTCTGAAATAAGATGCTTTTAACTATTTTATATTTTATCTAATGCACTAAACATATTTTACATGATTTCTGTAACTGTTTTATTTCCTACATGATAATATTACTCTCATATAGAGGCATAGAGATTGTTAAAAGACTGCTTGCAACATGAACATGTTCAAGACTTATAATGTCTGAACTTATGTAACATTTTCAACCATTTACATGCATATATAACATTATGTACAATAAATCTTATATACTTTTATGCTCCATCTCATAATTTATTGGCGCATCTCACAAGAAAGCTTACTCCCGTAAGAAGTAGTGATTCCTGCTTAGTAGGTGTCTATCTGAATAAGATAACATACTGCTCCTCAGGAAGGGGTCCATTCTAAGAGCATAGGCCCTGAAACGCACGAACCGCGGCAATCCTTTTGGAGCTCTTCTCAGTCCGATTTTGTTTTAACTACCCTAAATAATTTGGTGTCATCTGCAAACTTGGCTACTTCACTGTTCACCCCCAACTCCAGGTCATTGATGAACAGGTTGAAAAGCTGTTCACCCCCAACACAGATCCCTGAGGCAACCCACTGCTCACATCCCGTCATTGGGAGAACTGACAATTTATTCCTACTCTCTGCTTCCTATTTTTCAGCCTGCTCTCAATCCATAAGAGGACTTGTCCTCTTATCCCATGACTATGAATTTTGCTTAGCAGTCTTTGGTGGGGGACTTTGTCAAAAGCCTTTTGGAAATCCAAATACACAATGTCCACAAGCTCATTCCTGTCCACATGCTTACTGACACTTTCAAAAAAAACTCTAATAGGTTAGTGAGACAGGACCTACCTTTACAGAAGCCATATTGGGTTTTGCTCAGCAGGGCTTGCCCTTCTGTATGCTTGACAATTCTGTCTTTAATAATGCTTTCCATCAATTAACCCGGAAAAGACGTTAAGCTAACTAGCCTGTAATTTCCTGGTTCCCCCCTGGAAACTTTTTTTATAAATGGGTGTTACATTGGCCATTCTCCAGTCCTCTGGTACAGAGGCTGATCTAAGGGATATGTTACATACCTTTGTTAGGAGTTCAGAAATTTCCCATTTGAGTTCTTGAAGAACTCTAGGATGAATACCGTCTGGTTGCCAGTCTCTAGGGCATGCCTGGAGAAAAATTCCCAGGTTGCCAAAATCCAGGGCTTGGCTGGAGAAAAATAATGCAAGGTTCCTCTGGAGAAAGAAATCAATGGTTGCCAGCCTCCAGGGCTAGCCTGGAAAAGAATTTTCTGGTTGTCAACCTCCAGCGCTTCCCTAGACAATAATTTCCCTGTTGCCAACCTGCAGGGCTCTCCTGGAGAAGAATTTCCTGGTTGCCAACCAACAGGGCTCCCCTGGAGAAGAATTTCCTGGTTGCGGATTTATGTTGGTTTATTATTGTGTTTAATTGATGGTTCAGGCAACAACATGAATTAATGCTGGATTCGCCTAGAAATAAAAGATCTAAACTGTATACTTAACTTTCATGGATTGTTGATTTATGAGTCTTCGTGATGCCCTGGAGGTTGGCAGCCACTGTATTTTTCTCCAGGCAAACCCTGGAGGTTGGCAGCTAGGGAATTTTTTTCCAGGCAAGCCCTAGAGACCTGCAACCACCATATTGTTTTTAAAGAAATGTCCTGGATGTTGGCAACCAGGGAATTCTTCTCCAGGCTAGCCCTGGAGACTGGCAATGACTGTTTCCCCCCATAGGAGCCTTGCAGTTTTGCGAATATCTTATTTTTCTCCAGCCAAGCCCTGGAGGTTGGCAACCAGGGAATTTTGTTCCAGCCAAGCCTTGGAGACTAGAGTAAGAAAGACTCAATACAACTGTAAAGCTAAGCTGTATCAAAAAACAGTAGTAGGCTCTAAATACAAGATGACACTGTATAATTAGAATAAGCACAAATGGTGAAGGACAATATATACAAAAGCAGTCAATGAAATTGACAAAAAAATAGCAAGCCACAAGCAAGCAACAAGGTGTGCCCAAAATGCTAAACCAAAATAATACGAAGTACTTCAAACTTTGGATTGACTCAATAAAGGAAGCCACAGCCTTCAATTTGCAAGATCTGAGCAAGGCTGTCAAAGATGGGACATTTTGGAGGACTTTCATTCATAGGGTCGCCATGAGTCGGAAGTGACTTGACGGCACTTAACACACACACACACACACTTCAAACTTGCAAACTATGCTACACAGCAGAAAACAGGCCATGCGTGCTCAACAAAGTTCCTTCTGAGTGGAACATCTCACTCAAAAAAAGCCGTGGGTGTCAGCTTGGCTGGACGCTTTTCCTGGTACAGTTAGGCAAAAAACGTTGGGAAATGCCTTTCTGGATAAATCACAGCTCTTTCACCACTAAATATTGAGCAAAATAGGGTTAGGGTTAGGGTTAGAGTTGGGAAAATATATATTTTTAGGAAAATATTTTTTTATTTATTTATAAAATCTTTCTACATAGTATATCATGTAATCAGTTTCAACATTTAAACATTTAAACATTTCAACGTTTAAAAGTGCAGTTGAAGAAAACTGTTAACCATTAACTATAATATATATATATATATATATATTTAGGCATGATACATAAGTTTACATTTATGTTCAATAGTTTACCGTTACCAAAAATGATTACATTACATGTAACATGAAAAGTTTACATTTTCATATGTTTTTTTTCTTTTCGTTTTTCATACTTTTGAATACTTTCTTTCAGGTCACTGGAGGATTCTCCTCCTGAAACCAGAACCAATGCTTTAACCACTGTTTGGGTTTTGGAAATTTCCATGGGCTTTCCTGACTGTTGTTCTTTTATTTTATTAAACATCACACATGAAATAAACAATAAGTTTATAAGTCTTATGACCGACCATGGTACCTTTCTTTTATTTCCTTTTTGTTCTCTAGTCTGTAGCTCCCCTCCTTCCACCAGCTGTTCCCCTTCCGCCAGCTGTGCCCCTTTCTTTTTGTCATTGCTATTTATTTCCTTATTGTTTTCCTCATTATATTCCTTAACAGGTCTCCATATCTCACCTGGGTTTCCGTATCCTTTTCCTGGTTCCAAGCCTGATACTATTGTTTCCCACTCTTGAGCGCGTAGGTATGGCCATTTCAAAGCTCTTGCTACAGCCGCCCATTCCCTTTTCACAGCCCAGCAGTGAGAGACTGCATGTTCTATTGTCTCTACATTCGGCTCTCTTGTTATTCTTGGTGCCTCAATGTTACCACACTTTGGCCTTTTACACCATTTCTCGCTTTCTGGCAGCCAAGGATGTTTCTGAGCTACCCCCAGTACTTGATGGTATGCTCTCCACCTCAGATCCCATAAGCTATAAGGGATGGTCCTGTCTTCAAAAGTGGGAATAGGAAAATGCTGCTCTTTCAAATATGTTGACACCGTCGCTTTTGCTGCTCTCTTCTGATCATAATCATCTAGTACATTTTCCTTTAATATTTCCCAATAGAGGGCTGCAGCTGATTTTATTTGTAAGGGGGTTCCTTGTTTTACTATGCTCTTAAACTTTTCTGCTTTTAATTTTAAGCTACGAATATGTTCCGCCGCTTCCTTCATGTACGAAGAGAGGGGACCTTTTAGGGCTGTTGTAAGTTTCTAATCTGTTTTTTGATCTTTCCACCAGATATTACCCCATTCTGTATTGTACCATTCTCAACCAAAACTTAACCATGGATACAAATTTACTTGATTTTGGATAGTTCCTTTTTCTACTTCCGACCAGCGTGTGCAGTTATAGTACAAAAAACATGTTGTGAACCATAATTCCAAGTGAGGTAAAGCCAGACCTCCTTCCGCCAAAGATCTATATGCTACCACTCTGGCCAAGGGGAATCTCTCTGTCCCTAACACCCACTTAAAAACCATAGCACAGACAGGTTTAATAATTTCATCTATTGGGGGGTACACTGCAGTGAAATAGTTCACTGCAGGGATGCAATACGTGGTAAAATACTTTACTTTTTGGGACGTGGTTAATTTCCAGTTTTGCCACATTTGAAATTTTTGTTCAACCTTTTCTTTCCATTTCCTCCAATTTTCTTTCCAACCCTCTGGCTCTAATGAAAAAATAACTCCCAATATTTTAACTTCTTTGACATTTTCCGTATTTTCTTTCTCTTGACACTGATAGTTGTTTGCCAAATTTTGTACTGTTATTTTTGCTTCCCTACCCTCTAATTGATACAGTTTGCTTTTGGTTGTATTGATCTTAGCTCCAGAAATTTTACTATAAAATTCCAGATGTTCTTGTACATGTCTTACCTCCTCCTGTCCAGTAGCCCAGATATACATATCATCCGCATGGGTCTTTACCACGTATTGTTCCGTTGGTCTTTCCTTATCACCCTCGCCGGGATACTGCACTTGAATTCCTTTTATATTGTTATCTTGATTTATTCTTTTAAGCAAAGGGTCCAGAGATATCGCATACAGAAATGGGCTTAAGGGACACCATTGTCTCAGACCTCGGCTCAGAGCTATCGGTTTCCCCCTCCATCCATTAACTTGTGGGAAAACTTTCACTTCTTTATACAACATTTGGAAAAGGTTTACCATTGCTGTTGGAACCCCTTTTGCCAAAGGAATGAATGGTCTACCCGATCAAACGCTTTCTCCTGATCTAATTGGATAAAGCCTTTGATATCTCCTGCTTTCCTAATCTCTTCAAAAGCTTGCCGAAAAAGACATACCGTATCTGTAAGCCTTCTTTTTGGTACAGCACTTGTTTGGGTAGGAAAGATCATATATTGAGCTAGCTCACTCAACCTTTTGTTCAGTATTTTTGCAAAGAGCCTATAGTCGACATTTGTCAATGTAATGGGTCTCCAGTTTTGCAGTAGGAAAGGATCTTTACCTTTATGGAAAAAAATCAGCGTTTCTTCATAAAAACTATCCCCCATTCTCTTCTCCTGCCAAATAGCGTTGAACAGCTCTGTCAGTACAGGGGCCAAACAATCCTGGAGTTCTTTATAAAGACCATAAGTGAGTTTGTCTGGTCCAGGGGCAGAGGTTCTTTTGCTCGTTCTAATAGCCCACTCCACTTCCTGTCGTTCGATCGATCTCTCTAAAGCACTGGTTCCCAACCAGGGGTCCGTGGACCCCCAGGGGTCCGCGAGAACTAAAGGTCTGCGAAACAAAGTTATAAACCCATAATAAATTAATATTTTCAATTAAAAGTTCTCTATTATAAATATATATATATTCAAATATTATTCTAAGCTTAATGTTTAACTAACAGTTATGATTAAAGTTTATTTTCAAATTCTCAGAATTTTTATTTTGAACCTTGGGGTCCCTGCACCGAACAAAAAAGTCCTAGGGGTCCCTGGTCAAAAAAAGGTTGGGAACCACTGCTCTAAAGCCTCCTGCTGTTCAGAAGTTAACACCCCTTGTTCACCTATTAATGATGACTCCATTAGCCCTTCCATCGCTACCGCTGAATCTTTCTCATATAAAACCTGCTATAAAACCTGAATATCTCTAGATATATATATCTAGTATATCTCTAGATATATATAGTATATCTCTACAATATCCTGTGAACTGGTTTTGATTTCTCCCCCTTGTACTTCTCTGAGTCCTTCCATGCTTTGACGATTCCTTCCGATTCCATCTTTAACCCACTCTCCTTTTTCCAAAATCGGGCCTTTAGTTCTACATCACACTTTTTCTTTCCTAAGTTCTCTCTATTTCATTTGAAAAACCTCACTCTCGTTTTGCCATTTCTGATATAGCTTATCATACCGCATTCCTCAACTGATCCTGATGTGTGTTTTTAAGACTCCTTGTAAAGCTAAATGATATTTTTGTATGTCCCAATTTTGGGCTTTTCTCATGATTCTTATACAAATTCTCCTAATTTGTTCTTTAAAAATTTCCCACCAATGTATAATTCCTTGGTCTACTTTCAGGACCCACCTATGCATAAGCAATTTCCTAATTTCCCTACTCAGTCTCCATTCTTTTAAATCCCAGTCTCTTAATTTCCATCTCATCTTCCCTCTAGGGGTCGCTTCACTAGTTGCTACTTCCAGAGATAGTATCCCATGATCTGACCACGGAGTGAGGATCACTGTACATTTTTGGACTTTCAGATCTTTAGGAGCCCATATTCTATCTATCCTGCTGGCCACCAGGGGATGGTAATATGTAAATCTGACTCCTTGCATTTGAGGGTAATTTGTCACATATGTTTTCCTGTGCCTTACTGGTAAATAATCTAAATCATTGTCAATGTCTTAACTTTTGTCACTTAACTGCAAACTATCTCGCAATAGTTTATACAAATCGATTTCTTCGACAGTAAGGGGTAGTGGTGTGGGGGGATGGTCTCTATGTCGTGGTTTTAAACTATGACTGTCAGAATCTAGCAACCTGATATTAAAATCCCCCGCTATAATCAGGCTCCTAGAAGTAATAAGGTAATCCCTTAGAGTTTGCCAAAGTCTCTTCCTTTCAGTTCGGTCAATTGGAGCATAAAGAGCACACAAACGGAACCTCTCGACCTTACCTTTTCCGTTTCCCTCTACCTGTTTGATGTTAAAATCTATTACCATAAGATAACCTTCTTTGGCTCTAATTACCCTAATTATATCAAGATCTCTCTGGCGCATCAAAACGCCCACCCCTCCGATTCCCTCAGCAACAAAAGACCAAATAGATGGCCCCCAAGTCCAGTATTTTTGGGCCTCACTCCGTTCTTTTTCTGTCTTAAAACTGATTTCTTGAAGAACTAGAAAATCCACTCGCAATCTAGAAACATTATATAAAATTTCCTCTCTATGTTCTCCTTGACGTAAACCTCTGACATTCCATGTCACTATTCTTAAAGTTGCCATTCTTAATTTTATATATAAATATTTATTTCTTCAGTTAGTACAAATTCTAAAACTATTTCTAAAACTATTTCTAAACCTAATTCTAGACCTAAAGCTAATTCTAAAATTATTTCTAAGACTAATTCTAAAGCTAATTCTAAAGCTAACACTAAGACAAAAGCTAAAGCTAATTCTAAAACTAAGATTAAATCCATAGCTAATGCTAATTCTAAAGCGAAATCTAAAACTAATTCTAAAGCTACCGCTAAAGCTACAGCTAATTCCAAAGCTAATGCTAAAGCACATTCTAAAGCTAATGTTAATGCTAAATCCAACTGTAAAGCTAATAATGTTAAAACTAATGCTAAAACTAATGCTAGAGCTAATATTAAAACTAATTCTAAAGTTAGTGCTAGTGCTAAAGCTAAAACAAAAGTTAGGCCACATTCTATAGTCATGGTTAAGACTAAAGCTAGCAAAATTAACGTCAAAGCTAAAATTTTCTTTATATCCATACTAGAATTAAAAAATTAGAAAAAAAAAATAGAAAAAATATATCTTTTATCTTTTATTTGTTTTTTATAAATTTCCAAATTACCCAGTTACCATTCTTAAGGGAAAAATTATATATTTCCCCTTCAGATTCCCCCTATTTATGTCCCTTCTCCTGTGTGTGTCCTATAGTTTTCCCACTACAGGCCTGCTCCTCTTTTTCCAAGAGAGGAGATGGTTCTGGGATCTCAGTAGCCTTAATAGTTAACCCTATTAATTCCACCCCCTCAGAAAAAGTCTGAGGTGTGACCTTACTGTTTTGGAGACGATCCACCTCCTTTATCTCCCTCTCCGTATTTAGTTTTACAGGTAAGTGATATTGTTCTTGGTTGCAAGGCAGCTCAGTCAGACTTATTGGTGATACTTCCATCCCTTGATTCTGATTTTGATCTTGAATTTGCTCTTGCTCTTGTTCTAAATTTTGATTTTCTCCCTCTTGCTCCTTCTCACATAATTTCTCTAACCTTTCATCTTCTCTTAAGCTCTGTTGTTCTTGCTCGTAATGAACTAAACTTATTTCTTTCTGCAAATCTGACAGTTTTTTCTTCATTTCTGAAGTGGCAAACAAATCTTGCCACTGACAATGTAGCCTTGGGGTCCCTATCGCTTAGTAAAAAAGGCATTATGTCAGTCACAGAGGCATTGGATTTGTATATTAAAAGGGGGAAAATATAGTGCGATCGAAGTTCCTCGTAAAAGCGGCATTCCAAAAGGGCATGGGCTAATGAGTCAATAGAGCCAGAAGAGCCTGTCTGAGTATGGTATATTCAGAATTCTGCCCTGCATTACCATAGAAGGGTTAGCATTCAATCTAGCCAAGCAAAAAGCTCTACAGAGAGGAGGAGTTGTCAGATAATATGTATAGGCAGGCAGACCACGTGGAGGGGGTATTCCAAAGAACTGGGATGAACAGACGCGACGAGCACGAAAAATAGTGCTGTTATAATCGAGCTCTTTAATGCGCTTTTTAATTTTGGTAAAAGCTTCAGTTTTCCCAAGATCTGATTGTCAGGCTGTTATCTCGGTTTCTCTGTTGCCTCTGTTCCTTTGCTGAACCGTCCAGACTTCAAGGACGGCTCCACATACCAAAGCCTGGGAACGCTACCCCTGGGAAAGTGTGCTCTGTTTATGCTCTGTAATCTTGTGTGCTCTGTAATCTCCCGCCGTTTTTATGCTTTATATTGCCAACTAACGAGCAAGACCCTCATAGCTGTCATCTTATCCTCTATGCACTGTATTGCCTATTTGACCAGTAAAAGCCATCTGCTTGGATTGTAACTGTCTCTGTGGTGATTTCTGGTTCTTTGGGTCAAGAGCTCACATTATGACAGCTATCCCTACAACTCTTCTTCAGCGATCCCCTAGTCAGGCTAGAGCCCTGGAGGGTTCGCCTGCCACTCGGATAGGAGCTAGGAGGTCGCTCTCCGAGTGAACCGGGACTACTAATTTTTGGAACCCTGGAGTCCTCATGTGGGGACCCTACCCTTCTACAGGACATAGTCGCTGAACTTTTTAGGACTAATTTAGAGGCTTGCCGCTTGAAGGGACTGGTACAGACACAGTGGCAATCTCTAGTGAAAGTTCTCTGGATGTTAACCTCGGATGATACTAATACTCGATTAGATCTCCAGGATTTTGATCAGTTGCTGGATGATGCCCGGCTGGCAACTGAGGACTTACAAGTACTAACCGGATTATTGGACAAACTTATTGCCCGCGAGACTCTCCCATCCACAGCCCCTACTACCCTGGGAAAAGGTACCATGGCAGGAGCCTCAGGTCTTTCCCTGATACCCGATGCAGCTAGCTGTCAAGCTGAAGCTAAGCGGGTCGCTGTCCATACGGCCCTCCTCTTTGCGGATTGTACAAAGGATACTACGGTAGCCATCTTGGCCCAACGTTTGGCCTCGACATTTGGGGCCGACGCACCCGCTATCGCGGTTCGGATACAACCATTGCTGGGCGGGGAACCCGACCCCATACTCACACTCCTGGAAACGGAACTTTTACCGCACGTTACCGCAGCTGAAGCTCTGAAACTTGAAGCCCGAAAAGTTCTCGAGGATAAAGAAGCTGCTGAAGCGGCTAAGGCGGCGGCCGAAGCCCAAGCCGCAAGGGATAAGGAGTAACAATTGGCTGCGGATCGTGCGCGGACCGGCGGTCGCCCTAAGGACACTGTAAAGAGCGGCCATCCGTTAGGTCTGTCTTTTTCCCCAGCGTTTGTCCCGTCGCGCGCGACCCAACGCGCACGCCGCCTTGCAGACCGACGCCAAGACTCCGGAGAGTCTGAAGACGAGGACCTATATGGGGACAGTTCTCAATGGGCCACGAGTTTCCGGACAAGTAAACCTCATCGTACCGGTGGCCCAGGAGAGGATGTTCACCTGTTACGAGCCCAGAATCGAGAGTTATCTGACCGTGTCGATCAACTCCAAGAGCTAATGGAACGAATGCTTCAAGACAACAGGCAGTTGCAGCAAGCCCTGGTAGCCCAGGCACAGCCCGTCCCAATACCGGGTCAGGGGGGGGGCCAGTCCAACCTCCTGCACCACCTCCACCTCCCGGAGGTCCCGTTTTACCTGCACCCGGAGCACCCTTGCAACCGGGTCAGCCCGTGCAACCGGGTCAACCCATACCCGGACCTTGGAAACAACTCAAGTTGAAAACTACGTATGATGGATCTCTTGAAGCCCTACCCTGTTTCTTGCATCAGGTGGACAGTTATATGCGAGAACAGGGACAATTTTTCCCTACCGAGGACAGCCGGGTGCGCTACGTAGCTTCCCTTTTGACAGGCAAAGCGGCCGACTGGATGGTCCTCCAATTCGACACCCGATCCCGCTCTATCCGTTCCCTCAACAATTTCATGACTGCTTTACGTAGGAGGTTTGAGGACCCCTTTCTGGGGGAACGGGCCAAAGCGGAGCTGCTACAACTAAGACAGGGCTCTACTCCAGTCCGAGAATTTGCCGATGAATTTCAACGACTGGCGAGCAAAATTGTGGGCTGGCCCGAGGCCACCCTAATTCACCATTTCAGGGAAGCCTTACACCCTGACGTCCTGAACTGGTCGTATATGCGGGGCGATCCCGACACTCTCGAGGATTGGATTCTATTAGCCAAAGAAGTGGAAAGCCGCCGGTGCTTTATTTCCCTTGTCCGCCAAAAACACAAGGAGAAAAGCGTCCAAAAGCCCCAACCCAAGGCACCACCCCCGGCTATACGGAAGCCGACCCGTCCACCCCAGGATCGCGAAACCCGATTTCAAAGGGGTGCCTGCCTCATTTGTGGGGAACAGGGCCACTTTGCAGCGGTCTGCCCATACCGCCCTGAACCCTTTCGTCCCAGCACGGCAACTCGAGCTAGGGGACGACCGCAACGCAGAGGCACTGCGGCCACCCGCAGCGCAGCGCCGGGAAGACCCACACCCTCTGCACTTCACGCTGGAGACTCATCCGTTCTGCCTGCATCAACTGACCCAGCCGGGTCCCGGATTACAAGTGCCCCATTGGGGGACAACTTTCCCTCTTCGGACGAAGAGAACCCATAGACTTCTCCGGCTTTAAACTTGGAATCTCCCCTTGATTTGTCAAAAAACGGCTCCGGTCTGTGGTGAGTGGAGCGTCTCCACAGACCTCTGCAGATTCTCCTGCTAAACCGACAGCTCCCACCAAAGTAAAGGAAGTAGAAACCACCGTTTATGTAGACGCAATTCTACAACATCACGAAGGTGGCCCCCAACTACCCGTTAAAGCACTTATTGACTCTGGTTGCAGTCGCACTCTCATAAGAGCAGCCACATTTGCAGCACTCAAAGTCGAGTCCAAGGCTTTACCAGCCCCCGTCCAATTTGCCCAAATGGATGGGAGCCATTTCAAAGGGGGTCCAGTTGATCATCGCACTATAGGGGTGGCGATGGGAATTGGCTCCCACTGGGAACAAATCGACTTCACCATAGCCCCTATTCGATTCGAAGTGGTCCTGGGAATTAACTGGATTAAAGGTCATTGTCCTAGTATCGATTGGGACACGAACACAATCTCCTTTGACAACCCTAAATGCGACCAGCACCGACAGCAAGTTGCGGTGCTGTCTCCACCCGCTTCGGCATTACTCTCCGAGGTACCATCAACACCAGCCCTCCCTGAAATATACCAGGACTTTGCGGATGTCTTTAACATTAAAGAATGTGATGCCTTACCCCCTCACCGGGCTACTGACTGTGCAATTGAAGTGGTGAAGGACTGCACATTAACCAAAAGTAAAATCTACCCAATGAGCCCTTCCGAGCGCACTGTGCTTCGGGACTTTTTGGACAAAAACCTTGCCAGAGGGTTCATTCGCCCATCGAATGCTCCCAACTCAGCCCCCGCGTTTTTTGTCCGAAAAAAGGAGGGCGACCTACGCCTCTGCATTGACTTCCGAAAACTCAATGCAGTTACTCAAACCAACGCCTATCCTATACCACTAATTTCAGATATCTTGGGACAACTACAAGAGGGACGTATTTTTTCTAAATTGGACCTAGTCGAAGCCTACTACCTCGTCCGCATCCGCGAGGGGGACGAACCCCTCACTGCCTTCTCTAGCTGCTTTGGAATGTTTGAATTCCTTGTGATGCCCTTCGGGTTAAAAGGGGCCCCGGGGGTCTTCATGCAACTCATCAATGAAATCCTTCATGATTTACTATACCGCGGAGTGGTGGTTTATTTAGACGACATTCTCATTTATTCAAAAACCATGGACGAGCATGTCACATTGGTCCGAGAAGTTCTATGCCGCCTACGCAACCACCAACTCTTCGCAAAGCTGGCTAAATGCGAATTTCACCAGAGCAAAATAACTTTCTTGGGATACATAATCTCCCACCATGGCCTTAGCATGGACCCGGCCAAGGTCCGTTCCGTCCTCGAATGGGCACCTCCCTCCAACCGCAAGCAAGTACAACAATTTCTGGGCTTTGCTAATTTCTACCGCGGATTTATTCCAAACTTCGCCCAAATAGCACTGCCCATCACCGACCTTCTAAAAACCAAAGGTAAAGAAAACTCTGCCACATTGCCCTCCGCTAAAATACTGTGGACTGATCAATGCCAAACCGCCTTTGTGGCTCTCAAACGCCTTTTCACATCGGAACCAGTGCTACGGAACCCAGACCCTAATCGAATGTTCATTGTACAAGTCGATGCCTCCGACGTAGCTATGGGGGGGGGGCTGCTACAAAAAGGACCAAATGGTCTCCTTCATCCTTGCGCTTATTTCTCTAAAAAATTTGCGCACTCCCAATTGAACTGGCCTATTTGGGAGAAAGAAGCCTCAGCTGTTCACCATGCTCTTACTCTTTGGCGACAATTCCTAGAAGGGTCCAAAGTCCCCTTCGAAGTTTGGACCGATCACAAGAATCTGGCCGCCCTCACAGGAACCCATAAGTTATCCGCGAAACAACAGTGTTGGGCGGAATTCTTTGCTCAGTTTCGTTTTGTCCTGAAACATGTCCCAGGAAAACAAAACGTTCTCGCAGACGCTCTCTCCCGGTTGCCTCAATACCCGGCGAAACTCGATCGGCTAACAAACTCTTTATTTACGCCCGCACAAAGAGAAGCCCTACCCGTATTGGCTGTACAAACCCGATCCCAAACGCTACCCCAGCGACGGCACACGGTCACCAGCGGGCAAACTCCTCCAACCCTACCGGCTGCCCTGCTGCCTCCTCAACGGAACACCACGATGGCTCCGGCTCTGGCTCCGTCTCCAGCTCCTCCAACCCAACCAGCCGCCCAGCCGCCTGCAGTCTGCGCACCGCAACACGTAAGCGTTTTCCCCTCGCCAACCCCCCCACCTGCTCCTACTACCACTTTGAACGAGGGGGGGGGTTCCCGTCTCCGATTCTTTCTTAAAGTCCCTGCGGGAACACTGCCTTATGGAACATTCTGATCAAACCCTGCCTCCTGGTGTAATTGAACAAGGGGGCTCTTGGTACAAAGACTCGAAATTGTATGTACCCAAAGCGCTCCGGAAAGACGTCTTACACTTGGCCCATGGAATGAAGACCGCAGGGTACTTTGGGTTCCTAAAGACCCTTCACCTGTTGCGCAGACAGTTTTGGTGGTGGGGAATGCGTTCTGATATTGACTCTTTTATTCGCAGCTGTCCTATTTGCGCCACAGTCAAACGATCTCATGGCAAGCCCCCAGGACTACTGCAACCGCTTGAAATACCCTCCAAACCCTGGGAAGTGATTGCTATGGATTTTATGACGGATCTCCCTCTCAGCGGGGGAAAAACTGTATTATGGGTTATCACTGACTTATTTTCTAAGCAAATACATTTGGTTCCATGTGCGGGAATCCCCTCCGCTCAGAAATTGGCCCGCCTCTTCGTATCACGTGTCTTTAGACTACATTCGTTTCCGCGCAAAATAATCTGCGACCGCGGCAGTAGCTTTGTTGCAAAGTTTTGGAAAGCTTTTCTCAAATTGGTGGGGGTGGAGCAGGGATTGTCTAGTGCATACCATCCCCAAACGGATGACCAGACCGAACGTGTTAATGCTGTACTTGAATGTTATTTGCGCTGTTATGTCAATTACCACCAAGATAACTGGGTAGAACTGTTACCTTTTGCAGAATATGCTTACAATAATGCTGTACATCAGTCCACTGGTTTCAGCCCGTTTTATGCAATATATGGACAGGACTTTGGTCCTATCCCCCCTGTGGAGGATGTGGAGGGGGAGGGGGATGCCGACATTGCCTCTTGGGCACACACCCTCCGCACCACATGGCCCTGGCTGATTAGCAACCTTGCCCGAGCCAAGCGCATATACAAAACACAAGCCGATAAGCATCAGTCCCCCGGTGGGGACCTACAAGTAGGTAACCTGGTATACCTATCCACCAAAAACCTGCGTTCCACCCGCCCGTGCCATAAGCTCAACGCTAAGTACATTGGCCCATTTCCCATCACTCGCATCATAAATCCTGTCACGGTGGAACTATCTCTCCCCAAAACCTTAAGGCGTGTGCACCCCGTTTTCCACATCAGCCTCCTGAAACCCCATATTGCCTCTCCGCAATGGCATCCAGAACTGCCTCCCGAACAGCCCATAATGGTGGGGGGGGGGGAGAACATTTCGAGGTCTCCAAAGTCCTAGACTCCCGTATTCACCATGGGGTCTTACAATACCTAGTTCGCTGGAAACACTTCCCCCCTGCCTATGACGAATGGGTTCGCGCACGAGATGTCTCCGCCCCCAAGCTCGTCAACGCTTTTCACATTGCCTACCCAGACAGACCAGCCCCCTTGCAGGATGGGAGGGGGCCTTAAGGGGAGCAGGATGTCAGGCTGTTATCTCGGTTTCTCTGTTGCCTCTGTTCCTTTGCTGAAGCGTCCAGACTTCAAGGACGGCTCCACATACCAAAGCCTGGGAACGCTACCCCTGGGAAAGTGTGCTCTGTTTATGCTCTGTAATCTTGTGTGCTCTGTAATCTCCCGCCGTTTTCATGCTTTATATTGCCAACTAACGAGCAAGACCCTCATAGTTGTCATCTTATCCTCTATGCACTGTATTGCCTATTTGACCAGTAAAAGCCATCTGCTTGGATTCTAACTGTCTCTGTGGTGATTTCTGGTTCTTTGGGTCAAGAGCTCAAATATATCCTGCGAGAAGCCCAACAACACCAGTTTCTCATCTAAGATTTTTTGCCATGAGGATTTAAAAGGGTCATGCTTCAGGGAAGCTAGGAACCCCTCAGTGCTAAAGCACAGTTTAAGGTGTAGTTTAAAGGCGGCCAACCACGCCCTAGCTTCAAGTGACATTTGGCCAAACTCGGAATGAAGAGTAACGCCAGCAACACATCGAGGGGCATTTAGGAGTTTTCATAAGAACTGAAGCAGCGGACGATCTATAGATTCATTGATGACTGTAATCCAGATGGCAACACCAAAGAGGATAATTGGGGTAATTTTCAGGTTAAAAACCTGAATAGCCCCTGGAATATATTTGCCACCTTTGGTATGGAAAAAATTGACAATAGCACCAACCCCAGGTTTAATTTTGTTGGACCCTGCTTTTTGATGGGCATTCCAATTTAGGTTATGGGAAAACAGAATGCCAAGGTAAACAAACTCCTTTACTTGGTCAACCTCAAAGCCATCTGATACCCAGCAAAAAAGAGGCATTTTTCTCCTCTTAGTGAAGATCATAAACTTAGATTTATGATGGTTTATTTTAAGATCTTCCCTAGAGCAGTACTCAGAAAAAGTTTGCAAAGATCTTTTCAAACCAATTCTTGTGCAGGACAGGGGAACTGCATCGTCAGCATAGAGTAGAATTGGGGTGGGATGACTTGCAAGCTTTGGGGGGTGGCAAAACTCTGAGAAATTGGTTGCCATATCATTCAGGTATAGATTAAACAAGAGAGGAGCAAGGAGGCAACCTTGTCAGTTCAAAGGGCTCTGTTAGTTCTCCTTGGTTGCCACAGCGAAGTGAGCTGTGAGGTCAGTATGAAATTGCTGAATAAGCCATAGTAACCTCCTATCCATAGTAGAATGTGATAGTTTCAACCATAGCCTCTCCCTCGGGATGGTATCAAAAGCTCCCTTAAGACCCATAAAACCCGCATAAAGGGTGCCATTTTGGGGGGAGGAATATTTCTCGGCTAGATGGGAGAGCACTAAACAGTGGTCCGTGACAGACCAACCCCTTCTAAAGCCAATCTGTTCCCAGCCAAGGATGTCATTACTCTCAATCCAGTCCAACAGCCTCTTTAATAAGTAGAAGGAATACAATTTGCCTAAGCAAGACAAAAGGCTGATTGGACGATAACAGCTTGGGTCTGAGCGCTGACCCTTTTTAAAGATTGGGACGATAATAGTATGTCTCCAAGATTTTGGAATGGCTCCTGATGCATTAATTTGTGTGAATACAGGAGCAAGAATGTTGGCCCACCATTCGCTGTTGACTTTAAAAAGTTCGTAGGGAATTAGATCAGGACCTGGAGCTTTGCCTGAGCGTAGGCAATCAATGAGCAGTTTAATTTCCTTAGGAGACACATCTGGCCAGGAATTCAACAAAATAGAAGGTGCTACAGGTATAAGACCCTGGTTTTCCACAGAGTAGAAGAAGAGGCTCTTGAAGTAAGCTACCCAGACCAAAGACGGGATACGTGCAGGGACTCTGGCATAGCCATTACTTAAAGAATTCACAGTCCGCCAGAAGGTTGAATTATCATTGTTGTTTATAGCTGTAATAAAGCTCCTCCAATTTTTACATAGGGCCTCTTTTTCCCTCCAGTTTACCAAGTCCTTATAGTTCTTTTTAATAGTTAACAGTTCCTTCAATACTGAAATAGTATTGTTCCTTCTGAATTCTCTATGTTTCCTGGTTATTGCTCGTTTGAGCAGTCTACACTCGCGGTTAAACCAAGAATTTCGTTTGTATAAAGCGTGCAAGCTTGAGGTGATTTCTTTAGTAAATAAAAGTTTAAATAAATCAATTAATCTGAAAAAAAACACATTTAAGACAGTAGCTGCAGACTCTTGCTCAAGGAGGGCAGCTTTCAACGAAGTCACCTCCAAAAGCTGCATTTTGCCACGCACCAAGGAATCAAGCTCAGGGCTCCAGTAAACACGAGCTAGGGCTTTTTGGGATTGGTGCAATATTTGATGGTAGGACGGTATTAAGTGTGGAACACATAATTGGTTGATCGAAAGAGAGATAGGGAGATGGTCACTGCCCATGTAATTGCAGACTTCCATATTACTGATTAGAGGTAAGAGATCTAATGAAACCAGAAAATAATCGATAACACTGGCACCATTTTGGCTAAAAAAAAGTGAACTCTCCATTAGGGTCAATCCACGATCGCCCATTTACTATTATTAGGTTCCTCTGAATAGCGAATTGGGCCAGACTTAAGTGCATCAGTTCTTTCGGATTTTTTTTTGAAGTGTCACTCTCTCCTGCCTTTTCCTGACGATCACCTGTAGTTGTAAAAAAAACCCAGAGACGGCAGTACCAACTCTTTTTCCTTTGTAGCCCCTTCTGCCTGCCTTTTACTAGTGCCTTTAACTAGTGCCTTTTACTAGTGATTGTGAGCTCTTGACCCATCGAACCAGAAATCACCACAGAGACAATCAGATTCCAAGCAGATGGCTTTACTGGTCAAATAGGCAATACAGTGCATTGAGGATAAGATGACAGCTATGAGTTGTCTTGCCCGTTAGTTGGAAATATAAGGCAGAGAAACGGCGGGAGATTACAAAGCATAAACAGAGCATTATTTCCCAGGAGTGGCGTTCCCAGGCTTTGGTATGTGAAGCCGTCCTTGAAGTCTGGACGGTTCAGCAAAGAAACGAAAGGAAACATCTAAACCGAGATAACAGCCTGACATCCTGCTCCCCTTAAGGCCCCCTCCCATCCGGCAAGGGGGCTGGTCTGTCTGGGTAGGTATTGTGAAAGGCGTTGACGAGTTTGGGGGCGGAGACATCCCGTGCGCGAACCCATTCGTCATAGGCAGGGGGGAAGTGTTTCCAGCGGATCAGGTATTGCAAGGCCCCATGGTGTATGCGGGAATCCAGGATTTTGGAGACTTTGAAATGTTCTTCCCCCCCCACCATTATGGGCTGTTCAGGAGGCGGCTCCGGGTGCCATTGCGGGGAAGCAACATGGGGCTTTAGAAGGCTGATATGGAAAACGGGGTGCACACGCCTCAGAGTTTTGGGGAGAGACAGTTCCACCGTGACAGGATTTATGATGCGGATGATGGGAAATGGGCCAATGTATTTAGCATTGAGCTTATGGCACGGACGGGTGGAGCGCAGGTTCTTGGTGGAAAGGTATACCAGGTTACCCACTTGCAGGTCCCCACCGGGGGAACGATGCTTGTCAGCCTGCGCCTTGTATTTGCGCTTGGCTCGGTCAAGGTTGCTAACCAGCCAGGGCCATGTGGTACGGAGGGTGTGTGCCCAAGAGGCAATGTCGGCATCCCCCTCCCCCTCCAAACCTTCTATTGGGGTGATAGGACCGAAGTCCTGTCCATACACCGCATAAAACGGGCTGAAACCTGTGGACTGATGTACAGCATTATTGTAGGCATATTCTGCAAAAGGCAACAGTTCTACCCAGTCATCTTGGTGGTAGTTGACATAACAGCGCAAATAACATTCAAGTACAGCATTGACACGTTCGGTTTGACCATCTGTTTGGGGATGGTATGCACTAGACAACCCCAGCTCCACCCCCACTAATTTGAGAAAAGCTTTCCAAAACTTAGCCACAAAACTACTTCCGCGGTCGCAGATTATCTTGCGCGGAAATGAATGTAGTCTAAAGACATGTGACACGAAGAGGCGGGCCAACTTCTGAGCGGAGGGGATCCCCGCACATGGAACCAAATGTATTTGCTTAGAAAATAAGTCAGTGATAACCCATAACACAGTTTTTCCCCCGCTGAGAGGGAGATCCGTCATAAAATCCATAGCAATCACTTCCCAGGGTTTGCTGGGTATTTCAAGTGGTTGCAGTAGTCCTGGGAGCTTGCCTTGAGATCGTTTGACTGTGGCGCAAACAGGACAGCTGCGAATAAGAGAGTCAATATCAGAACGCATTCCCCCCCACCAAAATTGTCTGTGCAACAGGTGAAGGCTCTTTAGGAACCCAAAGTGTCCAGCTATTTTTACTCCATGAGCTAAGTGTAAGACGTCTTTTCGGAGCGCTTTGGGCACATATAATTTCGAGTCTTTGTACCAAAAGCCTCCTTGTTCGATTACACCAGGAGGCAGGGTTTGTTCAGAGCGTTCCATAAGGCATTGTTCCCGAAGGGAATTTAAGAAGGATTCGGAGACGGGAACCCCCCCTTGTTTACGGTGGCAGTAGTTATGGGGGATGACGAGGGGGAAGCGCTTACGTGCGGCGGTGTGCAGATTGCAGGCGGCTGGGCGGCCGGTTGGGTTGGAGGAGCTGGAGCGCCGGTCGTCGTGAGCTTCCGTGGTGGGGGCAGCTGGGCGGCCGGTAGGGCTGGAGGAGCTTGTGCGCCGGCTACTGCGTGCTTCCGCTGGGGCAGCGTCTGGGATCGAGTTTGTACAGCCAGTACGGGTAGGGCTTCTTTTTGCGCGGGCGTAAATAAAGAGTCTGTTGGCCCATCGAGTTTCGTCGGATATTGAGGCAACCGGGAGAGAGCATCTGCGAGAACGTTTTGTTTTCCTGGGACATGCTTCAGGACAAAACGAAACTGAGCAAAGAATTCCGCCCACCGCTGTTGTTTCACGGATAACTTATGGGTTCCCGTGAGGGCGGCCAGATTCTTGTGATCGGTCCAAACTTCGAAGGGGACCTTAGACCCTTCCAGGAATTGTCACCATAGAGTAAGTGCATGGTGAACGGCTGAGGCTTCTTTCTCCCAAATGGGCCAGTTCAATTGGGAGTGCGCAAATTTCTTTGAAAAGTAAGCGCAGGGGTGAAGGAGACCATCCGGTCCTCTTTGGAGCAGGGCCCCTCCCATAGCTACGTCGGAGGCATCGACTTGCACAATGAACATTCTATTTGGGTCTGGGTGCCGTAGCACAGGTTCCGATGTGAAGAGGCGTTTGAGGGCTACAAAGGCGGTCTGGCATTGATCAGTCCACAGTATCTTAGCGGAGGGTAATGTAGCAGAGCTTCCTTTACCCTTGGTTTTCAGAAGGTCGGTGATGGGCAGCGCTATATGGGCAAAGTTAGGGATAAATCCGCGGTAGAAATTAGCAAAGCCCAGAAACTGTTGTACTTGCTTGCGGTTGGAGGGAGGAGTCCAATCAAGGACGGATTGGACCTTGGCCGGGTCCATGCTAAGGCCATGGTGGGAGATTATATATCCCAAGAAGGTTATTTTGCTCTGGTGAAATTCGCATTTAGCTAGTTTTGCAAAGAGTTGGTGATTGCGCAGGCGGTGCAGAACTTCTCCGACCAAAGTGACCTGCTCGTCCATGGTTTTTGAATAAATAAGAATGTCATCCAAATAAACTACCAGTCCGCGGTACAGTAAATCATGGAGGATTTCGTTGATGAGTTGCATGAAGACCCCCGGGGCCCCTTTTAACCCGAAGGGCATCACAAGGAATTCAAACATTCCAAAACAGCTAGAGAAGGCAGTGAGGGGTTCGTCCCCCTCGCGGATACGGACGCGGTAGTAGGCTTCCACTAGGTCTAATTTGGAGAATATACGTCCCTCTTGCAGTTGTCCCAAAATATCTGAAATGAGTGGAATAGGATAAGCGTTGGCTTGAGTAACTGCATTGAGTTTTCGGAAGTCAATGCAGAGACGTAGGTCGCCCTCCTTTTTTCGGACGAAAAATGCGGGGGCTGAGTTGGGAGCATTTGACGGGCGAATAAACCCCCTGGCAAGGTTTTTGTCTAGAAAGTCCCGTAGTACAGTGCGCTCGGAAATGCTCATAGGGTAGATCTTACTCTTGGTTAATGTGCAGTCTTTCACCACTTCAATTGCACAGTCAGTGACCCGGTGGGGGGGTAAGGCGTCACATTCTTTAATGTTAAAGACATCCGCAAAGTCCTGGTATACATCAGGTAGGGACGGTGGTAATGGGACATCGGAGATTAATACCGGAGCGGGTGGAGACAGCACCGCAACTTGCTGCCGGTGCTGGTCGCATTTGGGGTTGGCAAAGGAGATCGTGTTCGTCTCCCAGTCTATACTGGGACTATGACCTTTAATCCAGTTAATTCCCAGGACCACTTCAAATCGGATAGGGGCTATGGTAAAGTCTATTTGCTCCCAGTGGGAGCCAATTCCCATCGCCACTCCTATAGTGCGATGATCAACTGGGCCCCCCTTGAAATGGTTTCCATCCATTTGGGCAAATTGGACGGGGGCTGGTAAAGCCTCGGACTTGACTTTGAGTGCTGCAAATGTGGCCTCATTGATGAGAGTGCGACCGCAACCGGAGTCAATGAGTGCCTTAACGGGTAGTTGGGGACCACCTTCATAGTGTTGTAAAACTGCGTCCACATAAACGGTGGTTTCCACTTCCTTTACTGTAGTGGGAGTTTTCGGTTTAGCACGAGAATCTGCAGAGGTCTGTGGAGACGCTCCACTCACCACAGACCGGAGCCGTTTTTTGACAAATCAAGGGGGGAATCCAGGTTTAAAGCTGGAGAATTCCATGGGTTCTCTTCGTCCGAAGAAGGAAGGTTGTCCCCCAATGGGGCATTTGTAATCCGGGACCCTGCGGGGTCATTTGATGTAGGAAGGATAGATGAATCCTCAACGTGAAGTGCAGAGGGTGTGGGTCTTCCCGGCGCTGCGCTGCGGGTGGCCGCGGTGCCTCTGCGTTGAGGTCGTCCTCTAGCTCGGGCTGTCATGCTGGGACGAAAGGGTTCAGGGCGATGTGGGCAGACTGCCGCAAAGTGGCCCTGTTCCCCACAAGTGAGGCAAGCACCTCTTTGAAATCGGGTTTCGCGGTCCTGGGGTGGACGCGCGGGTTTCCGTGGATTGGGGGGCGGTGCCTTGGGCTGGGGCTTTTGGACGCTTTTCTCCTTGTTTCTTTGGCGGACAAGGGAAATAAAGCGCCGGCGGCTTTCCACCTCTTCGGCTAATAGGATCCAATCCTCGAGGGTGTCGGGATCACCCCGCATATACGATCAGTTCAGAATGTCAGGGTGTAAGGCTTCCCTGAAATGGTGAATTAGGGTGGCTTCGGGCCAGCCCACAATTTTGCTTGCTAGTCTTTGAAATTCATCGGCAAACTCTCGAACTAGAGTAGAGCCCTGTCTTAGTTGTAGAAGCTCCGCTTTGGCTCGTTCCCCCAGAAAGGGGTCCTCAAACCTCCTCCGTAAGGCAGTCATGAAATTGTTGAGGGAACGGATAGAGCGGGATCGGGTGTCGAACTGGAGGACCATCCAGTCGGCTGCTTTACCTGTCAAAAGGGAAGCCACATAGCGAACCCGGCTGTCCTCTGTAGGGAAGAACTGTCCTTGTTCTCGCATATAGCTGTCCACCTGATGCAAGAAACAGGGCAGGGTTTCGAGAGATCCATCGTAAGTAGTTTTCAACTTGAGTTGTTTCCAAGGACCGGGCATAGGTTGACCCGGTTGCACGGGTGCCCTGGGTGCAGGTAAAACGGGACCTCCGGGAGCCGGAGGTTGCGCAGGCACATTAGCAGGTGGCTGGGCTGGCACCCCCTGAACCGGTACTGTGGCTCCATGTGGAACGGGTTGTGCCGGGGTTGCCAGGGCCTGCTGTAACTGCCTGTTGTCCTGAAGCAAACGTTCCATTAGCTCCTGGAGTTGATCAACACGGCCAGATAGCTCTCGATTCTGAGCCCATAACAGGTGAACGTCCTCTCCTGGGCCACCTGTATGATGAGGTTTGCTTGTCCTAAAACTCGTGGCCCATTGAGAACTGTCCCCATATAAGTCCTCTTCCTCAGACTCTTCAGAGTCTTGGCGTCGTTCCGCGAGGCGGCGTGCGCGTTGGGTCGTGCGCGACGGGGCAAATACCGGGGGAAAAGACAGACCCAACGGAGGACCGCTCCTTCCGGTGTCTTTGGGGCGGCCGCCTGTCCGCGCCCGATCCGCAGCCAACTGCAGCTCTTTATCCCTTGTGGCTTGAGCCTCGGCTTCCGCCTTAGCCGCTTCAGCAGCTTCCTTATCCGCGAGAACTTTTGCGCTTTCAAGTCTCAGAGCTGCAGCTGCGGTAACGTGGGGTAAAAGTTCCGTTTCCAGGAGTGTGAGTAGAGGGTCGGGTTCCCCACCTAGCAATGGTTGCACTCGGACCGCAATCGCGGGTGCATCGGCCCCGAACGTTGAGGCCAAACGTTGAGCCAAGGTGACTATCGTGGTATCCTTTGTACAATCCGCAAAGAGGAGAGCCGTCTGGATAGCGACCCTCTTGGCTTCAGCTTGACAGCTAGCTGCATCGGGTACCAAAGAAAAACCTGCCGGTGCGGCTCCCGCCATGGTACCTTTCCCCAAGGCGACAGGACGCGTTAGAGCCGTGGATGAGAGAGTCTCACGGGCAATAAGCTTATCCAATAAATCGGTTAGTATTTGTAAGTCCTCAGTTGCCAGCCGGGCATCATCCAGCAACTGATCAAAATCCTGGAGGTCTAAACGAGCATTAGTATCCTCCGACGTTAACATCCAGAGAACCCTCACCAGAGATTGCCACTGTGTCTGGACCAGTCCACTCAAGCGGCAAACCTCTGAATTAGTCCTAAAGAGTTCAGCTACTATGTCCTGTAGAAGGGTAGGATCCTCAGATGAGGACTCCAGGGTTCCAAGAAGTAGTAGTCACGGTTCACTCGGAGAGCGCCCTCCTAGCTCCCATCCGAGTGGCAGGCGAACGCTCCGGGGCTCCAGCCTGACTAGAGAATTGATGAAGAAGAGTAGGGATAGCTGTCATAATGTGAGCTCTTGACCCATCGAACCAGAAATCATCACAGAGACAATCAGATTCCAAGCAGATGGCTTTACTGGTCAAATAGGCAATACAGTGCATTGTGGATAAGATGACAGCTATGAGTTGTCTTGCCCGTTAGTTGGAAATATAAGGCAGAGAAACGGCGGGAGATTACAAAGCATAAACAGAGCATTATTTTCCAGGAGTGGCGTTCCCAGGCTTTGGTATGTGAAGCCGTCCTTGAAGTCTGGACGGTTCAGCAAAGAAACGAAAGGAAACATCTAAACCGAGATAACAGCCTGACAGTGATTCATCGTGTTCTTCCTCACTCACTTTTGATCCCCAATCGTTTCCCCCATCCTCTTCTCCCTCATCTCCTATTTCGGAATCTATGACACTATCTTTTTCTAAATCTTCAATATCTGCCATATCCAAGTGCTCAGTATCTAAGCGCTCCATTGACTGACTACTGTCTGAGGTTATCGTTATTGTTTCTCCCCTCCCTGCTTGCTGTGTTGCCCTCTCGTTTCCACTTTTCCAGCTAACTTTCTGGATCTTAGTAGTCATAGGAGTGTGACTCTCACCAGATTTAGGGGGCCCCATCGTAACGGGTGCCCCCTGCTGCGTGTCTCTGTGTCTCCGATGTTTCTATTTGTTTCCCTCCTTGTAGATGTCTCCTCCGGGGTCTCC